>NC_138743.1:23407238-24007238 GCF_965113295.1 Leuciscus leuciscus
CAAAGGCTTGAAGGCTTGAGTCCTCCTCAGCATTAAACATGGTTAATTTTTAAACAAAAGGGGGATGGTTTATTATATTAACTGGCTTTCTGTTAATGCAGTGCAGTGAATGGCAGCCATCTATGGTCTCCCAGTAACTTACATGAATGGCTGTTTAGTGTTAAGTGATTAATTTACACCAAAACAAAAGATAACATGTATCGTAGGAAGGCAGTGAGTGCATAGGGTGCCATTTGGGACAGGGCCAAAAGCTGCCTTTCAAGGATCCTTTAAATTGAGATGTCCTTCAGTGGCGCTTGATGACGTGGCAGCCAAGATATGCAGCCTTATTAGGATGCAGTCTTACGATTGAGAAGCACCTAAATGCTTCCTTCAAAAACCGATCAGATGAAGGCATTGGATGACAAGAGCTTTGGATTTGATGTACTATGTTGCCTTCCTATCTCCGTATCCTGCAGCATTGTTTCAGATATCGAACGCAGCCAAGTGTTTAGGGTTACTTGAAAATTATAGGCAAGTGTGTGAAGCACAACTTAATTTTCATAATTGTGACTTTATATCTAAAAATTGCGACTGTGTTTTTCATAAATGCTGTTTTTTCACATAATTGTGAATTTTCATAATTGCAAATTTACATCTCATAATTGCAACTTTATTTTTCATAATTTCATTATTATATCTCACAATTGCGTCTGTTTTTAGAATATTTTTCAACATTATTTTTCATAATTGAGACTTTTTCACTGATTTTGATAACTTTATATCTCAAAGTTACAAAAGTAATTAAAGTTCAACTTTATTTTCCAGAACTGTGACTATATATCTCCCATTTGCAATTGATATCATTGTGTTGCGGTTTTATGCTCCACAATGACTTTATATGTCACAATGTGGTTCTAATCATACAATGTGACAGTTTTAAAGTTTATCTCACAAAGTATTTTACAATAAGAAAAATTGTTTGGGTGAACTATCCCTTTAAATCTTCTAAGCTCTGCAAGAGCAAGCTGTTAGCACAATAACGTTTTCTTTAGGCCTAACTCGAGTCCTAAACTAAAGTCTGGTTGGATGATGGAGATGTTTTTAACAAGTATGTTAGTCCAGGAGCAACCATCTACATGGCAAATTCAAGGTAAGCATCAGGATGACATATTATGAAACATTCTAAGTAAGCACAACAAACAGCAACAATTAATAGATGTTTGCTAATGCTAACAATCAGACATCATACTGTACATGGAGGCCTCCATAGCAAATGTAAGATGCAAGCAGCTTATGTTTGATACTCCTTGCCAACTTGAAATAAGCTAATGTCTCATTACTGGGCAGTTTATTATAGATGTAAACTACTTTCAGTCTTGAATGCCATTTGTATAAATAAGTCAATACTAAGATGGTTTGTTTTTGCCAGGAGGTTTTAAAATTTTGCCGGTGCTCAGCTGTTTTTCAATATTCCTTCAGCTTGCTTTGTTTGTTACAAATGTCAGTCAGGAGATTTTTCTTGTGAGGAGTGAAATGGCCTTTATCCAGCTGGTCAGAGTCCTCATTCATGCTGCATTAGTGGTAAATGTGTGGAGGTCCAAATCTATCTCTATACTGTCTGTGTCTGTTACTCTCAGGGACAGAACATGTCCCACTTTCCAGTAATGAGATGAAGCATGTTTGGAATCTGTGAGTAATGATGGCGTAAGGATGAGTCTTAGCTTGATACGCACTTAGATACACTGGTGGACTCCTGTGTCCTGTCTCATGTAGTCAAAATTGGACAGAAATGATCTGGAACACGTCAACGGCAGACGATTAGGGAGGTTTTCTCTCCCCTCTCTCTGTGTCTCTTGCTTTTTCCCCAAAACAACATATTTTAATGTCTACAGAGACAAATGGTCTGCCTATATCTATAGCCATCACTAGTAAAATTAAATCAAGGTGAGGTCATACATATTTGTGTTTTGTGTGTGCTTGTGTGCCAGATATCTACGTTATAAATTCTTATGTTCTTCTACTGTGAGGTTAAAAAATCTGTGTTCTGCATTTTTCGAATTCAATACACTGCAGATTAACGTTTTGCATTTGAACCAATTTGTACCTTGTTTAGGACCAATTCAGCAAATTACATGTAATTTAAATGTACTTAAAAATATTCATTTAATTGCAATTAAATAATATAATTATTTCAATTATTTATTTAGTATTATTAATCTCAGATTTTCATTGAGGGCATACTTCACAGTGTGTGCATGTTAGAAGAGATATGAGTACATATACTTATGATTGCATTGGTGAGTAACTGTCTGTTAATGGAAACGTCCATGCTAATGCAGAGATCCTCCACATTTATCAAACAGTTAGTAAGTGATATGAACACATGTTGATGTTATTACAGGTCGGAAGGCATCAGGGGAGCTGGACTCCTCCACACTGCCACTCACATTCATTCTCTTCCCTCCTTCCTCATCTGCTGTTATTCTCTTCTACTATTAAAATGTTCTTGATTTTAAGAACTGACCGTTGAAAGATTGTTTAGGAAACCAGAAATGGTTCTTCTATTGCATTACTGCAAAACCCACATTTTGGAACCTTTATTTTTAAGAGCCTACACATTGGAGTCTT
Organism: Leuciscus leuciscus; assembly: GCF_965113295.1. Classification (NCBI taxonomy): domain Eukaryota; kingdom Metazoa; phylum Chordata; class Actinopteri; order Cypriniformes; family Leuciscidae; genus Leuciscus; species Leuciscus leuciscus. Next base: position 23,409,849 of record NC_138743.1, read on the forward strand.
ATTTAACATAACATTTTGATTATAAATTATATTATTAGCACATAGATCAGCTTTATTTAACTAAAATATAGTTTCAATTAAGAAAACGTCTCTATTCACAGTGTTAAAGTGATGGTTCGGAGTAAACTCAACCTGGGTCCTTTGCACCATGACCTTGAGCCAAACACCCCACCCCACAAACACTTTGCAAAGGACCCTAGGTTGATTTTACTCCGAACCATCCCTTTAACACTGTTCAAACTTGTATTCTCATGAGTTAGTGTGCTGTTGTATAAATACAGATAACCGCTTCTAGAGATTACATGTAAAACCAGCACTGCTGCTGGTAATGTATTGTGCGTCATACATACAATAGCTCTAGCCTTTCCACATATTCTGCATATACACCAAATATTTATGTTTCTCTATGTTGCCACACAGATTGATGATTGTTGAACCTCTGAGTCACAAGTAATGTGCTGTGCACTTTTTATCTGTAGTTTCTCTCTTAGATGTAGCTAAAACCAGTGATTTACTATTAAACAAGCTCACTTTTGGCTTCAGATTGTGTCTCTCACTGTATTTGACCCCCTTTCCTTCATCAAATCAACAGGGAAATATTTAAGATATCAGGATTTTAGCATGATATGATTGTTCTGTTGCTCAGTGGTTGTGGCTAGTTAGGGGGGAAATGATTTTGAGAGCTTTTAGCACTCATATGACACTGTCAGAACCAGTGCATGTTTTGTTTCATGTGTCTCTCAATTGCCTAAAACAACATCCAACTGATGTAATGGCTTAGTGAGAATCCATCAATCTGAAGTTTTACTGATGCTTATTCTCTCTCTCTCTCTCTCTCTCTCTCTCTCTCTCTCTCTCTCTCTCTCTCTCTCTCCCTCTCTCTCTCTCTCTCTCTCTCTCTCTCTCTCTCTCTCTCTCTCTCTCCTCTCTCTCTCTCTCTCTCTATGTCTCTCTCTCTCTCTCTCTCTCTATGTCTCTCTCTCTCTCTCTCTCTCTCTCTCTCTCATGTCTCTCTCTCTCTCTCTCTCCTCTCTCTCTCTCTCTCTCTCTCTCTCTCTCTCTCTCTCTCTCTCTCTCTCTCTCTCTCTCTCTCTCTCTCTCATGTCTCTCATGTCTCTCTCTCTCTCTCATGTCTCTCTCTCTCTCTCTCTCTCTCTCTCTCTCTCTCTCTCTCTCTCTCATGTCTCTCTCTCTCTCTCTCATGTCTCTCTCTCTCTATGTCTCTCTCTCTCAAGCTGGCCAAATTTGATCTCATTGTTTTGGCTGGATTTAGACATGAACAAATCAAACACATGGCATTTTGAATGAAAAGAGCTGTAGAAACAGTTAAATATTATGTCAAATCTTTTTCAGCAAGGACGATTTGCTGGATACAATAGTTTCGATTCTGGTGTTAATTTTGTTTTAGTAAGATGATGGATGAAAATTATCAGTTACAGCAGATCCATTTCCAGGAATTGTGGTCCCACTTGACCAAAACCATCCCACCGTTCCTGATTATTATTTTAAAGCGTGTGCGTGTGTGTGTGTTCATTTGTAGTGCAGATCCATTACAGAGTGCTGCAAATGCTATTTTCAATGGCCACCAAGTCATGAAAATTGCTGAGTCATCTGGCGTTGTTCAACACTGAAGTATGTCAACCAGTTTCCAGATGTGCACTGAATGAATCCCAGTTCCATCATACAGTGTGAGATTGGTAATAATGCATCCCAAATTATATAGAGCAGTAGCAAATATAAGATGACAAAATGATACTTTCTCAGCTGATTTTTGCTATTATGAATACTTTTATACACGGCCATCTGGAATTCTTGATACTAATTGGTAATTTGCAGCATTCAACAGTTACATATGTCTGAATAATTGCCTTCTTTGAATTTCAATTAAATTTTTTTTTTATTGCTAAAAAAAATAAAAAAATAAATTCAATAACAATAACAATAGCAATAACAACACTGTTTTCGATTTGCTACGCACTTTTAACAAATATTCTTAATACAATTCTGATTGTCTGGTTCCCTACTTTGGTGGTAAATAATACTATTAAATACCATTCAAACTTATCAATTATGTTCAGTAGCTTCTCAAACATTAGTAGTTAGTTAGTAGAAGTCTGGAGCCCTATGTCAGATTTCAGTTCAAACATTGTTGTAAACTTGTCCTGTGGTGAATATTTGACTTGATATTGTGGTAGTGTCATCAGGTCTCTGTGTGTGTTTGCATACTGAGTGAGTCATGGTGGACTCTTACTTTTCACACTGAATTTCACGGCTGTTTTTCGGGGTGGCCCAGAACAAAACACATTTTCTGCTTGCAAATTTTCCCAGCAGTCTCCCTGCTTCAGAGGCAAAAAGTCAGCCTGCTTTGCCAAGCCCCATTCTCTTGTCTTCCCACACAAAATCTCACACACAGTGATTTGGGCCTTGCATCTCTTTTTATCACTCAAATAAGCACAATTACCATTAAAAGAGGAAATGATATGACATGTTGGTTGATTCCTTTTTTGAGATCTAGTTTGGGTAACACGGATAGAGGATGTTCTCATGAACTCTGAAACTCTTTGTGGCTGCTCAGACTCTTGGGTTGAGCTCAAAAATCACTTTATTAGATGTCATGATGGCAGATTATTATAATGTATGATAATGATCGCAAAAGCTCAAGACCACACAAGTGGCCAGCATATCTACTTGAAGGCTTCGATGCATTGTAACCTCTGATGTTGAAAGTACAAGAGCAGAATCATCTCCAGTAAACAAGGATCTTGGAACTTGAGTTGTGAACTTGACCTTAACTGCATTTGTCAATGTTAGCAGCTGCACTCATCAACAGATGGAGGGAAGTCATCCAAGGTTGACAAAATGTACAGTTCTTCAATCTGACCTCTACTAGATTAGCACCAAACCAGCATCAACCAGCCTTGGTCAGCATTGAAATCCATTGCAGAAAGACGGCTCCCTGAGAACCTGGTCTGTTTCTTTTTGTGAGACTATTATGGACCGGGATGTTTCCCAAATCTTGCGTCAAACACACTGGGAGCTGTGGAGAAGTGATGCTCATCTAGAACAGCTTTATGATGTTGTCTGCAGGGTCTCTTTTATGTCAGTGATCGGGAAGTCTGGTCTCATATGGACGTCATGTTTCTCCAGCTCGCGTCTTCAAACATCTGCTTCTCATCTCATTGTCATCTTACTCACGCAAATACAAGAGTCCTAGTCCTTTACCTAATCTCACTGCTCTCATTTCCAGCTGAACGTTTGTTCATCTCATTCCTCGTGATTCTTAAGAAAGACATGCCCCATTAGCAGTTTAAATCGTAGTTTTTGACAGAAATGTCCTTTTATTTTTTGTTTCTTTATGTAAATGTAATAAAACGGCATATTTTAGTTGATCAAAGTAAAATTTTTGCTGTGTAACAATTTTAAAAATACATTAAAAAAAAATTTTTTTTTTCAATTTAATGCAGATTTAAGTTAATATTACGTTTATTTTGAGGATAGAGCTCAAATTTCTCATATAAATATGTTTGAAAGTGCTAATTGACCTGTTAGCAACAACGCTTGTTTAAAGGGATGGTTCGGAGTAAAATCAACCTAGGGTCCTTTGCACCATGACCTCTACCTTTTTTTTTCAAAGTGTTGACAACTTAGTGTTAACTACTGTAATAATTGTTGCAAACTGGTACTTCCAAGAAAATATTAGTGCATTCCTGGAACTGGGCGTTGTTACACTACATCCTTATGCATCGCTTTCTGCCAGGATTTTAAGTGCTTTTCCCTTATCACTGAAGTGACCTCGACATCCGGGTTAGCGGTAGCATTAGCCATCAGGCAGGTGTTATTTAAATAAACTCCTGATGTACTTACAACCTTTCCAATGCCTCATTTTATGAGTACAGAACCTATTTTAGATGTTTGGTACTAGTGGGGTACAGTGGGGTAATACGAGATACAGCCTAGGTTCCATTAGTGCCTGCACTAAGCCATACGGCTGATATCTCTAAATAAGCTCTAACTTTAAGAATGTTCAACCAAGGGATCAAAGTCATGGTGCAAAGGACCCTAGGTTGATTTTACTCCGAACCATCCCTTTAAGTTCCTTCATTTCATTCAGCATTTACATTTACATTTACATTTATGCATTTGGCAGACGCTTTTATCCAAAGCGACTTACATTGCATTATCCTATACATTTATACATAGGTATGTGCACAAACTCAATTCCCAGCATGCTATGCTAAAAACGTTGTTAGCATATTGCTAATATCTTGCACTGTTGCATCATATTTTTGCAAACATTTGTATTAATCACCAAGAGATTGAAATGATGTCATCATTTATTCACCCGCATTTTGGTCCAAAGCCGTATGGCTTTCTATCCTCCAAAGTAGAGTTGTCAAAAAGTACAGACTTTGGTACCAAGTTGGTACTGAAATTTAAAAATTGTGATGCTTTGAGCACTGTTGAGCGGAATCATAAGCACTTCTGATTGACCACTGTGTTCACGCGCCCATCGTATATGTCTGTGATTGGTTACAATGATCACGGGAGCGTTTGAGAGCACATGGAAGTGTTTGAAAAAAAACGGGAGCGGGAGCGTTTGAAAGCACAAGCAAGCGTCTATCAGCGGACCTGCTTTCAAACGATCCCGTCTGTATCTGTATAAGTGCTCGGTGAAGAGCGTCATTGATGTATATTTACAACATGTTTTTGAAGGGCTGATCATTGTAGCCAATCACAGACATATCCGATGACACGTGAATACAATGGGCAATCAGAGGTGTTTACGATTCCACTCAACAGCGCTCAAAGCGTCACTTTTTAAAAATTTCAGTACCGACTTGGTTCCGCAAAAATGATGCAGAGGCACCATAAAATGATCATATGTAGTCTATATGACAGCTTTGTGTGTTGTTTTTCACTATGGTCTTCCACTCCAGTTTTCGGTGTCACTGAGTTGAACCGTGAATCAGAACGGTTTGATTTATGAACTAATCATTCAGACCTGATTTTGTGAACTGATTCATTAAAAAGACCTGACAGATGCTCTTGAATGGCTTCAGAAGATGTACTGTATGTAACAAGTCAAATGCATTTATGATACTTTTATGGTCTGTTTACAACTGTGCTTCCTTTTTGCATGTGAAAACCTCCATTGTCCAGCACATTTTTCAGAATTTGCCCCTTTGTGTTCCATGCTGGCAAAAAAAGTCATACAGGTTTGGAATCACATGAGGGTGAGAAAATCAAATCAAATTGCAATGTCCCTTTGTCAGTAAGCATTTTCATTAGTAGATACGATTAAGTCTGCACATTACTCCAGTTTCTCCCTCTAGCTTTCTTTCTCTTTTCTCTCTCATTTACTCTCTGACTCAATCCGATACTCACTGCGCTTCTGCCAGACGCTCCACATGGCAGGCTTCGGAGTTTAGACGCGGTTGTGTGATGCCAAAAAGTCAGGGGTCAGGGCGTAGGTCGAAAGTCCCCAGGTTACAGGGGGATATGGTGGATGAAAGACAGACAGTGCTTTACTGTCGTCTCCACGGCTGTCATATATCTATGTGCAAAAAGAATGTTCTCTCGCTCTTCATCTCTCCCTCTGTTTTTCAGCAGAGGAGCAAGTGGTGTCCATATGTTCATCGGTAGCTCTGTGTTTGGAAATTGAAAGAAATGTGCTAACTTAATAGTGTATTTATTTAGGTTCTGAATCATCTCAGAACGCCACTATTCCCATTGAGATCCTACTTTACCAATGATATCATCTGTTTCTGATGTTCTCAACAGTCTGATGTCACTTCCAGCTTTAATACTATGGAGTGTTGTGCAATGATGCATGACTTCACTGCCTGAGGGAACATGCAGTACGTGTGCTTTGCCCTGCAGACATCTGCAGTTACACATTCTTGTGGACATATGGATCTAGGACGCACGCTACTTCCAGATGTGAAAACTTCACTTTTAACTGTGTTGTTTAGGAAAAACTGCAACATTTTTTTTTTCTTTTATACAAGCTCTCTAGTAATTTCCGGACCATTTTGGTTCTTAAAATGAATGCAGTCCCTCCCATCAAGCCTATTGAGCAATAAAGCTTTAAGCATTCAAACTTTGAAAGCTGTTTTCTGCATTTCCATGTCTCGACTGGGTTCCACTCCATGTAAACAGTAAATCGAGCCTAGGTCCTGCCAAAACTGAGGTGTATTGCTGAAGAATATGTGTAGATTAAGGTTCCTTTCCATGATGTTCAGTCCATGGGGCCCTTTCATGGTTCAGCCCCTGTAAATACTAGTTATCCAGGGTCTGTTTGAATAGAATGTTCTGATACCATACCCTGGTTTTTAGGAGGCGTCTCATCCCTGGACAAGGCCCCACAGTCACATCATATGCATGGCACTCATTCAACCCTACTATTTAATACTAAGGTATTAAAATTCAGGACTGGCCTAAGAAGAGTGATTTAGTGTGAAGGCTGAGGAGATGGGTCACAGAGACACTAAGCATGAGGGTGGTGTGCATCACAGGAGTTTGAAGGGTGGATTGAAAAGGTTAAGGCTAGGGTTGAATGTTAGAAGTTCTGTATTGTAAAGGTGTCATGGCAGAGAAGAAAGATAATTTTGCTAGAAAGATCTGAGCCTCCTTCCCGATCTCAGAGGTGCTAAGCAAGGTTTGGCTTGGTTAGTTCTTGGATGAGGGGTGGCATGGTGGCTCAGTGGCCCTGCCTACAGCCCAAGACTCTGGGATAGACTCCAGCTTTCGGACGGACGGACGGACGGACGGACGGACGGACGGACGGACGGACGGACATCTCGATGAACCATGTAGTGTCCAAATATAACAAAAACATGCCCAGAAATATCATGGTAATACAATGGGAAATCTTCTTTTTCTGTAAGTGTGACATGACTGTTGAAGGCTCTTGATTGTTGATGTTTCTATATAGCATGTGTGATTATGTTCAGTTCCTGCTGGTAATGGATATAAGCTAGTTCCTAATGTGAGTGTGACAGTATGGGCAGTAGTTGCGCTTTCTTGAGTGCTTCTTTAGACATATTTCCAAAACCTTGTCATTTGAATTTAGTCCAGGTGTTCAACTACACTCTTGCACTGAGTGATGTTTTTCCACATTAAGTCTGTCTCACTGGACATCTCTACCTCCCACTGGGGCTAAAGTGGGGTAATTTTCTCCTTCAGCCTGCCTAAAAGACCCATCACTACCTCCAGCAGAGCTAAAGATAGCCAATCTGGAAACAGCAGTGTATATGTGTGTGCATTAGGGTATATAATGTGTGTCTTCCTGTCTGTGTTTGTAAGGAAGAATAAATTACTAAGGCGGAATGAGAGACATTTAGGCTTTGATTTCCATCTGTGCTTGTTGGTCAGAAACTCAAATGTCTTGGGAGTGTTCTTATTTTTCTTATTGCAATTTACTTTACTCCAGGACAATACATTAACTTTATCTACAGCCAAATTGAAAGGCACATTGAGATACATGAATGTGCACGTACAGTGTGGTCCAAAAGTTTTTCTAATTTAATAGTCATTTCAAATGACTGCCAGCATAAAGATTGAGAGAACAGTTTATTTTCAGTTTTAGGTTTTGAATAAAAAAAAAAGTGCATTCATTTTAGAGAATTGCTTACTCTCTCTGAACAAATCCGACCAGTTTTTCTGCATCCTTCGAAGGCCGTATTCGAAGGCCGGTTGCGTCATCGCGGCGCGACGAAGGCTACCCTGATTAAAAAACGACGCCAAATGCACCCTTCTTTTCCCTGTGAAAGGAAGGATACATAAAAGGATCCTTAGCAGCCTATCCTACCCCATAAGCCATTGCGCGCCAGTGACGACGGCATTTTTTTAATTATTTTTTAAAGGCGGCCGAGACTAGAGTTCGGTGGTGGACAGCAAATTCACATTTAAATGTAAGTATTATGTTTTCATTTACTCAAATAGCTAGCGAAACCAGAGTTAAAAGCCACAAGTTTTTCTTTCTTATAAACTCCATCTTAACTCCTTCGTCACCATTGCGTGGCTTCATTTGTCAGGTGGTTTGAGGCTAAACTTGTGCTAATATTAGTTTAACGACCTATTTGTAATATTTGCAGAATTTTGCACTAGTCTATCTCACTTGTGTATTATAAGAAATATCACTCACCCTATAAAGCCCACAACAATAAGAAAAGCAGTAGATAAGGCAATGGGGTTTCACTTTTATGTGTTTTTGTAGTGCTGTCATGCAAGCTATGTCTACAAAGGTTTTAACCAAATTTGAGTATCCAGAAATATGTTTTCTGAAGTATTTTGTATGCATGTCCTGATGTGTCATATTTTGCGGTGTTAACAATGCACTAATGTTAAGATTGCACCCTTGTGTTAATATTTTTCAATTTTTCAAGTACCCTTTTCTGCTTTTTTAGAGCAATTCTGGAGAAAATGGGTCTGCTGGGGAAGGTAACTCCCATACAGGCAAAAAAAAAAAAAAAAAAAAAAACCTGGGACAGGTGAGGGTGTGAGTGTGAGTGGGAAACCCACTGCTGAAACTTGGCCCTGGTTTGTCCTCATGGTTGGGGTGTTGGGACAGAGGCATTGCACCAACCCAGTACATTGCCTCAATCCCTGCGGACACACAAGGGTCAAGTTCAGCAGTGGGTGCCCACGGTGAGGAGGAGCCAGGGGCCGCAGCACCAGCACCACCAGCAGCAGCAGGAGCACCAGCAGCACAAAGGCGGCGAGACCGAGAGGACACGTTTTTGGACTTGATCAGAGAAGACAGGAAAGAAGGGAGAGGATGGCTGTTTTCTCTTCTTGAGAGAATGATTGGAAATATATATATTTTTTCTACATATTCTTGTTTAACTTTTTTTAACTTATTTTTTAAAAGGAAATAAAAAATCTGTACATTATTTATTTTTATGCAACTTTAAATGTGTAAATAAAAGAGAATGAATTGTTCTGGACATTGTTGATTTTTGTAATGAGAGTCATAATTTCTACATTAAACAAATTCTTCTATTTATTTACCTTTATTTTACCAGGGAAGAAAATCACATTGAGATTACAATCTCTTTTACAAGTGAGCCCTGGCCAAAAAGGCAGTACATAGATGATACACTTTAACAGACAACAAGCAACAAACAGACAGGGATGCACAGAAATATTAAAATATACAGAAAATCACTATTTAAAACAATCACAAACATGATGATAAATTTGATTTAGGTAGGACTTGAATTCAGTGTGTGAAATAAAAACCTGCAGTTTTAGCTGTTTTTGCAACTCATTCCATGAATTTGGAGCACTGTAACTAAAAGCGATTTTGCCAAACTCTGTTTTAGTTTGTGGAACATCATACAGTATGTATCTACTTGATCTTAGCTTGTATTCAGATCTTCTAGGTGTTAAGAGTGTAGTTAAATATGAAGGAGTATGTCCAGTTATTGATTTATACACAAAGATCAACCAATGTTTGAACCTTCTTGTGTTAAGTGAGGACCAACCGACCATTTCATATAATACACAGTGATGGACAGAGTACTTTGCATGCATTATAAATCTCAATGCTGAATGATACACAGAATCCAATGATTTCAACAAGGTCTTTGTGGAGTGTCTATAAAACACATCTCCATAGTCTAAAACTGGCAAAAAGGTAGATTCAACCAGCGTCTTCTTGACTTTCTGTGTAAAGCAGGAACTGTTTCTGAAGTAAAAACCCAGCTTTAATTTCAATTTAGTGAGTAACTGTTTAATATGCAAATTAAAGACATGTTTTCCTCCAATATAAATCCCAGATATTTATATGAGCAAACTATGGCCTGCCCTGTAATGTGTGGAGTTGAGGCAAGGAAGGTCCAGGCTTACAGGTTCTAGTAAAAAAAAACATTTCTTATCATTTAGAACTAAATTGAATGCCTGTAGATTGAGCTGGATATTTTCAAATGCTTTTTGTAGCCTTAAAATTGTCTCAGCAGGTGATTTTGCAGAACAATAAATAATGGTATCATCAGCATACAGGTGCATTTTTCATTAATCACATTTTCACTGAGGTTATTAATATATACTGTAAACGGCAAGGGCCCCAAAATAGAGCCCTGCGGTACTCCAGAGTTAACAGTAAGTTTCTCAGACATGCAGTCATTTAGAAGTACACGTTGACATCTGTTATTTAAGTAGCTACTGACCCAACCTATCAGCATCAGAGAGGCCAATGCATGCCAACTGTGATAATAAGATAGCATGATTGACTGTATCAAAGGCTTTTGTTAAATCAATAAATAACGCAGCACATGATTTATGATCATCTAAAGCACTGATTATGTCATTAAGTACTTTCATAGTAGCGGTGGTAGTACTATGATTTTTCTAAAGCCAGACTGAAAAACAGATAGAATACTATTACTAACCTGGAATTGTTTTAATTGTTCACTGATAATTTAGAGATTGGACGATAATTGTCCAAATTAGATGGGTCACCACCTTTCAGCATTGGTAGAATCAGAGCAGATTTCCAATCTTCAGGAAAAATATTCTGTTCCAGACTTCCAGTGATAAGTTTAAGATGGCTCAGCAATGACTTCTGCTGCAAATTTTTAAAATATGGGTGCAATCTCATCAGGCCCTGCAGATTTACGAATATCCAGTTTTTCCAACGCCATTAAGACTTAATGACTCATAATAGGCGTAAAATTGAATCTAGTACTATAGTCTTCCCTTGAGTGACATACGTTCAGATTATTTTGATCAGACAATCCACTGAATATAGATCCAGCTGATACAAAATGTTTGTTAAAGCAATTTACCATCTCGGTTCTATCGGTTATTTGCCTTTCATTTATTGTTAATTGGTTCGGGAAACCAAGATACCTAAATGAACCATCTATACCTTTTTTTTTTTTTTTGGGCTACATAAAAGTACTTTTTCCAACATACATCTAATGTACTTAAGGTATCAAGAGTAAAACTAAAGGTATGTATTCTGCAGGAAAAAAAAACTCCTTGTCAGGGTTTTTATGATGGTTTTGCATTTATATTTGGCTACTACTGCATTAATGCGAATGTTGCATTTTACTTCTGAATATTTTCAAGGTTGTTACATTTAAACGATATACTTTTGTGTAGTTTAATGTAAAACAATTAATCATATTGTAAAATAACATAATTTTAGTGTTGCTGTCCTGCGAGGGGAAAAAGAGTACTTCAGTAGATTGCTTCACATTTGTAGTTCCGGAAATTAAAGTAACAAAATGTAGGCCTATTGTGACAATATTAACAAAATTGTTGCTAACTACAGCTGCGTCCCATATAAAAGGGCGCATCTGAAGCGCTCGGACCGGTCTAGCCTACGGAGGAATTATTCTTGTCGCCTGGCAACTGAAAGCTGCCGATGACGAGCGAGAGTAACGTTTGCACTGGACTTTTTTACATTCAACTGGGTTTTATATTCAAACAGGGTTGAAAACCTGTGTAAATATGTTCACCATGGTCCATTTGTGTACATAATAAAAATAATACACTAGCCTACAAAATCGCATCAAGGTAAGATATAAGTGAACATTTGAACCTTTGAATATATAGAGACCTATGTAAGTTTTCTTTTCATATATCATTACATTACGTAAATTAACACCCAATACTTGAACAGTTTAAAGTGTAATCTGGCCCAAACCAGCTTAATTTAGCTGGCCATGGTCTTGGCTAAGCAAAAATTACATGTCCTCCAGTAAAAATGTAAAACATAAAAATGACAATAGCCAATTCTGGCTCCATAGTTGTTTACTCAATTATATCAAATGAATTATCAGGATGGCAGCTGTCCTCTCGCAACGTTGCTTGGCGCTAGGAGCGGTGATCAGGAACACCTGGTTGCGCAATTAGGATTAGGCCCAAATCCTACGAAGGATACATGGTGCGTCCTTCAAAGGACGCATAGGCTGCGGCCTTCGGAGGATGCAGCCTTCACATTGGGACACAGCTTGTGTGGCACGCAGACATCATCCACCATGCTGTTCGCCCCAAACAAATCTAACTCCTTCTATCATTACCTAACTGATATCCTAGAGCAATAAGCACACTACCTCCCCCTAGTGTCAGGTAGTAGCTTTACATGCCAAAGGGAAACTATTGTGACAGGTCAAGACTGTTACACTGTGTATATTGATAATGAAAGGCAGAGAGATAGTTTATGAATAAGACTTTAATGCGCACTTCATTTTTTATTCAGCTCTTACAGTGATTTTCTGGAGTGAAAACGAACGCTTCATGTTTTGTGTATTGTACAATAAACTTCATAAAACTCATCAGTAAAGTTTTGGCCATCATTTGGACGGGGTTTGCTACAACAGGCTTGTACTGATCAGTGGCGGTTCTACATTGAATTACACCCTGGGCGAGACCCGCTTCGAGCAATTTTTATTTATTTCCCCAGAAAACAAGACTTAATATCTTATGCCATTTTACTACTTTAGTAAAATAACGTTATGCATCTTTATTTAAGAAATGTTTGATATTTGGACTGGAAACAAGACAAAAATACTAAGTAAGAAAAGCATTTTTTGCAGTGTAATAACTGAACTTGTAACAGTTTTGTTGCAAAGCACAATATTATGGTGAAATTAGATCTCGTGTTTGAGTTAAAACCGAATTATTGTTAAGCATAGCAAGAATCATAGCAAAAAGGCTAACAAATTGAGTTATACCCAACAATTAATATTGCCCCTTCATTCATGACATGGATACCGTAATCATACAGAGAAAACATAGTTGCATACCTTTATCTTTCGCTCGTTTCTAAATTGGGCACCTGATGGCTTTGACCTTTCTTGTCCATCTCTTATTTGGCACTCGACATCGACAATCAACAGATTTCCCCTGATCCCCCCCCCACACCAACTGTCACTCACGACGAGTCACGACCAGAAGTCAAGACTAAACCAATTCACCTTGGTGGTGGTGACCAAGTAATCCATTTGTATTACCTATTTTTATTAGCCATTCAGACAATTCAGAAAAACAAAAATGTGCAGGAAATATAGAGGCCTGTATTTATAATATTATGAATGAAATGTGCGTTTCATTTCGAGAATGAAAGTCGAGGTGTGACTGACTTAGATAACTATATGGATCCCCCGTCCCCCCGTCCGTTCCATTTGGGAGAGACCCAGAGGTGAACTGTCATCCGCGCCCGCGCCTCCGCGCCCCCTCCCCTTTCCCCTTCTCAAACAAACAGCTTCTGTGCACGGCATCTTCTCAGCAAGCAGGGGGCGCAAATTTGCCAATTCCCCACACAGTGAAATGATAGATAATAGAAAACGCAGCGCAGCGCAGATTTATTTATTTATTTTTATCTTTTTTTTCTTTTTTTCTGCTCATGCCGCCGGCGCCGCCCCCCCCAAAATGCCGCCCCGGGTGATTGCCCGGTTCGCCCGTGCCAAAAACCGCTACTGGTACTGATAGTGGATGGAAGCAAGATGACCGCATAAGTTATAACTGTAATTAAACTAAACTATGACTAAACTCCATGCTGCATATATTCTCTGGCTTTGTAGGCCTCATTGTCTGACTACAGTTCGAACTGAACACTGCTGACAGTTTTTGACATTTTCAATGTGTGAGATTGTCCTGTTTTGTTGCCATAGAGCTCTTAAAGCTCCAACGTCTTCTAGAAAGGGGGCTGGGAGCAGCAGCTCATTTGCATTTAAAGGGACACACACAAAAACAATGCATTTTTGCTCACCCCCAAAAAGTTGCAATTTTAACATGTTATAAAAAATTCTCTGTGGGGTATTTTGAGCTAAAACATACACACTCCGGGGACATCAGAGACTTATTTTACATCTCTTATAAAAGGGCATAATAGGTCCCCTTCAAACGTGCTGCGTAACACACAAGAATGCACCTCATAGGTTCTCGCAGAATGAACCTCATTGGTTCCTGCAGAATCTCAAACATGCTGCGTAACAAGAATGAACCTCACTGGTTCTTGCAGAAGCTTAAACATGCTGCGTAACACGAGAATGAACCTCATTGGTTCTTGCAGAAGCTCAAACGTGCTGCGTAACACGAGAATGAACCTCATTGGTTCTTGCAGAAGCTCAAACGTGCTGCGTAACACGAGAATGAACCTCATTGGTTCTTGCAGAAGCTCAAACGTGCTGCGTAACACGAGAATAAACCTCATTGGTTCTTGCAGAAGCTCAAACGTGCTGCGTAACACGAGAATGAACCTCATTGGTTCTTGCAGAAGCTCAAACGTGCTGCGTAACACGAGAATGAACCTCATTGGTTCTTGCAGAAGCTCAAACGTGCTGCGTAACAAGAATGAACCTCAATGGTTCTTGCAGAAGCTCAAACGTGCTGCGTAACACGAGAATAAACCTCATTGGTTCTTGCAGAAGCTCAAACGTGCTGCGTAACACGAGAATGAACCTCATTGGTTCTTGCAGAAGCTCAAACGTGCTGCGTAACAAGAATGAACCTCAATGGTTCTTGCAGAAGCTCAAACGTGCTGCGTAACACGAGAATGAACCTCATTGGTTCTTGCAGAAGCTCAAACGTGCTGCGTAACAAGAATGAACCTCAATGGTTCTTGCAGAAGCTCAAACGTGCTGCGTAACACGAGAATTAACCTCATTGGTTCTTGCAGAAGCTCAAACGTGCTGCGTAACAAGAATGAACCTCAATGGTTCTTGCAGAAGCTCAAACGTGCTGCATAACACGAGAATTAACCTCAGTGGTTCTTGCAGAAGCTCAAACGTGCTGCGTAACACGAGAATGAACCTCATTGGTTCTTGCAGAAGCTCAAACGGGCTGCGTAACACGAGAATGAACCTCATTGGTTCTTGCAGAAGCTCAAACGTGCTGCGTAACACAAGGATGAACCTCATTGGTTCTTGCGCACGTCAAGCGAACATGCTTGAACTTCCATTTACCACAACTGATGTTTGCGCTGATGAATGTTTATATGTGAATAAAAGCCTAAATTCAATCTGTTCATCATATTTTACTAAACCGCTCAATTTATATGGATTAGTTTTACGATCTTTTTGAAGTGTCAAAGTAGTTGTGTTACTGCCAATGGAGGGACAGAAATCTCTCAGATTTCATCCAAAAGATCTTCATTTGTGTTTTGAAGATGAACGAAAGTCTTATGGGTTTGGAATGACTTGAAGGTGAGTAATTAAATGACAGTATTTACATTTTTGGGTGAACTACCTCTTTAATAGAACAGTGAAATGAAGTTCAAGACTCAGGCCAAGGAAGGAAGAGACTGGAACTGACAAATATTGTAACGTAAAGTTTTAATCACAAAATAATCAAAACAACAAAATGAAAGTAAGCATAAACAAAACAAGAATATAAAGAATGTCTCAGGTCTGGTCCTCTCTTGTCTTTCACTGTCATCACTCCTTTTATCCTTCCGGAGCTCCTTGAGTCTCATTAACATTCCCTCCACCGGCCTCGCTTGTTCAATTGCATTTGAACATTCAGACGTGTGACATTGTTTTAGTCATATCGCTCAGCCCTAAAACTTGCTCTATAGTAAAACACTATAAGCCATTATAGACATAACAGTATGAATGTCTGTAAAGCTGCTTTGAACAGTGTGTATTGTGAAGCTCTATACAAGTACTATACAAATAAATTTGACTTGACAAAAGTCAATTTATTAAAGATGATATAAAGAAATTTGTATTTAGTTTCGATAAGGGACATCACTGTTTAGGCCCATAAGGCCTAAACATCATTCAAACTTAACATCTTATTTATTTGAATGACTGTGTGTGTGTGTGTGTGTGTGTGTGTGTGTGTGTGTGTGTGTGTGTGTGTGTGTGTGTGTGTGTGTGTGTGTGTGTGTGTGTGTGTGTGTGTGTGTGTGTGTGTGTGTGTGTGTGTGTGTGTGTGTGTATATATATATTAAAACTTAAAAAGAAGGCTTTGTCAAGCTAACAATTTTGCCTTGTCAAACTTTCCATATGTGTATTTTAAATAACCAATGCTAAATCAGAAATGTGTGGTTCTGGATGGTTGTGTAAGGATGTCTACATGGGTATAGCTTTATGTAATTTCAGTAACATCTACACAATTCCTGTTTGCCGCCTTCACCGTAATTGCGGTTCAACTACTCTGAATATCTGTTTTGCTGGAAAGACAAACCACTGTTTACAGTCAGAATACTTTAGCCTCCATAAACAATGATGTTGAAATCTTCAGTTGGACTTTAGTTGGTTTTAGTAATTCATGTGTGGCCAGCATTCATGTGAAAATAAATTCTGTTGTTGTGTAAGCGTGCGTGTGTGTGTGTGTGTGTGTGTGTGTGTGTGTGTGTGTGTGTGTGTGTGTGTGTGTGTGTGTGTAGGGCCTCCATATTGTGAGGTTGAATGTTCTCAAGGCCAAGTGGTTTTAAAGCACAAACAGTTTCTTCTAAATGAGTCCATTTACTTCAGCTCTTACTGAGACACTGTGACCTCCAACTACATAGATCTCCACCACATTACTTCTATTGGCTCTCAGGCTCTTAAACCACATCCACTCTGGAGCCATAAGAATGTTAATTGCCTAGTCTGTCTTTTTTTTAAAGAGTTACTCTAACCTACAGTATAGTAGGTGTATTAGCCCCCCTCAGGTGTAAGTGGAACAGTTATAAGCCAATTATAAATTTGAGCAAATTCTAGATCAAATCTAAAACAGTGGTTCTCAACTCGGGGCCAGGGCTCCGCCCCCTAGGGTGCCTCAGCAAACTTCTAGGGGGGCCACATATTGACTTGTTTTTATAAGTTTTGAAATGTATACATTTTCATCCTTCCATCCATCTGTCCATAGTGCTTATTCTCTGTAGGGTCACGGGTATAAATGAATATTTATATATTGAAATAATCAAACTCTGACTTAAAATTCTAAAAAAAAAGAAAAGAAAAAAAAGATTTAAACTGCAACCATATTGGATTAATTGGCATAATTGTAGGGCACTTACAGTATTTACAAAACATATATTGTACTTTTAAATATTAAAATAGAATGCTAATTGGATAAATAAATACAGAATTGTTAATTGGATAAAGAGAAACATGAAAGACCGGAGGATAAAATAAATATATAAATTAGTATAAACTTACTATAGTTTTTAACTGAGTCACTAGTTAAGGCAAAGAGCACAATGACTTAAGTTGAGGACTTGTCTGTCTTGACTTGGGACATTTGCTCAAGATTTGAATGCAAAGACTCAAGACTTACCTGTGACTTGCAAAACAATGACTTGGTCTTACCTCTGCCAGTTTCTATTAATAAGAATGAAAACAAGCAGCTTTGTCATAATTAATGGTTAGATGGTCATTAGATGCGATTATTAGCTGATAGCGATCGGAGCACCCCTAGTTTTAATGCCACAAAGAGATGGCCTGATGTGTTTACACAAGAATCACACTCACAGACAACATGGAATCACATGCTCAAGTTTTTTTTTTTTTTTTTTTTTGTGCACATATCCACTTTTTTTATTTTTTTTTTATTTTTTTTTATGTATGGCCAGCAGTTATCCCAGCTCTCATTTATATCAGAGGACTGATTTAATAAGAACTGTTGTAAATGTGCTTTACCTTTTGGCTGACTTTATCCTGAATCTTTGTTACTTGCAATTTTGTGGTATTACAAGTATTTACAGTCTGTTAATCGTTAGGTCAGTGTCACTAGAGCAAGGCCAGGAGTGTGCTAGTAATCCGTTACCTTGTCAATTATCCTTTTTTTTTTAAGCATGTGAATGTCCACTTGAGTTTAGAGTGGATTCATAGAGGCTACTTTAGTTCCCCCATCTCACCGGTCAATAATATCCCTGCACAAAATCATAAGAGCTCTTCAGAGGTCAACAGGGATCAGTCTAATTCAGAAGCTATAATGGACAATAGCTATGAAGAGGGAGTGGAGATACTAAAAGGAATAGGGGGAAAATGGAGTTAGTGATGGAGAGATATTAAAAATGTCAGCGGGTGAGAATGGAGAGGAAGAAGGAGAGCTGACAGAGGTAGTGTGAGAGGTCTCAGGTTCGACCTCCTGTCTATTTTAATTTGCTTCTCTTCTTTGTGTCTAGCAGGATTGGATAAACCAGAGCAGAAACTAAAGCTGATGCTCTCTGAATGTTTTTCCATTCTCTGGTAGCGTTCATATGTAAATTCCGCAAGTTATTTCGCCCATTAGATCGAAAGATCAGAAGAAACGCATACTTTTAACCGCCCATAGACTGTCCCCTCGAAGAAATCAGGACCTAAGTGGTTGAAAGTGGAAAAAAGAGACGAATTAAAACATCAGGTGTAAACGTGAATGTGTCTCCCTTGTCTACTTGTGTTCCGATCAACCAAAACACATCTTAATGCCAGGTGTAAACAGGGCCTCAGAGTAGGTTTATACACATGCTGCAAGTTTGCTTCATGTGGGCTATTTCCAAAGAAATACTCTGTAATAAAAATTAGGGCTGTTATTCTGTGCTAATTTATGATTAGTATATTATATATCATGCACCCAAACTTAATTGCCAAATGGATGGAGATCCATGATAAGCATATATTTATTAATACGGGAATACAATTATCATTATATGCTATAGTGCATTATACTGCTGAAGGCAACCACAGTCATTTTCTCCAATAATGCAAAGTCTTTGAATTATCTTCATTTGTGTGATTAGTGATATATATATATATATATATATATATATATATAATGTATGTATATGTGTGTTTGTATATATAATATTCAGAGTTTCCATGTTTGTTTAGCACTGTGTACTCAGGCTATAATTGGGCAATTGAACAATTTAGCTGATTCAGGGTTTTAAAGGCACCATATTACAGTTTAACAAGTGTGAGCGACTTTCTCTAGATCCGTAAAATGTTTCCTGCTGAGGTACATTCAAATTAAATGTAGAATGTAGCTCTGTAGCTCTGTAGCTCTGAAGCCAAATTGTGAGAAAAGTTAAATGAGTTTTCACCAGTTAACACTGTGGTTAGTTGAGCTGGAGGTAGTATAGAAACCACTGCGTCTATAGAGATGGCGAATTACTTTTACACAGTGGTGGCACTTTAATACAAGCTTGCATTTAAATAAGTGCAATAAATTTGTCTTATTTCCCAGCAGTTTGCATATATTTGCTCATTTCCGGTACATTTACAGATCACCGTTCAGTGTACTGATCTTTGTGACGGTGCTCACACTAAAGGTGCGACCTCAATACTGCATTGATATTATTGTAGATAGAAACTTTGTCCCCCACATCAATATTCCCCTCATGTTTTTCACACTCTTATACACGCGAAGTAATTTTGGTTTGCTTCGCTCTTGACTGGTGGCCCCTCGATTTTCCAGGTGTTCGTGCGCTTTCACTTGTCACGTTAGCTGTGTGTGGACCGTGGCTTTGTAGTTGAGGTCACGTCTGAGAATGTAGCGTGTGTGAGAACTGTAAGCATTCGTGCTGACTGTGGTTTAGCAGTGGATTCCATTAGTCATGTGAAGACCACACTTGCTTTTATACATTTTATACAGTTAGTATAAATGTCAACTTTAGCCTGTGTGTCACTACATTAGTGTGATTACTGGCTTGAAAGCATGAAGCCTTACATCTGCACATTGCAGGTATAGATGTAAATGTTCCACTTGTGCTGCTGGTTTTTCATTAAGTTCAGTATTTTCAGTTAGTATACCTGTGTTTGTTTAGGTGTGATGGAGGAAACATGAATCTCAAAATTTAGTGATCTAGACAGCACTTTGGACATCATAGGTACATTTTGATTGGCCCATGCCCCAAAATTCTGTCAAGGTATATTAATATGTAGGACTCAGTTCTAAAATCTAATTAGCCAGAAATTAGGCAGTATTTTTTTAAGGCATCACAATCATATTTAATGATAGGAATGAGTTTAATTTATATGTACCTTAAGTGAAACTTTCAGACTTTGCATCAGGACTAAGATCAAGTCAAGTCAAGTCAAGTTTATTTGTATAGCGCTTTTCACAATACAGATTGTATCAAAGCAGCTTCACAGTATTCAATTAAAATAATACAACAAAGTTTGTTTCAAGAGGAATTTATTGATTGATCAAATTAAATTAAATTAAGATGATGCCATAAAACGCTGTTGTGAAAAATAAATGTGCTTAATTGGATTGAATGTACTTAAAGTATATTTAAAAACAAATTGTACTTGGAGATATGATATTAATAAAATATAAGGCCTCTTAAGTGTACCTAAAGATTGCACTTCACTTCCATGACTGTTTCTTAACACACTTAAGTACATTTTTAAAAAGTGTACTTTGTAATATCAAATTAAAAGTTTTACCTTATAGTACATTTTAAATAATTATATTTTAATAATCCTTTGTCATGCTTTGAAGTGCAGTTATTTTGATGTGTTGTTTAATTAAAGGAAGCACATGTAAAGTAGTTGATTATAATTTTAACTGCAGGGTTTTTTTAATCATTACATAATATATTTTAAATGTACTAAAATGCAGTTTCTTCATTACAAAAAATAAAAATAAAAAATACATGATGTCATAACATTTTCTATAGAAATGACATGTAAAGTGTATTTAGTTAACCTTAAATGCTTGTCAGACTTTTTTTTTCAAAGATAATAGACGTAATTATGAAATTCCATATATAGATGTACATAAATGGGCCATAAAAGCTTTCTAAAGTTCAGCTAATTGCATTTAATAAAAAATTCAACTATACACTTTCATTTATTTGCTATACACATTCAATTAAGAATCCTTTTGGAATGTGTCCTAAAATTCTGCAGTCATTCAATCTGATCTAAAATTTACTATTTTACCAAATATTTGTGTTTTGTATTTTTATACTTAAGCATTTAAACTTATAGTTTAATAGAGTTATATTAATAGTTATACTGTTAGCTTAGCAACATGCTAATGTCATACTCAATTACAATACAGACTCAATACAGACTGCTATTTGTATGTCGAGTTTCTGCCTAAGAGATTCCATATCAGTTCAGATGCTGCCTATGTAGGCAGGAGACGACTTGGAACATAGCCTATTGTAGGTGTTGTTTCAGCCATTAAAAGGAAGAAGTGTACTGGCCTGAAACCCACATGGAAGACCACGACCACTTTTGCTATTGCTCAGTCACGCTTCTCACTTACATTCTCTCTTTCATCCTCCTTTCATTTCCATTCTTGTTGTTATGCACATTGTCTTACATTCGTTGTCCCCTGCTGCATGTTTTTCTTACTCTCCTCTCACACTCCCTCTGACTGACCCTGTTGGATGGTCAGTAATTATGGTCTTCAGTTAAGGAAGTGGTAAAACGCTGCTTATGCTGTTACCGCAGTCGTAACTCACTGCTATCTACAGGCTTAACGGGGGTCAAATTCAGCTAAATGTTGACAGCTAAAGGACATCGAACCGAATACTTCCCTACTATATAGTATGTGAAAAATAGTAAGCCAAAAGAGTAGTATGTCCAAATAGCCTACATAGAATTCAACAATCAGTAGGGGAAAAGTACCTAGATGACTTACTACTTCTGGTGAGATTTATGAAGTGTGCATTCAATGGACAGGCTAGTTGGTCACATGACAGAAACAACATAGAGATTGTAGTAAGAACGAATATAGAACATCGTTGTTTTTTTGTTGTTTTTTTGTCACAAAGTAAATTAAAATTGAAATGTAGCACCTACTCAGAGAGTGTGATTTTGTACGCACTGAACCGCACTGTTGTTTGGGGTCAGTAAAAGTCTTTACTCTAGTCTCCAGTGTCACATGATCCTTCAGAAATCGTTCTATTATGCTGATTTGATACTCAAGAAACATTTATTATTATTATTATCGTTGAAAACAGATGCTGCTTAATATTTTTGTGGAAACCATGAAACAAGATAACAGCATTTATTTTATAGAAATAGTTTGTTACATTTTAAATGTCTTTACTGTCATTTCAATGCATCCTTGCTGAATTAAAGTATTACTTTCTTTAAAAAACACATTTTTCACTAGTGGCTTCAGACTTTTGGGTCCCATGTAAAGCAAAACAAAAACAAAACGCATAAAAAGTAACACTTAGGATGTACAGACACAGAGTTCCAGGAAAAAAAGGAGGAGTTTAAATTGACTGGAAAGTGAGCCAAGTCTCTATGTGCCAGGGTTGCGGTGTCTCTGTGTGTTTGTGTTCACACCACTGAACCCTGTAATTTTGCAGAGGGAGACAGACTGCTGCGAGACAAGCTTACATTCAGAAACTGCCCTCTCCGTGATGCTGCAACTCACATTTTGCCTGGACTTTCTCTCACTGCCAGAACACACACACACACACACACAGTTTATTTCCTAATGACCGAGTCAGGGTGCTCTCCTCCACATGCTGACAGCATAAATCTTACATAAATAATTATGTTATTGAAAAGGTGATGCTTTGAGTATACAGTGGGATCCACATTGAAAGTCTAAGTTTTTTTGTTCCTGAAAATTAAGAATATTATTATTGCTAGTTTACATTTCACTCAAATTGCTATGCTGTAATGCATAAATTGTAATGACAAAAATGTCAGACATTTTTTAGTGGTCTTGTTTTAATGGAGTACTCATATGGCCCTATGATACACCTGGCGCAATGCAGCGCCAGACGAGACGAAAGTGTTTTTTGCTAGTTTCAGTCTGACGCAGTTATCATTTTCACGTCCTGCACCATGTTGTTTAAATAGCAAATGCATTTGCACCCATCTGTGCGCTGGTCTGAAAACGAGGTTTGTTCAGGCAAATTGTTGGGACGTTGCTATTTTGAGGCAACTGAAGTAGACTGTGCCATTGACCAACTGAAACCTGGTCTAAAGTCAATGACGCAGTATATTTTTTTTGTTATTTAAAGAGCGCATTAGTAATATGTGCCTATAGGTGGGTGCACAACGCGCGTACACTCTGCTTATTACACACACAGGGACGCGCAGCAGCACACAAACAAATGCCAAATATTAAAAATAAAAGAATTACAATGTAAAAGATTATTATTGTGTACATAAAGATACGGTGCAATCCGGCTTGTCCCGTAAAGGGTCTGCTCGCGGTCTTTAACCTCGCGGACTAGCAGATCCGTTTTCTCTCTGGAGACGCGTTCAGTCTTTCCGGTTTTTTATGGCATAATGCCATAAACTTGCAGTGTAATTTTATTTTTTAAAACTATCCATTTGTCAAAAAATACATGGTAATTGTCACGATTTGGTTTTGTTTCATGTTCCTGTTTCATGTCTGTCATGTGATCCCCTGTTCTAGTCATGGGATCCAGCTATGTGTTCTGTGTTGTCATGTTGTCATTGGTTCATTGTTCATAGGTGTCCCTTGTCTTGTCATTAGTCCTTGTGTATTTAAACCTTTGTGTTTGCCTTGTTCCTCGTCAAGTATTGTTTCCTGTTACCACTGTTGGTAAGGCGTCACGTCCACGTCAACGTCTTGAGTTCATGCCATATGCCTTTGTTTTATGTTTGATCACGTTCTGTAAATAAACTGCACTTCGGTTCTCTACAAACTTGCCTTCAGTGGACCATCTTTACAGAATACTTAACCTTAACAATGAACCCAGCAGTTCGCCTCTTGCACCTCTGTCAAGTCAATCCCGCCATAGAGGATTATGTAGAAGATTTTGTCAACTCTGTTACTTGGTGAGCTTTAATGATGTGGCGCTCAAAATACATTTTTCGTGTGGGTTTGAATGAACCCATTCATTCACAGATGCCTGGAGGGAAAACCCATTTTTCCCTATAGAGGAATATATTGTCTTCACCCTTTTGTTGAGCAGCTCGTCATTTACTGTGGGCTTTGCGGACAAGGAGCCCCGCAATCCCACAGTATCCTCCAAGCCTGAGACTCTTCACGTAATGCCAGCCATACCTGAGTCTGTTCACGCCATGCCTGCCGAGCCAGAGACTGTACCTGATTAAGTACCTGATTAAGGCCATGCCTCCCTGGCCCCCTGTACTGCCGGCCCCGCCCTGGCTTCCTGCACTGCCAGGTCCACCCACGGCCCAGGTCCGCCATGCCACGGTTCTAGCCCTGTTCCACTGCACGGGCCTGCATTCATAACCTAACAGACATTAACACGACAGACATGCACATTAGATTTTACTGATGGAATGATCTGTTACAATATAATTCTAAGTGGAAAGCAACATACACTTGTCAAATAATTTCTTACAAAGCAAACACATAATTAATCTAGTAACTTGATCTACATGATCCAAACATGATCTACGATACATAAAAAGTAACTCAGAGAACAAATAACTATCCTTAGAAAACAATATTTTTAGGATGGCTCTCAGCATCATATGCTTTAAAGTCATACCTGTGAATAAGTATGATGTATTACAACTGTGTTTGCAATTGTACATGTAAGAGTAACTTTTATATTTTATTGTGCAGCTTTTAGAATGTTTTGAAATAGCAAAACATTATCAAAATGACCTTCAATAGCTTTTAAATCCCTTGCTACTGAATTTCTTGATATCTGAACTAGTTCACTATACAAGCGTTGGACTGTATAGAGTACATTAGCAATGCTAGCAACTTGATTCAAACTCCAGAAACTCTCCAGGTAGTTATTTGCTGTCTTGAGCCTGTCATAAATCCTTGAGCAGGAGTAGCTAGATGCTGATTCCATCTGCTCTGTTGTGGCAGAGCTGAGTGTTCATGGGTAATGTGAGATTTTTGATACCTTTCACTCGTCATCTACAGGAGTCACAGAATATTAAAGTTCTTTATTTCATTTGTGTCTCTGTCCCAACGTCTTTCTGCATTTTGAGTGTTAGTGTAACCCCGAGTTCTCCCATCTCGGATTTCGCTTTTAGTCGGCCATCCCATGAATTTCAACTTGAGTAAATGTGTGCTTTCTTTCCTGTGTGGGCGAGAGATATGCAGTGAGGCTGCACCTCAAGCAGTGCTGAGTTAGCAGTTTGAGGTTATTAAAATCAAGAATGGAGTAAATGTTTTAGGGCAGACTGGATGAAAAACGGATTATTTGAATCTGTGCAGTTGTACAGTGATACGGAAGCATCTTTGAAACTGTAAAGCCCCAATCACATTGACAGTGATTCGATGACTGAAGAGAGCCAAACTTGTTGTGCTGTTGGTTTTTAGACGTTCCTACGCTGCAACTGCGTCCAACTATATCAGATGACTTGAGTTGTCAAAAAGTACTGACTTCGGTACCAAGTCGGTACTGAAATT
Source organism: Leuciscus leuciscus (assembly GCF_965113295.1). NCBI lineage: Eukaryota > Metazoa > Chordata > Actinopteri > Cypriniformes > Leuciscidae > Leuciscus > Leuciscus leuciscus. Next base: position 23,435,067 of record NC_138743.1, read on the forward strand.
TTTAAATGTGACGATACTAGCATTTCCCTCTAGCATTTTGAGCGCTGTTGAACGGATTCTTAAACATCTCTGATTGGCCATTGACTTGCTCAACATATATGTCTGTGATTGGCTACAATGATCAACAATGTCATCTTTGACGCATTGTAGCCAATGCATTGTATTGCATTGGACGCATTGTAGCCAATCACAGACATATATGTTGAGCGCATGAACACAATGACCAATCAGAGGTGTTTAAGAATCCATTCAACAGCACTCAAAATGCTGGAGAGAAATACTGATATCATCACATTTTTTAACTTGGTAAACCGACTTGATACCGAAGTCAGTACCTTTGACAACTATATAAGATGATAGTCACCCCATCAAGTTGCTGCTTATTTGCATAAAGTTAAACTCTCTACTCTTAAAAATAAAAGTTCAAAAAGGGGGTTTTCACAGTGATGCTATAGAAGAACCATTTTAGATACCTCATAGAACATTTCAGTGAACAGTTCTTTAAAAATAAAAATAAATTTCTTAGTGAGAAGAACATTTTAATAATCTAAACAAACCACAACAAATAACCTTTTGTGCAATGGAAAGATTTCATGGATGTTAAAGGTTCTTCATGGAACCATTGATTCCAATAAATAACCTTTATTTTTTAGAGAGTTCTCAAATGTTTCAAATCTCTAATGGTTTCTCTTGCACATATCGCCAAAAATTGCCCCAAAAAATGTCATTCTATCCAAACCTGTATAAATGTTTTATGTGGAACACAAAATATATTTTGAGAAGTGTTTTTCCATTCAATAAAACTCAATGAGGTCCAATGTTGTTTAGACCCCAACATTCTTCAAAATATGTTCTGACGAAGAAATAAAATCATGTAGGTTTGGAGTGACATGAGGGTGAGTAAATGATGAATTTTCATTTTTGGGTGAAAATTTGGCTATGCTGCATCCCAACTGACATATCTGTCTTATATTCAATAGTATTAAATAGTACTTAAATAGTATTAAATAGAGGTGTGGATATAAAGACATGAATGATTGACAGGCCAGTTTACGGTGACAGGATTCTCATTACTAAGCGACAGCATGGTAGTAGTAGTATGTCCCAAAACTTGCCTTCTCTTCTGCTACACACTCAAAAGTATCTACTTTTCTCACGAAAAGAGTGCACACTGTTAGGACATAGTATAAATAGATGATCTGGGATGAAGTACCACATTCAAATGACCCATTTGAAATAGTTGGCTGCACTTCAAAATGTTATTTTGTGTATCTTTCCAAACAAGATGATACTCTGTGGGGGATTGAAATGAATATGTGAATCATTTGTTGAACAAAGAGATGCGCTAAAATAAACCTGACTTCATTTTAGATATTACAGTATTAAACAAAATAGCAATGTAGCGTTGTGTTATATTGCAACTCACTGAAACAAGCTTGTTTTAAAACTATTCACTATTTTGTTGCTCACGCTACTGGACTCCCTTATCAAGTCAATAATAGTTTAAATGGAAAGTCTTCTGTCAATGTCAATAACCTGTGATTTGTGCATGTACTATGCATATGTTTTTATTTATTTTTTCAAACAGTGTGTTATGACTGACAGACATTTCTTTCTTCCAAGATCACTGAAGATGTTACTGGCCCCTAATCCTCCTCTTATGTGTTTGACCTTTCACCTCAATGCAACAAGTCAAAGGTTAGAGGTGAAACACAATCTGCTCTCGCTTCAAGAATGCCTCTAGGAGTGTCACATAAATGTGCAGTGAAGTGCATGTGACCATTAGATTTTTTTTTTAAACAAATCAATTTCAAGTAGACCACCTAATTGTTCACCTTTAAAAGGACAAATTGTACATACTGTAGGCTATATGTCAAGATTTTGCTTATGATATTTGATCATTTTTGGCATTTTATAAAAAATAAAGTTTGCTGGCCTACTTAGTACTTTCAAATACAAACACATTCCCATATGCCACTAATGTTTTCTTTGATAGTTCTCTGTTATTATTTTTCTCCATGTCCCCATGGTGGCCTTGTTCATGCTTTTTGTTGTGGTTTAGGAAAGTCTGAATTTAAAAAATGTGTGAGTCAAATGAGGAGGGAACTTTTTTAACACCACACACCAAAATGTTATGCAACAGTCCCTATCCCACACTCCCATGTGTCCACATGGACCTTTGAGAAAGCAAGCGAGTGAATGAAAGGACAAGATGATCAATATTAGAAGCAGATGTTGTGGATGAGAGTCCTGCTGTGGCCGTGGTGGAGGTCACTGGAGGTTTCGGCTGTGGCCCTTAATGCGCAGGACACTCAGAGAAATATACGGTCAAGTGGTCAGGCGTTTTAAAATCTGATTTTCTTTTATGAGGTATGCTGGTGAATCACTCTGCTGTGCATTCTGTTATTTGTCAAACTGATCCGAGAGGGAAAAGTGTGATTTAATATTCATGAATTATGTTGGGAAATTTTTTTTGTTGGGTGTTTTTGACATTTCTTGATTTACCTAGATAAACTTTGAGCCAAACTTGTTAAAAATCCCCAAATTATTAATCACGTCATTAATGTGCTGCTTTAAAAAAAAAAAAAAAAAAATACAGACTCACTTGCCAACAGTCTATACATATTTGTCAAGTAAAACATTCATTACTCTTTTGATGTTATGAATTATTTTATTAGTAATTTTAAGAGAATAGTTCACACAAAATGTTTTATTCTCCCATCATGAGATGTGCATGGAATACCGTTTCAACCTCAGAGTGCATATGAAGCTAATAATTGGAAGTTAAAAGTTTAATAAAGAAAAATAGCAAATTTGAGCTACACTGCCATTTAAAAAGTTAAAGTTTTTTTTTTTTTTTTTTTTTTTTTTTAAACGTTAAGGCAGCATTTTGTTTGATCAAAATACAGTAAAAACAGTAACATTATGAAATATTATTACAATTTAAATAATGTAATTGATTCCTGTGATGTCAAAGCTGAATTTTCAGCATCATTACTCCAGTCTTCAGTGTCACATGATCCTTCAGAAATCATTCTAAATGATGATTTGCTGCTCAAGAAACATTTCTGATTATTATCAATGTTGAAAACCGTTGTGCTGCTTAATAGATTTAATGTGTCCTTGCTGAATAATTTCTTTAAAAAATAAAAAAATAAAAAAAAGTACTGACTCAACTTTTGAACGTTAATGTAAAAATTCCTGATTAATTTAGGCAGGGATGGATATATAATACACACACAGTGCAAAAGCATGTTAGAATTTCACAAATACAAAATGGTTTTTAAGCCAGCTATTCCTTTTTTTTTTTCTGTAGTGTGCCAGTAGGAAGTATCAGTTTACATTTCCAAACATTTCTTTTGCCATTAATTGTAATAATGATGGTTAGATCAGATCTCCATGTGGAGCAGACCGGCTGTTGTCAGACTCATTGTGTCGCTCTGGATTATTACAATTAAAGGAAATTGTGTTTTTGTATGAGTGTGAAAATACTAACGTGCCTAAGACTTTTGCACAGTACTGTGTGTGTGTATATATAACAACATTGAAGCACATTAAAGCAAAGCACTAGGTCAAAATGAAGTGATTTAGGAGACACACTGCGTGGCATGAAAGTAATCCCAGAAGCATGTAATTGTGAGCAAACAGTGTTTCTCAGCGTACAGCTACAGCAGGGTATTTTTCCCCTGACAGGCAGGTCAGAAGGTAGGTTAAAGGAAACAATAAGAGATGATAGAAACCAACGGAGTGTTTTTCTAGAGGCGTGGATGCACAGTTAAATAGGTGAAATACGGTGGCCTCAGCAGGTGGGGGGGATCGAGGTGATATCTAATAGACTGAGAGATCGAGGGAGACAGACGGGAGGGAACGTTTTTCCCCCCGCTTTCGCCTGTCTGGGTTTTTCTTTGAGCTCAGCAGGACTGGAAGAGTCCGTCTGCTAATTCGCATTTCACACATACCAACAGGAGGCCTCCGACAGACAGAGAGAGGAGAGAGGGATTGTGGGAAGGAGTGAGGAAAGGCAGAGCTGTACTGAGGGGAAAGTGTGAACGGAAAGACAAGGGAGATTAATGGATCATTTGTAATGGTGACAGAGTGAAAGTGGTTGTTGTGCTGTAGATGTCAGATGCCGAAAATGTTGATCAGTAGAAAAGTCGGTCAGTAGGTTTGGCTTGAGTTGGCATGACTGAGCGGCGGGCTTGCAGATTCCAGGGTAATGCCAATTAAGGTGCCAGGCTTCGGCAAGAAAGAAAATTAGAAAAAGAGGGCCGTGCACAGGAGATGCCCTCGCAGTTTAACAGATCTGGAACATTTTTGCAAAGAAGAGTGGGAAAATACTCCCAAGTCAAGATGTGCCAAGCTGATAGACTCCTATTCAAACATACTGAGTGCTGTTATAAAACCAAAGGCTGCTTCAACTAAGTATTAGCTCAGGGGGTTGCGCACTTAGTTATATATGTATTAAATATAGGTATTAAAAGTGAAACTTTTTAAAAGTTTTCAAAATTATATGAAACCAACATTAATGCAAAAAGTACAGTTATTTTTCTTCATCATGGATTGGACACACTTATTTATAATTGACCCAAGCCCTTTTATACATACACTGGAGCCCAGACATGCACATTCATGTATAAAGACCAGGCTTGTATCATCACTGCGTGATCATGTCTATAGATAGCAGGATTTCAGGGTGAAGGCTGTTTGGATTATGGAAACCTGAGTCAGAACATTTTCATGTGTATTCACTTCACCTATCTGTCCATCTCTCTCTTCTTTTGGTTTGGTGTTGCATCCAGACGCTCGGGCCAAGTAATAGCTGTTTCGCTGGAAGACTGTGGCCGTGAGGGATTTTGTGTGTGTGTGTGTGTGTGCTGTCCAGAGGCTGTAAATACCAGCAGAGCAAGAGTGGTTTATTTACTCTGGCTGAGACCTCAGCAGCTCAAACCCAGAGACACAGAAAGAGGCTCTGATAATCCTATTTCTCTGGAACATTTGTCTATGTGACTGATGTTTTTGGCTTCTAGATCCAGCCCTAGAGGAACAAAGATAGAGATGAGGAATCTGGACTGTCTCTGCGTCCTGAGGAGACGCATGACTGACAGCAAAATCACAGCTGTGAATAGAGCTGATGGGGACAGTGTTTTACAGAGACCACCTGATGTCATTGCACTTGTGTATATAATTCATCAAAGTGCTTCCCATTTTATGAACTTGGAGTTTTTTTGTTGAAGTGCATTTAAAATTAATATCCATTTAATGTTATTCATTTATATATACAGTATATATATATATATATATATTGGCCCAGTGAGCGCAGTTGTCATCATGTATAGGTAAACAGCTTCACAAGCAGTCTTTTCAACCAGTATCATTATTTCTGTCTTATAGTGATTCAAATGATCACAGAAGCACTGGGGTAAAAGTTTTTAGTTTAGGCACTGATGTCTATGGTAGTGATCAAAATAGAGTAAATTACCTTTTGAAAGTAACTTGACGCTGTCAAGTTGTCAATATCATAGTTACACCATTTAGGTGGTGATAAGTAACTGTTATAGCATGTATTTGTCATTGAATCATTCAAGAGATTCGTTCAAAATCGCTGATTCATCCAGTAATAAAACAAGTCCTTATGAGTGAGTCATTGAATCATTCATTCAATCCTATTTTTTAAATAAGTAATTAAAATTAATTAACAATTTTTTAAATAAAGTGCAGCAATTAACATTTTGTCAGAATGGCTAGTAAATTACATGTTGTCTATTTAGAATCATGGGAGAATTGTCTCTATTTTAACAATTAAAAAAAAAAAGTATTATTATTTTTTTAATCCAGAATTGTGCAGCTCTAATATAAATGTTTATGCAAATGAGACTGGGTTGTGTGATGGACTGCAGACTGCAAAACAACTTTACACATAAGATTAAGTCCATAAAGTTTGGGGAAAGCTGTTTTATTACTGAATTATAACACATTTGCACTGATTATAAATAAATATTATTTATTATTTATAAATACTCTGGATATATTATATATTTTTTTGTTAAAATAATTAATAAAACATTTCATGTTTTAGTTGATTTGATAGAAACAATAATATTGGCACAGTTAAAAAGCCCTAGTTTTTATATGTACAGTAAAGTTGCCAAGACCTTGTACATTCTGAACTGCAAAACAGATCAGTGCCCAGACATCTGTGGACAGACCTGCAGGAGTGATGGATGTGAACCTGCCAGCTGATTTATGTAAGAGATGAGGGGGGAGGGGTAGTTAGAGCAGGGGTTCATCCACATTAAACGCAGGTTTGAACCCTGCCAGAGTCTCTGTCGTCCCCTGGATCTTTGAAGTCTTGAGGGTAAGTGGTCTTTAGGGACCCTGTTTGTAGAGGCAATAGTGTGCCTGGATCTCGCAAAGGCCCATTGAGGGCGTGGGCAATAGAAAACATTAACAAACCATGTTTTGGCCATGAAAACATTTGGATTTCTTTTGTGACATCATATTTGGCTTTGTGTGAGTCTTTTATTTTTACCAAAAGACTTGTCATGGGTGTTTTTACAAATTTCATCTTATTTTTTAACAACTCTGTCAGAGAGTTTATGAATGTGCTGTGTTCCAGAGTTGGGCTTCAAGTCATCAGAAATTCATCAATCATCTTTATTTGAAGGATTGGTTGGCCCCGACCGCCCAACCCAACTGTGCATCATGAGATTGTTTCCATTCTCTCTCACTTTTTCATCCATGGCAAATGTCTATGGAAAATTCCAGCCTAATTACTGTGATTTATGTAAAAATGTCAACCTTCGGTCCATCTGGGAAAATCTCAGGATCTGTTTGTGGAATCTGGAGTGGATTTTTCTGAAAGGAAATGTGGCGGAGAAATAGGTGGAGAACGGGGAATCACTTACACAAAAAGATCATTTGTCATCTTCAGAGACAAAAGAGTACAATGCGAGGGGTCTCCAGATGGCCCTTCTATGTCAGCTTTGTGTCAGTAGTAAACTGATAAGTTCATGTTTCTATTTGTATGTGAGGAGAGAAAGAAAGAGATCAAATGACTGAATACTGCTCCACTTATGTACATAGATAAAATAACTATTTTATATTTTAACATATTTCGAAATGTTTTTTGCTCCTGTGATGGCAAAGCTGAATTTCCAGCAGCTATTACTAGACGTTTTGACTTTATGGCCCAGAAAAGATATTAAAATGAAATGTGTCATGAATGTTATCTATAAATTACCCCAGAATGCTGTATTTCCAGACAGCAATTGCTAAACGCATCAGACACAGGCTATTACATGCACTAAGTTTAAGTGTGTGGGAGGATGAGCCCTCAGTCAAGTCAAAACTGAAAGCGCCGGAAAAGATTTACCCAGAATACCCCACAGCAATATTAAGCAGTCTAATCTCGGTTTCAATCCTGCTGGTGGTGTTCCATTTTGATATTGTTAAATCGACTGAGACATGTTTGGGTGCTGACACACATTTTAATGGCTCTAAAAAGTAAGTCCATTACTGTGAGTCTGACCTGTTTTTGAAGGGTTTATAAAACAGTAGATGACACTGCTGGTTTTTACTCTATAATGTGCTGTGTATTTGTCACATTTTTATGGTGATATTGATCATGACTTTTATTTTAAAGGTCTGGTCTGTCTAGACTAGGTCTATAATACCTGGAGAGAGCGATCTGTCTCAATGGCAGTTGCTCATCTGCCCCTGGAAACATGATTAGCATTCTGCCATTTTTCGTTCTCATGGGTGGACACGTTTGTTTGTTTTTTGAGCAAATGTTGGTTTTAGGTTTGTTTATAGTAAATGCTAGTTTTAAATCAGATCTTTGTAATGTGGAGTAGTCTAGTTAGGTGAGTCGAAGAGTTATGGTTAATGTACAGTAGTTGATATATCTTGTGATTTGTTCTTTTTGGGGGGTCTGAGAGACACTGGGGCCCTTTAAATAACTCAGAAACATACTTAAAGTTGGCATAAAATGGAATTTGCAATTGCAACATATATCCGAGTGAAACAGCTTCTCGAACAAGAAAAATGTAGGGCCGGACTTTTTTTGTCCATCAGGAATTGATTTGATAGTTTGCTATTGGCCGATCTCATGTGATCGACATGTTGTCTGCTCTCATGCAAGTAAACACATCATCTGAGAAGAAAAAAGATGTCGCTGCAAGTGGGAGGGGAAGTTATTTTGGTAACACTTTACTTCAAAGCCTTATAAAAGTATTTGAATGCATTAATTATGCCTTGTAATGCATCTTATAATGCATTGTATGGTCTCATGAATAAGTGTAACCACAGTTATAAAGCATTATAATACACCTTTAGAAAGTATAATGCATTAAAACTCGACAAACAACCAGTTTCAGATGTAACAAGGAATCTGTGAATATTATAATGCATTTTAACTTTGGTTACAATTACTTATAAAAAGATTATAAATAAAAGCTTTAAGTAAAGTGTTAACATTATTTTTATTTGAAGATTACGATGGCACATTTAAAAAATAAAATAAAAATATGTGCACAGATAAATCATGTATAATAAATACAATGGTGATTTCATGGTGACTTTTTCATCAGTTAGGGCTACTTTGTTTCTTTCCCCAGATGTTATGAGGATCCCTCATAAAAAAAATACAAAAATAAAATTATATTTACTTCCTTTAAAAAAATAATAATATTATAATAAAATCAGTTATTTTGACTGGAAAATACTGACTTGAAGTGTTTCCCTGTATTTTGTACTGTATTTTGTTTTTTCTTTGGTATTTCGACAAGATGTCCAGCCTGTGCAAATGAAAAGCAGCCCCACAATATTACCACAAACAGACGTCACCACCATAGGTAAGGGGCTTTTGAGGTGTGTCTTATTAAGTCTACATTTTCACAGCTGTCCTTGCAGGGAAGCTGAATAATAATTCCTGGAAAATCTGGAAGTTATTTTAATGATTCACAGATAGAGGTCAACTGTAAAGGAACAGTCAGTGTTCTCATTAGTGAAGTTGTTTTTTCAGTGGTGTAAAAGCTTCCTCAACACAGAGTGTGAGAGTTTTGTTAAATATGTTTTTTTTTTTTATATGAAATGCTTTAATGAGCATAAGTGCTTAGTGTCACACACCTCAACGACACTACACTTCCCAGCATTCCTAATAATTCCCACCTGCACTCAATCAGCCATCACCTGATCACCTGCACCTGCATGTCATCATTACCGTATATTTAAGTTCCTCCTTGTATTCACTTTTTGGTCGGGTATTGTTTGTGTTTAGCATGTTGGCTCTTTTGTTAGTACTTGTTTAATAAACATTGGATTCATCTTCATCTTCATCTTCATCTTCATCGTCATCGTCATCTTCATCTTCATCTTCTGTCGACATCAGCGTTACAGAATACCGGACCCTCAAAAATGGACTTGGCTGGCCATGACCTGACTTACCACCTCATCAGAGTCCTGATCGAGAGAGGTCTCCGCATCACCATCACCCCAGTGATGGCTCCAGCCCCTGACCAGCGTCCTAAGATGGCCACCCTCCCAGAGCCTCGTCCCGTCATGGCCGCTCTTCCAGAGTCTCGTCCCACCGAGACCACCCTTCCAGAGTCTTGTCCCGCCAAGTCCACCCTTCCAGAGTCTTGTCCCACCGAGAACACCCTTCCAGAGTCTCGTCCCGTCGAAACCACCCTTTTAGAGCTTCTTCACGTCATGCCTGTCGAGCCCTCGGCAAAGATGGCCGCCGCCTCGCCGCCTGAGTCCTCAGCCACGATGGCCGCCGACGCCACACAGCCTGAGCCCTCAGCCAGAATGGCCGCCGCCACGTCAGAGCCTGTTCTTGTTCCAAGACCTGTTCCTGTCCCTAGACCTGTTCATGTTCCTAATCCTGTTCCTGCCCTAAGAACTGTTCCTGTTCCCAGACCTGAGCCTGTATCTGTTCCTGAGCCTGTATCTGTTCCTGAGCCTGTATCTGTTCCTGAGCCTGTATCTGTTCCTGAGCCTGTATCTGTTCCTGAGCCTGTATCTGTTCCTGATCCTGTATCTGTTCCTGAGCCTGTATCTGTTCCTGTTCCAGAGCCCGAGCCTGAGTCTTTTCCTGAGCCCAGGCCCGAGCCTGAGTCTGTTCCAGAGCCCGAGCCTGAGTCTGTTCCTGAGCCCAAGCCCAAGCCCAAGCCCGAGCCTGAGTCTGTTCCCGAGCCCATGCCTGAGTATTTTCCTGAGCCCGAGCCTGAGTCTTTTCCTGAGCCCGAGCCTGAGTCTGTTCCAGAGCCCAAGCCTGAGTCTGTTCCTGAGCCCATGCCTGAGTCTTTTCCTGAGCCCAAGCCCGAGCCTGAGTCTGTTCCAGAGCCTGAGCCTGAGTCTGTTCCAGAGCACGAGCCTGAGTTTGTTCCTGAGCCCAAGCCCAAGCCCAAGCCCGAGCCTGAGTCTGTTTCCGAGCCCATGCCTGAGTCTTTTCCTGAGCCCAAGCCCAAGCCCGAGCCTGAGTCTGTTCCAGAGCCCGAGCCTGAGTCTGTTCCCGAGCCCATGCCTGAGTCTTTTCCTGAGCCCAAGCCCGAGCCTGAGTCTGTTCCAGAGCCCGAGCCTGAGTCTGTTCCCGAGCCCATGCCTGAGTCTTTTCCTGAGCTCAAGCCCAAGCCCAAGCCCGAGCCTGAGTCTGTTCCTGAGCCCGAGCCTGAGCCTGAGTCTGTTTTCGAGCCCGAGCCAGAGCCTGAGTCTGTTCCCGAGCCCGAGCCTACGCCTTGGTCGTTCGTCGGCCTGCTCTCGCCTTGGGACTACACTCCTCTGGCTTCACCTCGTCCCTCTGACTCCGTTGGGCTCCTCACTTCCCTCCAGCTCCACCTTAGTCCTCTGTCGCTGGACGCATGCATCTACATGTCATCACTGTGTATTTAAGTTTCTCCTTGTGTTCACTTCTTGTTCTGTTATTGTTTGGGTTTAGCACACTGTCTCGCATGTTGGGTCTTTTGTTAGTACTTGTTAAATAAACCTTGGATTTATCTTCATCTTCGTCTTCTGTGGAAATCAGCGTTACACTTAGACATAAATATAAGTGAACTACACTTGACTGATCTGAATGAAATGTGTTGTAAATAAGTGGCAGAATATCTTTATTTCCCAGCAGTGTTTCTAAATGTGTGGTGAGTATAGTGCCCACACCAGCTGTTGTTGAGTCATCCACATGTTAGGTTTATGTTAAGAGAAGAAGTGAGTAGGCCTACATGATGTGTTCATTCTCATTCTAAACATCAAATGTTTTGGCTAACCTGACTTGGCTTTCCCCTTAAACTCATCTCGGAGTTTCACATTTTGTTGAAAAACACTTGTAGTCATGAATAAAAGGAAGCAGCAACCCTGATTTAATTTTGTGCCCATGTGAGGTATCACCACGTCTGTGCAGTTGCATGCACTAAAAACGGACTCAAGTGGACACTTTTGTCCTTGTCTGTTTCCTCTTTGCTAACTTCCTGTCTCAGCAGTTTAGGCACCAGAGATATATTTATATAACAATGATTTGAACTTATGATCAAAAATAAATTGGACAGTGATCATTATTATTTTTATTTTTATTTTTTTTCATACAAAATCAATGGACTTCAGTGTTGTTTGTTTCCCAATATTCTTTTGTTTCACAGAAGAGCAGTATTGGGGGAAAGTTAAAAGTTTAAAAATAATGCTTTACTCGCCCCAAAAGTAACTAAGTTAGTTAAAAAAGTTAAAGTTAGTTAAAGTTACTTAGTTATTTTGGTAACACTTTACAATAAGGTTCCTTTATTAAACATTAGTTAAATTTTAATGTGTTACCCCCAACACTGCAGAAGAAAGAAAGTCATAAAGGTTTAATGACCTAAACATGAGTAAATGATGACACTATTTTCATTTTTGGGAAAACTATCCCTTTAAGTTTTTTTTTATCGGTTAATATGAGGTCATAAACTGCATATTTATAAAACAAAATAGAACATTTCTAGTATTGCCTACTTTGGCTCTGTTCCAAAACTTTCTGGGTTACACTTTATTTTGATGGTCAACTTTAGACATTATACTAACTACTTTTCACCTGCATTCCAACTAACTATCAATAGAGTACTAGTAGACTGTAGTAGACTGTTAAGTTAGGTTAGGTTAGGTTAGGTTAGGTTAGGTTAGGTTAGGGTTCGGGTTAGTAGAATAAATTGACATGTACTTGCAAAGTTACGTATATTCACTACAGAAGTCTTTTGGGTGCCCATCAAAATAAAGCGTAGATATTAAGCAGACAGTCTACTAATACTCTAATGAAAGATAGCGGATGTGTAGTTACTAATAATGGACCATCAAAATAAAGTGTTACCGTTTCTGAATATAGCATGCCACAATGCAGGATGCAGCTATCACATATTGGCATGTCATATCAACTACCTTAATAGAGTGTGATGAATGTTGCAAAATAACAGTATAAGAGATTTGTTGAATTTTTTTACTGCTCTGTTACTTTATTCCATCTGATTCATTCCACAAATGAGGAATACACACTTTTCATTGGCAGGCCATTTGCATTCTCTGGCTCTGAGACTCCCAGCACATGTCACAATTGAGTCAGAGGTAGAGAGACGTTCATATCTCTGAGTGTTGCTAGTCTGGCAGACAATTTTTCTCTCTGTCTCATTCTCACTGTTTGTTAATTTGTCTATCCACTGTTTTCCCACTGCTCATCAGTATGGATTAGACTACTGTACATCTGTGCAGTTTGTCCAGAGGCAGACACACCTGGGCCACACCTGAAGACAGCAAAATCAATATAACCTTCCTGGAACACGTCTAATACAAGTGAACACACACACATACAGATGCGGAAATTTCCTCTTACTCAAGACTACGCATGGAGGGCTTCATTGTAAGTGAATCATCAGTGAAAGTTGCTTTTCCTCCTACTTTTACATGGTGACTTGAGTTCAGTGCTTTTTACAAAGATGATATTTAAAGGCATAGTTCACACAAAAATGAATCTTATTTTGTCCTGTGAGCTTGAACAGATCATTGAATCAGTGAATTTGAAAACTGGATGACTCTGATTTAAGAATTAATCCTTTGTGAAACAATTAAACAGTTCACTTAAAAGAAGAATTCATTGATGAATTAAGTGTTTTGAGACAATTCTGAGAGACCTAAGATGTAGCACATAGATTATATGGACCACTTTTGTGATGTTTATGGTCCCCATTCGCTTCGATTGTATGGAAAGGAGCAGCATGAACATTCTGCTAAACATCTACTTTTGTGCTCCATGAAAAAGATAAAGGTAAATGAATTTTTCAAATTTGGGTGAACTGTTTCTACAGTCTGGTTTCATCATAGATGCATGTGTGTGCAGGATTTGTGAAGTGTTTTCAGTCACAAAATTGGATTTTATCATTTATTTGTGGCTTGCTGTTAAATGAAGACTTTGGTAAGAAGCTTGTGAACTTCCCATAGTGTCACAGACTGATGAAGTGCAGAAAACAGTACACATACAGTATGTAACCAGATTCATATGCTGCATATGTTCCACATTTGTGTTTTCTTTGGCATTAGTCATTTAATCTCCCCAGTATTAGAAACATCATTGTTCAAAGACAGCATACTGGAACTCTTAAGTGAAGATTTTAAAACTAATTAAGGCTTGTATTTTTCTTTTTCTCTACTGGGCATGCTGAGAAACAAAACAAAAACAGTTTCTCAGTCAAAACAGCTTCGGGTCAGATTACAGCTTTCTCTGTCTTCTCATAAACGTGAGTTTCTCTGCTGTGTTTCCGCTGCGTACAAAGAAAGGATCCCTCGTTGTGCTTTTTATCATTCTCTTTTTCTTTTTTTTTTGTCAGATGACTGTTGGATGACATGACTGTGTTTTAAAGGAAAGGAGATTAAAGGCAGTGGAAGAGAAGTGGCAAAGCTCTATGTGAGTTTGTGTGAGAATGTTTTAATGTGCTGCTCCGCCATGTGGCTGCTATGGGTATTGCATTGGGCACCTATGTGTAGACTACTATTACTGTAAGTGCAATATGATATTCAATACTCTAGGCTCTGAGATATTATGTTTGTCAGCCATGAGGGGAAAAAGTTTAGAAATGTTTGACCTGAAATCTTTGTATTCATGTTTCATCATCTGGTGGTGGCACTGATTACTGGTTACTTTTTTTCTCCACTGAATTTTTGTCATAGTAGATTTATTTTTTGAAAATATAGCTTACATAAGGAGAGGAAAAAGGAGACAGTTAATTGAACACACATATAATAGTGTGGCTATCTATCTATCTAACCTTTTTAATAACTGTCAATTATTTTCTCATCAGAATCTTTTTTTAGGCGGTCCTGCCTCCCTTTCTTTCTTGGGGGAAACGCAGAAGACACATCTATCTCCTTTCATGCCATGTGAGCCATCGGTGGAAATGTGTCTCAGATCCCCTTCCACCTCAGAGTGTGAACTCTCAGCCAGCGTCTATCTCACTGTAAGCACAGGAACAAAACACTCATCCACACAGTTAAAAATAACAGGACAGTGCAATGTGTTACTGTTTTTGTTTATATGGGAAATTAAACTAAGAATCATTGTGATTTCATGACGCTGGGTACATGACGGAAAGAGACTGGATGTCCAGCATCCTGCTCCACTTCCTCAGACTCGCCTTGCCTTGACGTCTCAAGAGTCCGCATTGCTTTCTGAGATGTGAATGTTTACTTTGTCCAATCTTGGCAAGGAATAGGAATATCCATCTAAATTGAACACTAGTGCACAATTAGGTTATATTATAATGCAATTCAGGATTGTTTACATTCCTTTTAATTCATTTGTCAGACACTTTAATTCAAAGTGATTTGCTGTGTGTTTTTACAATGAGGACAGTTCTCTTGGAGCAACTTTGGGTAAAGAACCTTGCTGGTAGCTCATCAATTACCTCTTCTGGAGTTCAAACCTACAACTTAGCGGGCTTAATCTGTGGTCAAACCACTAAGCCAAAGCCACTATTCAAACCATCTCTGAGCAAAGTTTGGCAGCAAACTTCTACACATACTCCATTGGCATGTTGTGCATGTGTTAAGCAACTCATATTCCGTTAACTAACAAACACTTCATCTTCCATTTTGCTCAAAATCATGTGCTTTCTTTACAAGCTGGAGAGCTGTGCCGGGGAATTCATCCTGTGTTTGTATGCGCTTCTTATTGGGAGACATGTTGATGTTTTTTTGTACTGTATGCTTATTTGCGTGTTTGTGTCACTGGGAAAGACAGAAAGGGTGGGATGCCGAGAGAAATACTGTACAGGCCAATCCCTGAGAATTTCGTTATTAATACTGTGACTTTTACAATGACAAGTGTTGTAATGGAAAAAAAAAGTGCATGTAATATTCCAGGAGGTATTGATGAGTGCTGGAAATATCCCACACCCTGGATGCATCTGAGCAAGATGCAGTGAAAGGAAGTGGTAAAAAACAAACAAAGAGAGTATTCACTAGACAGTTGCATCACTTTTGCACGCAATATTTCAGCTCACATGAATCTGCATCTGTCACAATTTAAAAAAATATATACTGAAAAAGTATCATATTTTCCTATTGATCATGGCAGCAATTATCCAGCAAATATGAATCAAATAATGAGACCAGGGTAAATATTCTCTTTGTCCTGGTTTACGTTTCACTTATTGTCTGGATTTCACTTCAGTCATGAAAAATGTACAGTATTAATCTATACTCATGTATTAAATAATCATTCCACTCTATTTCTTTAATTGCATTTTCAAAATTATTTAACTGACTTTTCTACCTTCTCGTCAAATGTTAAATTAAATATCCTTTTATTAAGCTTTCTTACAATCAGAATCATATTGTGGTCAGACAGTCCTGTTACCAGATTGTAATATTTATTTATTCTTTCTGGTCTATTAGTAAAAGCCAAATTAATACATGTTTCTATATAATAATTATAATTTACCAACAATTTCTTTTTTCATATGTGGTGGAAATGGGCTTTCATCACAGAGTTTGTGAGCATATTTGCGGAATTACCTGGCATATTAACTTCAGAGAACCAGACACTAAAGCAACGCAAACAGCGTGTGAAAATAAAATATAGGTGCATTTCATTATCAGCGAATTCCACCAAGACAGAATAGAAGAGAGGATCAGCCAAAATATCTCACTCTTTCAGTATTTATTGTTTTGTGATCCATTTCAGTCACAGCATTATATTGTAGAACAGAGGTTCTCTATAAAAACCATAAAAGTGTCAGTCTCAGAGTAACATAAAGCGTATTTACGGGTTATTGGACGCAGAGGCGGATTTGAGTTTGCTCTCTAGAGCGAGTATGTGACTCTGAGAGCGAGGAAAAAAGCCGTAGCAAGGTTTTCTGTTGCATTGTTGTACTTCTGGAAACCTTCCATGTCTATGAAATGAGCTTGACTCACTCCTGAGATCCTGCAGTGCCGAACGGACCATGCCTCTTCCTGCAGGATTACACAATGCACATCTAGTTTAGTGTGGCACACTTTTATTACTGTCTGGTTTCAAAAAGAGGTTAGCTGACAAAGTCAGTCTGTCACAATGCCCCTGAGACAGGGATGATGTCCTCCTGTCTAGACTGTCTGTCTTTAACTCAGCTATGACCTCTCTAGTAACAAACACACACAAGCGCACAGTGGATAAAAAAGATAGGATGTTGCTGACATCACATATTTTCATCTCTCAAAGTTTAATATAAAGGATAGTGCACCCAAAAAATGAAATTTGGACATCATTAATTCACCCTCATGTCGTTTCAAACCTGTATGTGTCTTATCTGAGGAGGATGGATGGATGGATGACGGGATAAAAATAGAGATTTGAAGTCTGGATCGATCGATGGATGCACCCGATTTGACGTGTCACGGCAATTGACATTTTGGTGTTGCAGACCAAAGGAATGTTGGGTGTTTTGTAGAAATGGAGTCCATCTGGAGGATAGCCATCCAAGCATTTCCCTCTCAATCCATGTGGCTTACATCACAATGTGAGGAGTCCATTAGCAGAGCTCACAGCAAACTGACAGAGTCAATATTAGCACAGAACAGACACACACAAGGACGGACAGCCGCGCATGAGGCGGCCCCAGTGTGTCTTATTGATGAAGTGTAAACAGAGAGACTGTAAATGTTCATTCAGTGCAGTTTTCATTAGTCATTCATTCTGTAATTGTGCCAGTGAGTCTGGCCAGCAACCAAAAGCTTTTGATTAATGATAATGTTCAAATGAACTAATAGCAATCTAACAGAAAAGGAAAGTTGTTGTGTTTTTGTGGTAAAGTCAAGATGGTTTAAAAGGAATATCCCTGGTTCAATACAAGTTGAAGTTGGTTCAATACATCTTCTCTATTTTTTTTAAAGAAAAGTCCATAAAAATAGGGCTCAATGCTGTTATTATGAAGGATTTTCCGTATTGATATTTCATAGGTGTTTTATCCATATTTTGAATTACACATTGAATTGTATTGGTATTGTATCCGGGTGTCCTGACATAAAATCACCAGTATATTTTCCGTTGGCTGGTGCTAAATCACAGATATTGTGGTGATTCTGTGGCTTGGCCCTGAACTTCCTCTGGCCTTGCATTTATGGGAGTAGATTATACACACACATACTGTACAAACGCTCTTACACACAAACACTCACACATGATTTTCAGCATGACTGCTAGAAAGCAAAAGAAAGTAAAGCTCCAACCTCTGTAATAATGTGAAGTGTCTACAGTGACAGAAAGCTGTCCATCCATCCATCTGCTGTTCCATCCATCCATAACTCACAGTTGTCCATCCATCCATCTGCTGTTCCATCCATCCATCTGATGTTCCATCCATCCATCCATCTATCCATAACTCAGTTGTCCGTCCATCTATCCATCTGCTGTTCCATCCATCCATCTATCCATCCATAACTCACAGTTGTCCATCCATCCATCTGCTGTTCAATCCATCCATCCATCCATCCATCCATAACTCACAGTTGTCAATCCATCCATCTGCTGTTCCATCCATCCATCCATCCATCCATCCATCCATCCATCCATCCATCCATCACAGTTGTCCATCCATCCAGAGTTGTCCATCCATCCATCCATCACAGTTGTCCATCCATCCATAACTCACAGTTGTCCATCCATCCATCCATAACTCACAGTTGTCCATCCATCCATCCATAACTCACAGTTGTCCATCCATCCATCACAGTTGTCCATCCATCCATAACTCACAGTTGTCCATCCATCCATCCATAACTCACAGTTGTCCATCCATCCATCCATCCATCCATAACTCACAGTTGTCCATCCATCCATCCATAACTCACAGTTGTCCATCCATCCATCCATAACTCACAGTTGTCCATCCATCCGTCCGTCCGTCCGTCCGTCCATAACTCACAGTTGTCCATCCATCCATCCATCCATCCATCCATCCATCCATCCATCCATCCATCCATCCATCCATCCATCCATAACTCACAGTTGTCCATCCATCCATCCATCCATAACTCACAGTTGTCCATCCATCCATCCATCCATCCATCCATCCATCCATCCATCCATCCATACATAACTCACAGTTGTCCATCCATCCATCCATCCATCCATCCATCCATCCATCCATAACTCACAGTTGTCCATCCATCCATCCATCCATCCATCCATCCATCCATCCATCCATCCATCCATCCATCCATCCATCCATCCATCCATCCATCCATCCATCCATCCATCCATCCATCCATCCATCCATCCATCCATCCATCCATCCATAACTCACAGTTGTCCATCCATCCATCCATCCATCCATCCATCCATCCATCCATCCATCCATCCATAACTCACAGTTGTCCATCCATCCATCCATCCATCCATCCATAACTCACAGTTGTCCATCCATCCATCCATCCGTCCGTCCGTCTGTCCATAACTCACAGTTGTCCATCCATCCATCCATCCATCCATCCATCCATCCATCCATCCATCCATCCATCCATCCATAACTCATAGTTGTCCATCCATCCATCCATCCATCCATCCATCCATCCATCCATCCATCATCCATCCATCCATCCATCCATCCATCCATCCATCCATCCATCCATCCATCCATCCATCCATCCATCCATCCATCCATCCATCCATCCATCCATCCATCCATCCATCCATCCATCCATCCATCCATCCATCCATCCATCCATCCATCCATCCATCCATCCATCCATCCATCCATCCATCCATCCATCCATCCATCCATCCATCCATCCATCCATCCATCCATCCATCCATAGCTCACAGTTGTCCATGCATCCATCCATCCATCCATCCATAGCTCACAGTTGTCCATGCATCCATCCATCCATCCATCCATCCATCCATAACTCACAGTTGTCCATCCATCCATCCATCCATCCATCCATCCATCCATCCATCCATCCATCCATCCATCCATCCATCCATCCATCCATCCATCCATCCATCCATCCATCCATCCATCCATCCATCCATCCATCCATCCATCCATAACTCACAGTTGTCCATCCATCCATCCATCCATCCATCCATCCATCCATCCATCCATCCATCCATCCATCCATCCATCCATCCATCCATCCATCCATCCATCCATCCATCCATCCATCCATCCATCCATCCATCCATCCATCCATCCATCCATCCATCCATCCATCCATCCATCCATCCATCCATCCATCCATCCATCCATCCATAACTCACAGTTGTCCATCCATCCATCCATCCATCCATCCATCCATCCATCCATCCATCCATCCATAACTCACAGTTATCCATCCATCCAAGTTGGAGCTTTACATTAGTTTGCATTCTAGCAGTCATGCTGCAAGCATCGTGTGTTTGTGTGTAAAAGCATTTGTACAGTATGTGTGTGCATAATCTACTCCCCCAAATGCAAGGCCCGAAGAGGTTCAGGGCCAAGCCACAGAATCACCACGATATCTGTGATTTAGCACCAGCCAACGGGGAGGCTCCCTAAGGATTACATCACTAGGGCTTTAATCGCTGTTGTTACTGTAGCCAAATTGGCAGAGCTCCAGTGAAGAAAGAAAAACCCTATCAGCTCTAATTACAAGTGTTTGCTGGCCAAACTAGACGAACCGTTTCATAGAGTATTTTTTCAACACTGCATATTATAGAACAGAGTTATGGGCCTTTAACACACACACAGGCAATCACTTGGTCACACGAAATGTGAAGGGAATGTTTGGACTAAATGAATGTTATAGAACGTTAGATGATGAAAGACAGAATGATCATAAACACTGCAGCGTTTGTCTTAGTCATGCATTCCACAGATTGAGATGTTCGTAGATCAGTAGAACTGCAGATCTCATATTAAGATGGGAACTTTAAATGGGAAAATCACGCAGAAATGGACTACATAAATCTATCATACTCTTCATTAAATAATGACAGACCACTTGTGCAGAAGTTACAACGTAGATATGACTAAGTTACAACGTACACACTACTTAATATTGTTGAGTTGCACCATTAAACTTGACATGTAACTTTACATGTAAACTATTATTTAGGGAAGCCTTCTACCAGGTTTGATTAAATTGCATCAATAATCTTATGTTTTACCTGACAAACTTTAATCCTTAAGACATATATGCTAAAGTTGACATTTACACTTGTTTACATTTTAAGAGAGAGTGCGTTGTGTGAATCAATTATTTGCAGCTCGATCGAAACATGTCTGTGTGCATCAATCTGTTTTATGCATGCCAGATAAAATCAATCATAATAAATAAATGTAATTGTTTTTTTTCTGTATTGTTATCTATTTATTGCGCCTTGTTAATTTCATCAATTGTAAAATACAGTGTATGAATGTCATTTATATAAAAGCCACATAGTTAACATATGTGACAAATTTAATGAGATATTATCTGCAGTGACTATGCAGGCTGGGAAAGATGTTCTGGTTGTTTATTTCAGTCCGAGACCATCTCTGGAAATGCCCAATAAAGTTGGAAAACTACAGTAATGAACATCCTTTCTGCTTATAACTTTATTACACATTTCCTTAAATTATTTCAATTTAATATGTTTAACAATAAATACTCTCTCACCGCTGAGCAATCATTGGTCTGCTGTGGTATGTAATCCACTCTGTTCATTCCACAAGATTTTTTATGCCGCTGGAAATCTGTCTTGGCCGCATTTTACGAGATGTCCATGTTTGACTTTTTAACTAAAGACCTTTTGATTTGAGGAAAATGTATGATGTTTACTAGGAAAAATCATCCTAACCCTTGAGGGCCATAAACATTAAGAGTGAGAGGCTTTTAATGTGGTATATCTAGGGTTTTGCATCAGAACCTCACTTGTGTGTGAAGGAGATTAGACCCACAGACTTTGAGTTGGGGAGGATGGAGTGCTGAAACAGAAAGATAAAGTCATTCATTCATTCATTCATTCATTCATTCATTCATTCATTCATTCATTCATTCATTCATTCAATCATTCGTTCATTCAGCTGTTCATCTAATTATTCATTTTTTCTATGCATTTATTTATTTTTCTATGCATTTTTTTTCTATTCAGGTAATTATTTATTCTTCTATTCATGCTATTTATTTTTCATTCATTCATTTTGCTGTTCATTTAATTATTTATTTTGAATTTATTTATTTATCTTTGCATTTAATGATTTTTTTCTATTCATGTAATCATTTTTTTCTATTTATTTATTTATTTTTCTGTTTATTCATTTTATTTATTTTGCTGTCCATTTATTTTTTCTATTCATGTAATCATTTTTTTCTATGCATTTAATTATTTATTTTTCTTTTCATTAATTTTGCTGTTCATTTAATTATATGTTTTGTGTTAAATTATTTATTTGTCTATTTATTCATTCATTCATTCATTCATTCATTTTCTATGCATTTAATTTATTTTAAATTCATTTATTTTTTTCTATTCATGTAATAATTTTTTCTATTCATTTTTTTCATTCATTCATTCATTCATTCATTCATTCATTCATTTTGCTATTCATTTCATTCATTCATTCATTCATTCATTCATTCATTCATTTAGCTAATTATTTAATTATTTATTTTGTTAATTTAATTATTTATTTTTCTATTCATTCATTCATTTTTCTATGCATTTAATTATTTATTTTTCTATTCATTCATTCATTTTTCTATGCATTTAATTTTTCTTATTTATTTATTTATTTTCTATTCAGGTAATTATTTATTTTTCTATTCATGTAATTATTTACTTTCTATTCATTTAATTATTTACTTTTCTATTCATTATTTAAATTATTTATTTGATTTTATTTATAGATTTGCATTTTATTTGTAGTAAAAAAAAAATAGTTTTACATTTACAGAAAGAGGGATTTGTTGGGTGGAATATGATGCGTTCTGCATTTACAACTGCATCCCTGAGAGCCCTTTTAGGTCTGAGCATGTTTTCTACTGCTGCACCATGACAAAAGAAGAAAAAAAAGAAAGTTGTCTTTTTCAGCTAGGATCATGGTTTGAGTTACTCTGTGGTAAATGTATTGGTATACTCATATTGGAATATTATATACACTTTATTTTGATGGTCCAATTTAGACATTCTTCTAACTATAAATAACTTTGCAACTACATGTCACCTAACCCTCATTAGAGTATTAGTAGACTGTTAGGTTAGTGTTAGTAGAATAAGTTGACACGTATACTTGCAAAGTCACTAGAATGTCTGTTGGAGGAGCATCAAAATATAGTGTTAGCAGATATTCAGCAGACAGTCTGTCCCTTTTAGATGTACGCTAAGTATGCTAAGTAGCTGTGTATAAGTGATGCATGAAACACTGTGACAGACTTCCATCTGTCACATATCTTTTCATTGACATAAAATGTGAATGAAAGAGAGATCTAGACATTGCAAACCATGAATTAGAGACAGCAATAAAATAAGCAGTTCAATAAATTCCATTGCTACAGTTATTGAGGGAAATTATGGCACATCTGCAAGTTTTTTTTTTTTCAAGTTTAAAATCAAGTTGATATTCAAACACTTGTGCTTGTGTAACATTTATACATCATCATTCTTGTACAAAGTCATATTTAATTTTACAACTGCAAAGACTTTGAGAGAAATAATGACTTTCAGCTGTTCAAAACAAAAGGATTTTGTTATTTCAGTGCAATGCATTATGGCTGCTTTGTTCTATTGATGGTTTATATTTTTGATTGTCAGATATTTATTTTTCATTGAACTTCCCACTATAATATACATGTTTAGGGTTAGTGCTACAGTGCGTCAAGAAACATATGTAACATGCAAGCTCCACAATTTTAGACTTTTACTGCAACAGGAACAAATTCAGTAGTTTTACCGACCATCTGGGTCACATTTTTATATTTTTCTATTCTTGTTACTGTTTATTTAAAGTAATTATGTTAATTGACACTCACATTTGTGTTTACTATGTTAATCTGTAGGATTAAGATGTGACATGCAGAAAGCTGTGAGTGTTGAGTATGAAACTGACCTGCCAAACATCAGCATTTGTGCTATAAATGATGAAATTTAGCGTATATCTGGAGGCTCTGAAGCATATGTTGTAGTTTAAGTGATATTGCTCCCAACTGTACCGTACACCGGCCTACCATTACGGCAGTAGAGCGACAGACCATGATGGATGGGAGGAATTATCTACACCATTACATTTATGCCATCCACTCCATATGCCCCACTGGGTCCATCATGTACAATTTCGCAATTGTTCTCCAGACACGCTGTCTCATGAAACTACCTATCATGCACAGGGAATTCAAGCTTCATGTCCAAAGATGTATTTCTCTGCTCTTTGCTTGCACTATTAGGGTATGTTTACACGAAAACAATATGCTGGAGATGGAGAAGTTTTTCATTGTCAAAACGATCCCCAATCACACAGATCCACGAAAACGACAAAAAACGCTGTATTCTGCTGTCAGGCCAGTAGATGGCGATGAAACACTATAGATTGAACACGTAATAGATGACGCACATGACATCATTGTTTTCAGAGATTCGCGTTTTTGTTGTTTACACAGAGACGTTTTCAAAAACTTTCACTTTGAAACGTTTACTTGAATAAACGTTTTCAAAAGTTTGCGTTTTCAGGCACCCAAAACGCCATTGTCGTGTAAATGAACGGCCAAAACGCATAAAAGGTTTTACGTTTTTGTTGAAAACGGTGTCGTATAAACAGCCCCTTAATTGCACCATAGTTTTTCCTTTTGTTGTTTACAAAAAGACGTCCCCACCAAATGTGTGGAGTGAATGAAGAATGGAAAAATGAAAAATGTGTTACAAAATCTGTTATTAAATGCGTTCAGTTAACAGAATAAGGGGCCATTTACACGGCATCGTTTTCAACTAAACATTTTTAAAACTGGAATGCGTTTTGGCCGTTCATTTACACGACAATGGTGTTTTGGTAGCCTGAAAATGCAAGCGTTTAAAGAATAGCATTTCAAAGTGCATGTTTTTGAAAACGATACCATTATCGTCTCCATGTAAACTACAAAAACATGAACTTGTGAAAACGGTAATGTCATGCACATGCATATTATGAGTTCACTCTATCATAGTTCAGTAGTTTCTTTACAAAGTGACATCGCCACCTACTGGCCTAGCAGCATAATACAGCATTTTTATTCGTTTATTCATAGGATCTCTGAATTTTCCCTTAGATAACCTCTTATTGAAGCTTGTTTCCGCCATGGCAAAAATCAGAATCGAGTAATAAACTCACAAGAAATAAAGTAAGAGCTTATAACTTGCAATTCCGTGGAAAAAAGGCAGAATTGCAAGTTAATATTTCGCAACTCTGACTTTATAACTCGCAATATATAAACTGGCAATTGCGAGATAAAAAAGTCAGGATTGTGAGTTTACATCTTGCAATCTCTTACATCTAACTCTTGCAATTATCTTTTTTATTTGTATTCTGTGGCAGAAGCAAGCTTCTATAGTTTCTTCATATCACAGTGATATTAATCCCAAAAATATGTTAAAAACTGATTTTACTGTTAATATGAAGGTTTTTGAGTTTGTTGGTGGGCAAGATGTTTGAAGGGAAAATAAATCATGATTAGATTGTATAATATGCTTATTATGGTTAGCATGTCGTGTTTATGTATATAATGGTAGAAATATAGTATACACGTGGTTTTGTGTTAATTTTGAATGTAGATTAAAGTGTTTAGGTAAAAAAAAAAAAAAAAAAAAACTGTTTACAATAATGAACTTTACAATCTCATATGCAAGAGCCAACTAGAATTTTATGCTCCATGATTATTTTTCTTGGTCTCAACCTATAGATCCATATATCTGGGCATACAGCTGTGGAGGTCGTTTAATCCACACTCAAGATCGGCCAAATAAACTGTAAACAGTGGTCCAATTATTCACTAAGCCAGTTGGAGAGAAACGGTGATTAGGCGAAACGTTCCCCATGTGTACGCTTGCTTCATTTTATGGGAACTGCACTGCCTTTGATTACAGCAAACACTATCCACAGATAGTGGAAATTCATTTCCCTGTGTACAGTGATTTTCACTCAACGGAGTGACTCAGTTAACCCGTGCTGCAGTCAGAGTGTCAGTGCTTGACTTGTGTTGTGATTTTGTGGTGGGCATTGGTACATTTGTAGCAATCAACTGCAAGGTTTCATGTAATGATTTTTCCCTGTAGCATTTGGATGGTGATTGTGCAGCATAACAGTATATGATGATGTAATGGCTGAGTTTTTTTCTGTCGTTGTGTTCAGAAGGTCTGATTGAATCCCTGTTGATTGGACAACAATAGTAAGTACACTAACGTTAAGAGTCGGTAAGTCTCTTATGGTCACCAAGGCTGTATTTATTTTATAAAAAAAAAATTTAAAAAAAATACTGTTTACCATTTTAATTTAATAGTAAAATATAATTTATTCCTGTGATGGTAAAGCTGAATTTTCGGAATCATTGCTCTAGTCTTCAAGTGTCACATGATCCTTCAGAAACCACTCTAATATACTGATTTGGTGCTGCTTAATATATTTTTTTTGGAAACCCTGATACATTTTTTGAGGATTTATTTTGAATAGAAATCTTTTGTAACATTATAAATGTCTTTTACTGTCACTTTTGATCAGTTTAATGCAGACTTTCTGAAATTTGAAATATTACTGAACCCAAACTTTTGAATGGTAGTGTAGATATTGCTTCAATGCACCATGTTTGAAAGATGTGCTCAAATGTATGTACTCTGTATAATATTAAAAACATGTTGATAGCTTACAGTAGTTTTTTCAAACAAATTTTATTTCAAAAACTATAGAAGAACAAATAAATACAATTTTATGAGAATTAACAATTATAAAATAAAAAAAATTACTAATAAATGAGAACTTTTTAGCTCAATAATTTTACTAATGTAATATATATATATATATATATATATATATATATATATATATATATATATATATTAATAATTAATAATAATATAATTAATTATTATATTATTAATCACCGTCATTACATAAGTAAACTGTTAATTATTTTATTCTCTTGACACATAAAATGAGATAATTTAATAGAAATTAAATACAAATATTTTCTAGATAACACATATAATATTTTTATTTTTATTCATGAAATGCACAGTATTGCTGTGTCTATATTTTAGGAAGGGCTCCATGGCATCAAAAAGTTTTGACATTTCTCAATTCCTCCGCAAATATCAGATTTCAAATGCAATATTTTGCTATTATACATAATCTTTAATAATACAATTACACTCTTATATAGATAGTTTGATCCCCTTTTTTCTCCATGCTGGACTTGAACCACATGAGGATTAATAAATGATGAAACTAAAAAGTTCAGTCTTGGGTAAAATAATGGAATCCATTGAAACGGGCTGAATACGACACCAGAGTGTCATTTTGGTGATGAAGGCTAAAAGTCGCTTTGGTCCTTGAAGTGTAAATCACATCAAATCTAGGTTCAAAATATATTATTTAATGAAAAATGCATGTTCTACAAACCTAAAAAAATGACCAAATGCTAGAAATCCAATTCTTCAGCACATTTTGATTCTTTACGCTCTCCCAAAGAGGGCCCCTCTCTCTCCTCTCTGTGCATACTTAGAGGGTATTTCAGATGCTTTTAAACTAAAAAACATGAGTATGGACCTGCCCCGAAGGCACCAATATGCCAGTAGGTTCCATGACACCCCTGTTTCTCATTTTGGATAAATACAGCCATTCTGGACGCCGACATATGGTTCACGTTTGAGAAGCACATGTTTCAAGACTTGTTGAAGCAAATGCCCCACCGGAGATATCCAAAACAATAGTTTTTCAGATGGGCCTGTGTTTTTTTGAATGTGCTGATGAGCAAATGATATGTCCTGTTTTGGGAATACTCATCTTGTGATTCAAAGCAGGGAGAGTTTTAAGGCTTTTAAGAAGATTTTGAAGCTTTGGGCCACCGGAATTTTGTTTTCGAGATGGAAAACTCTTGTCAGAGCCTCAGTTGTTGTTTTTGTTTTTCTCCAATTATGGAAAATCCTCAGAAAGCCATGCATGCAGAACTTTTTTTGGCAGGTGGCAGGTATTAGTTGGCCTTCTATTCACCACATCTTACATCTGACCCTTTCAAATAATGCCAGACAATGCTAATAGTCTAAAGATCAAGAAAATGGCTTTGATGCTTCAGATGGTTTAGATTTGGGCTTCATGAGGATTGATTTCAGTTTTTGTTTTTTGTCGACTGATGGATACAGTAGATCCTGAAACGATGGCATATTGAGTATAATGCAAAGATAAACACGTTAGGAATAATTGATGATGGTCGTTGAATTATTACAAAAATAATGCACACCCGAGGTGTTAATGTGGCCACGACGCGACGCTCGGGTGTGCATTATTTTTCATTAATTTAATGTCCCAGAGTCAATTATTCCGCTTATACTGTGGTTACATTTACATTTAGTCATTTAGCAGACGCTTTTATCCAAAAACAATGCAAGAAGTGCTCAAAATACAAAGTGCAGGCATTGCTCAGAGTAGTATTAGTCAGACAAGGGAGGATTAAGGGAAATGGAAAGGATTTTTATTTATTTTTTTATTTTTTAATGATGTTAAGTGCTCACGGAAGAGATGAGTTTTCAGTTGTCTTTTGAATGTTGTCAGGGATTCTGCATTCCGGATGAGGGTGGGGAGAGCATTCCACCAGCATGGAACCGTGAATGAGAATGTTCTGGAGAGTGATTTTTTGGCTCTCTGTGATGGTACCACGAGACGTCGCTCATTGACTGATCGTAGGCTTCTGGTAGGGATGTAGACTCGTAGGAGTGAGTGAAAGTAGGAGGGAGCTGAGCCTGTGATAGAACTGTAATCAAGCGTCAATGCCTTGAACTTGATGCGAGCAGCGAGTGGTAGCCAGTGCAGAGAGATGAACAGAGGAGTGACGTGGGCCCTTTTGGGCTCGTTGAAGACGAGACGAGCTGCAGCGTTCTGAATCATTTGTAGAGGTTTAGTTGCACATGATGTAATTTGGTCTGCTGGTCATCAAATGTTACTCCAAGATTTCTGACCGACCTTGATGGGGTGATTGATGATGAATCTAGCTGGATGGTGAAGTCGTGTTGTAGAGACGGATTGGCAGGGAGGACGAGAAGCTCAGGTTGAGCTGCAGGTGATGTTCCCTCATCCATGCCGAGATGTCCGCCAGACAGCTTGAGATCCGTGCAGCTACTCTGGGATCATCTGGCTGAAATGAGAGGAAGAGCTGTGTGTCATCAGCATAGCACTGGTAAGAGAAACCATGTGCCTGTACACTCTAAAAACTCCTGGGTTATTTCTTCAACCCATTTTCTGGGTTATTTGTGTTGGGTTAAAATGATGGGTTATTTTTTCAGAGAGTAACCATTTTCTGGGTTATAGGGCTAATATTTTGACCCAATTCATGGGTTGTTTGGGTTTCTGGGTTATTTTTCAAAGAGTAACCCATGTTCTGGGTTATAGGGTTGGCTTTCTCTCTCTCTCGCTCTCTCTCGCAGTTGTTCTGGAACTTTCTCACAACAGTCGTTTGAAATAACCGTCGCTTCGCGCTCGATCCGTTTTGGCCTGTGCTTCATCGGTGCAACTTCATCTATATTCAAGGTAAGAGAGTATTTTCAGTGTTGATGTAATGTTAACTTTTCTGTGTCAATGTCCCTGTTGCTAGTTTAGCACCATTTGCTTAAAAAAAAAAAAAAACTAGCGTTAGCCGTGGTAATTCTGTGGTTGGCATGTAGCCGCAGCTATCACGACAACGTTATCGCACACCGGACGCGATTTTGAACACGGTCCTGAGCCGTTGCTGGGTGCCGCGGACAGACCGCCGGTGTGTGTGTGTGTGTGTGTGTGTGTGTGTGTGTGTGTGTGTGTGTCCGTTACATATAATGTGTTCGAATTTTAAAGACGCGGCGCTGCGCTTCGCGTCCGGTGTGCGAGCCCCTTGAGAGAGTGCACGTCCGGTGAGCGATACCTCGAGTTGTCCTAGACGCGACGCGGCGCTTCTCGTCCGGTGTGCGAGCCCCATAGCCGCGGCTACAGAGCGACGAGGCAACACAATAGTTGAGTTATGTTTACCAGCTGTGCCGTGCTTATCATATTATACAGTGCTCTACTGGCTGAAGTAGTGAGAGTTAAAGAAGCGGGTCAAGTCTTCAAATTGTTGCTAACCTCTATATTGCTATGTTTTCTCCAGGTCATTTTGAATGGACAGTTTTGTCGCTGATAAGCTAACTGAGTGGCAGCTGTCTGAGCTGACAGAGAATTTTAGAGGTGAGCATTTTACTCTTATTGCCCTTATATCATCTCTCTATACCTACATTTTTTTTTTTTAATAAGACTTAAATGTGTCAGTGCAAGATTTTGTGAAAGTCACAACTTCTTCGACAGTGGGGTATGTACAACCCTAAAATATTATTGTGCCTTGTCTTTAAGCTGTTATGCATAAGAATGGGCTGTCATTACACTTTTTAATGAAAGAAAATGTCATTCACACAAAATGGGTAATGTTAATGCTGCAAAAGAACCACAGTTAACTAGCAATTTGGGCCATGTAAAAAAGGGGAAAAAAAGCCACTGCATTACCTTAAAAGTGATTATTTGTTAGCTTGATAATGAAAGAGTATCTGGTGAGTAGTTCACAATTGTCTCGACTTATTAACAATACTCATGTTGTCTTGTTTTCTGTCTTTCAGATAGATGAGGAGGCATTTCTTCTCTTTGATGAGGACACTATCAAAAATCTTGTCCCCAAAGTTGGCCCCAGGCTTAAATTCCTGAGGCTCTTCTGAGAATTGTTGTTTATTTTTCTATTTTTTATTTCTAATATTGTTATTACAGTGTGACCTAAAATAAATATGAAAAATAAACATGTCCAAGTGTGTGTTTTTTCCTTATAGATTTTTATTTAATGCAATAAAAATGTAAAAGTGCTTGAAGTGTGTAATATAATGTAAAACAAAGTTTTATTTTCTGAAATAAGGCATACTGGGATAGTGACCCAAGTTAGGTTATTTTTGACCCAACTCCTGGGTTAAAAAGGGACCAACTAATTTTTGGGTTATTTCTACCCAGATGTTGGGTTTTTTAAACCCAACATTTGGGTCAGGTATTTAACCCATAATGTGGGTCAAAAAGCATAACCCAATTTTCTGAGTTGAAATAACCCATAAATTAGTTGGTCCCTTTTTAACCCAGGAGTTGGGTCAAAAATAACCCATTATGGGTTATTTTTGACCCAGGAGTTTTTAGAGTGTATGATGTGTCCCAGTGATGTGGTGTAAATGGAGAAGAGGAGGGGTCCAAGAACTGAACCCTGAGGAACCCCTGTGGTCAGTTGATGTGCTTTAGATACCTTGCCTCTCCATGCGACCTTGAAGGATCTACCTGTGAGATGGGACTCAAACCAGTGTAGAGGTTACCCAACCTGATCTCACTGCAATTTGATTTTTTTTTACGAGGTGGCTAATTCGTATGAATTTTCATGACCTCACTCGTACGAATTAGTTGCCCAATTCGTATGAATTCGTACGAATGACCTACCCCTCCCCCTAAACCTAACCATCACATGGGTTTAGACAAATCGTACGACACTTGTACAAATCCGTACGAATTAGTCACCTTTTAATCACACACTTTTAATCTGGTCGTGAGATAGTGTTGGGTTACCACACCTCAAAACATTGTTCAAATTATATATTGGAAGACATTTGTCAGTTTTTTTTCCCCTTTAAAACGCTATTATGTGTAGGACTAATTTCTTACGCATCTGATCCTAAGCCTCCGTTGCTAATTCCAAAACGTCATTTTAGAGCTAGTAATGGAGGCTTCAGCCACTGATCTGAATCTAATGCAGTTATTTATGCAGTGAGAGAGAGAGAGAGAGAGAGAGAGAGAGAGAGAGAGAGAGAGAGAGAGGGGAGAGAGAGATTAAGCGTGTGAATTACCTGTGAGTCAGTCTGTGCATCTCTCAACAGTGTTCTGCAGCAGCGTCTCTAATAATAGTTATTAAACTATTTTACTGACAAAATCATCAGAGCAGCGCTGACAACAGGTTTCTGTTCAAGTGTGTGCCCATATTGAATGTCCATATTGTGCATTTCATATTTTTTTTCTATAGTTTAATATATTTATTTGCTCGGTCAGTGTCGTTGTGAGTTTAGGTTGTTTTGCTGCTGTTGTCAGTAAGTCGCTTTGAAATAACTGAAATCATCTGGCGAAGTGATATGGAACTGTAATGCGGTCAATACCTGCCTGATACTACTTTAGTCATATGTTTCCCTGAAAATAATTGCACACCTTAGAACGTACGTCAACCAATCAGATTCAAGCATTCAACAGCCCTGTAGTATAAATGTTTATACTCGATTTAGCCAAAGAAGCCTTGGTTTAAGACTCCACATCAGTGACAGTGCGTCTCTTAATCCAGACATTTGACTATCTATGATTTCTGGTGCATATTGTTGTATTTTTATGGTCAAGAAGTGTCAACTTCTTTGTAACATTCAAGTCTTGCATGACTTATTCCTTCATTCATTATCCATTTCAGTCATATCCGACTCTTGGTGATTATATTATATGACTTGGCACTTACACACACAAACACACACACATACACACGCATTCACACCTACAGACAATTTAGCATCTCCAATTCACCTATACTGCATGTTTTTTGATTGAGGGGGAAACCAGAGCACCCAGAGGAAAACCCATGCTGGGACACAAGGAGAACATGCAAACTCCACACATGGCCACATCGCAAGTTAAGAGTAGCTGGACCACGACACGCGCCTGAGGGTTGTTCTGGCACCTCAGACTCCAGGGGTGCAGAGAAATTGGATGACCAACGAGGAGGTCTTTTCTTGTTAGCTAGATTTATTGTTTTTTTTCCGCTGAGTAAATGAATCAACAAACATGGCATCTCCCCCTGTGAGCAGTGGACTAAGATGAACCCTGTAGAGTGTTGGTTTAAATTTTGTTCGCTGCTTGGATTTCTGGGTCACCAGCTCAGGAGGATTTTGGATCTTTAATTTGTCTTTTGGTTTCACGAAAGTGGTTCAGGTCTTCATGGATCCTCTAAATCTGAACGCTGATAACTCATGGTTTGGTAAAGTACTAGAACTTTTAGGCACTATATCAATTTAATTTGAACAAGAAACAAAACCAAATTTGAGATTTGAAAGAAAGTTATGCAGGTTTGTACGGGTTTGAAAATGATAAGGAAATGTATTGTAAAGCTGGAAGTGTAAAGTGTATCTATAACCAAGAAAAATAATTGTAACTTCTTAAAAAAAAATCATCTCTCATGGCTCCCCTAATGGTAGCTGCCGTACACGAGTCTATAGTTCCGGCTGAGCCGAAACTCGACTCGCATATAGTTTATAAAGTTATAAATATGGATATTTTTCTTACAAAAACGTGTTGCTTTGCTTCAGAAGGCCTTTATTAACCCCCTGGAGCTGTATGGATTACTTTTATGATGGATGTGCTTTTTTGGGGGCTTCAAAATCTGTTACCATTCACTGCATTATAAAGTTTGGAAGAGCCAGGATATATTTTTTTTATATTACTCTGATTGTGTTTGGCTGAAAGAAGACATACAGTATACACCTAGGATACACCAAGTAATGTTTGTTTTTTTAACCTGAACATTTTTGCATAAAAACAAAACAAAATCAGTGAGGTCTTTGCATCATTTTAGAACACCACTTCACACCACTTACTGACTATTTTGTGTTTGTTTCTTTGTTTGTGTGAGAGAAACTGCATTTTTTTCCCCCTGCTTTCCTTCCTGCATAAGGCAGCTTGATCATACTTCATAATACAAGAGGCCCACTTTCCACATGCCAGCCAGAGAGCGTAATAAACACGATCCATTTCACGAGGCCCCTTAGCTTCAACACACTCACACACACATGAGGTCAGCGTAATCAGCCCACCCTCGCTGTCTCCGTTAACTCTTCTCTGCCTTCCTGTCAGTGGACTAGACTCAGTGACTCTGATATGATAGATGGCTCCTCGCTGACTATGAAAAACTATTTCTCTCTGTGACAGGTGCAAACTAATATTATTCCTCCTTGCCCTTTAACTGATACCTGTGCCACATGTGGGCGGCTTCGGTGTCTTGTAACGTTGGCTCTTTTAGCTCCGGTCTCCTCCTGCATTAAAGGTCCCTACTGTAAAGACAGCCAAAGGGAAGACGGTAATGTAAGAGTGTGTACATAGTTGCAGAGATGAAGCGGCGATGGCACACTCTGCAGGCTCAGCATAGCAGGCCGTTTATACTAGAGGACATCAAAGTTATCAGAGACAGACAGATAGTACACTTTCATGACTATTTCTTAACGCACTTAAGTACACTTTTAAACGGGGCACTTTGTAATAAAGTCATGTTAAAAATGTAAAGCAGGGTTTGGGAACACTTTACAATACGGGTGCACTAATATGCATTAATTCATACTTAACTAATGCACAGATAATCATGCGTTAATGTATAAACATGAAGAACTAAACCATTAATTTATTATTAATGCATCAGCAACTAATAAAGAGTCTATATGATTAATAGATTAAGTAATAAATGAATTGCTATTAATTAAATGTGTCATAATGTATTAATTCCTTAATAACATTGTATTAACTAATAGTGTAAATGAATGTGTTAATTACCACAAATAGTCAAAGCTATGCACTTCAACTTCCAGTTCTCTGCTTTAATTAATCATTAGCTAATGATTTGCAAAGGTGTCATTATGTTATGACTTGTTGAGCCACATGACTATCAGTAATATGTCATTATGGTTATGGGTTTTGTCATCCCCACTAAAGGTCTGTGTCATGTTGCACATGCAGTGAATGTAATGTTAGAGAATGTGTTTGAATGATAAGTAAGTTGGGCTGCACACAAATATCAGCACACCAGAATCTGAGCTACTGACGCTGTTACACCGTGTTTAAACTGGACGCGACCATTACAGCTGTTTACACTGGACATGACAGACCTTTTCAAGTCCATTTGTACTTCATAACAGAAGTAGCGCAAGAGCTTGGAGTACGTCAGAAATAGAGTGTGGCATCGGTTTACTGTCGGGGTTTTGTTGTGTAGCGCCGAGCTGCATCCAGTATCACTGATTATAATGGGTTCTAGTGTCTTTGTCCGGTCTAGAGACAGTGTTATGAAATAGCAGAGCCCGGCCACATGTTCTCAGTGTTCTGCCTTTAAATCCTAGACCTCAAGCTTAACCTGACATACTCCTGTGCCATGAACTATTGGATGCGGCAGTTCATCTGGCACAGTGGAATCCCGGTTGTAGAAGACTGGAAATTGAAATCCATAGTGTGAATGTCAAAACCAAAATGACATATTACTTAACAATTAGTTAATAGTCATGTGCCTCAACAAGTAAAGTCATAACATAATGATACCTTTTCAAATCATTAGCTAATGATTAATTAAAGCAGACAACTGGAAGTTGAAGTGCATAGCTTTGACCCATTGTGGTAATTAACACATTAATTTACACTATAAGTTAATAAAATATGTTATTAAGGAATTAATACATGATGACACATTTAATTAATAGCAATTCATTTATTACTTAATCTATTAATCATATAGACTCTTTATTAGTTGCTGATGCAGTAATAATTCATTAATGGTTTAGTTCTTCATGAGTCATACATTAACTCATGATTATCTGTGCATTAGTTAAACATGAATTACTGCATATTAGTGCACCCGTATTGTAAAGGGTTACCCAGTGTTTTAATTATCTTTTGAAGATTAATAATAATCTGTGAAAGAGATACTGTTCTTCAAGCAGCTTTCTGTGCTTGCGTGAGTGGAACACACGGACAAGCAAAGTGAACTTTGAGTCCTGCTTGGGGAGTATTTGTGGCAACACAGTCAGTTATGTCTTAAGTGAACCAATATAACACTATATTGGATCTGTGCATGTGGTCTTAAAGTGACAGCAGTCTATTATACTTGCTTATGTCTGTGTCGAATCAAACAACAAATGATAATGGGAAAATTAATACTCGCTGCTCTTTTGTAGATTTGGTAGGATTATTCTATGTAGTGAAGACTATGCAGTGTTTTACATGTGATTAGCCTACTTTCTGTGGAAATTACATTGAAATATGTACATAAGTCCTACTTATGTGGGTGAAAAATCACTAAAGTTCAACTTATTGCATTTGACATAAATTTAAACTAGAATACATTTTCATTTAATTGCACTTAACATGCATTTAAGTGTCTGTAAACATTACATTCAGTTTGCACTTAAGTATATGGTAATCTCAGGTGATCTTAAAGTGAAAGTTTGAATTGAGCCACATTTTAAGGGTATTTAACATACAATTTGGCAAATTATCTCTGTACATGAAATGGGGTACATTAAAACTTTCACATTCTTGCAAGATGATTGTTCTTTTTCTCAGACATGAAAAACTTCTAGTTCTTTGTTTCTGTAACAAATTAATTGTTTCCGGACATTGGCAATTATTGTGGGAATCTTGCTTTTTTATGCTACAATGTTTCAAATTGAGAGTAAATTAAGCATAGCATTTGTTCTAGGGTACTGCAATCAGTCTGGTAACTCAAATGCCTCCACACCCTGCTAGTTTGGGAAATAAACATCATTGCTCAACCCTCCAAAATGTCTGGCAGATATCCAGATTTTTCATCCCTCAACTCTGATTAAACTCTGCTAGTGGTTTAACGTCATGGTGAGAGTCTTTCTGGCGCTTTGGCGCGCTGAAGTGTTATTCAGAATGGCTGACTATCAGCCCGTATGTCACTCAGATTGTGGCATTGGGACAAGCTGGTGTTCCCCAGTTGTCCATCACTCGCTTTAGAAGTTCAATTACATCGACAGATTCGGCACGTTCGGGGAAGAGCAGCGGTGGTTCCGACTTCAGTAATATAGTATGGTGTTAGTGAATTTAACATTAAATCATCTTTTCTTCCATTTTCACCTCAACATTTTGGGTGGGCTATGACTCCCCTGACACTGGCTAAATATCTTACTTAGTTTGACATATTGGTCATAGACATAAGATCATTTGGCCATGACATCCACATCCGTAGTGTTACGCTGGGAGTTCTAACCATCTACCCTCCAGTTAGTGGTATTGAGGGTTTAACCACAGAGCCACAGAGTGACTGAAGCATCCTGTGAGAAAACCAACTGCTCTGTCACTATCTATAGGTCAATGAAATCTCCCATTGATGGAGGTCTAAGCAGCAAACCCAAACCCAAATGTGTTCAGTTTTGCTATTTTGATTGTCTGAGAGCTGGTCAGGTGAAATCAGACTCGACTGCAGTGTTGTTGTGTTGTGAAAATAGTTGTATGAGGTTATGGATGATGAATGGTAGTGTGCAAAGGGTTTTCTGTGGCTGCAGGATGAGGCTGGAGAGTTTAAAGGAGGTTAAGGGCTTAGGGGGGCAATTTTGTGCATGAACAATAATAGTACAAGGAAATTTTGTTTGCTATGTGATAGAATGTTCTGTTCAGTGTTGGCTTTTGTAATGAAAAACCCAGACTGTTTAAGAACAGTACAACAAACACACCAAAAAGCACAAAACTTCTTGTCTGGACTGAACGCATGCAGTACTGTATATACACAAATATTGCACTGATAGAGTGCGTATTTTGTTGCCTGAGATTTATATTGAAAATGATTTTAGAATTAGCTTTGTTTTATTTTTCTTACTTCTGATTATGTCCATGTTTTTTTTTTTCACTTGAGTATGCTCAATTTCACAAGCAGCTACAAAAACAATTGTGTGATAAATATGTACTTAAAATCCATCATCTCTGACAGGTCTCTATTTTTTTAAAGCCTAAGTTAGATGAATAATTTATGTTTCTGATTTTACCACAGAAGTTGTGCCATTGTGCAAATAACTTTAATAGACTTTGCATCCTATGAAAATAAATCTGGGAATACTGGAAGTTTTATACTCTAGATCAATCTGTTGACATCTGTACTCAGTGTACACACTGTGCTCTTTAATAGTTGATAATGTCGGTTCCTCTCCATGAATCTGTCATTTGATTGGGCCAGGTCTGGGAAGTCTTGCATCTTCCATTCATAAGACCCAGCTGTTTACCACGGTGTAAACATGGTCTACAAGACTGCCAGCGGTGATCAAAACAAGTAGAGGCAAAACACGGAGGTCTCATCAATACATTTCAGCTGCACAAACAACAAAATGGATATTTCAGTGATAATGGCACTATGGCAGGCTTTTGGACACTGTCAGATAAAGTCATGCCACATGTAAGATCAAACTGTCCAGACTCTCTTCCCTTTCTCAAATCTTACAGGGTAGTGCTAATGGTGTTTCTCTATGCAACATTTAAATCTTCACTTTATAAAGTAGTGATGGGAAGATTGACTTGCAAATCAGTTCTTTTAAACAATTAGTTTCAATAAACCACAATTCTTTTTAACGTAATGATGTCATAACGTGGTACCTGACTTCCTGCTGAAGCATAAAGCCAAATACTATAGGCGCATATTGCTATCATGACTTTTATAATATGTTTTATTAATAACAGTGCTTATGGTAATTGCATGCATTTGAATATGATTTGCATTTACATTCAGCAATACAAAAATTCATTTACGTTTGGCCAAAAGGTTTTTGCAGTTTACCACATGCTATTAAAACTGTTTTGTGTGCATGTTGATAAAATTGTCATTCAATTCACAGTAAATTTTATTTGTAATGTCAAATGTTTTCTGATATTCATCTACTTAAGTAACTTGGCCAAAGTCTCAAAGTTCTAAACCAAGCATTCTCACACAAATGTAAAAACAAATGTTTTTTACAATAATCAAGAAAAAAATCTTAATCTTAAAGCATTAAAAAAAGTTACCATTTTGAACGTTCCTAGAACTTTATGCAAATAAAGTATTCTCAACTTAATGAAAACGTTAGGAAAACAGTCATACAACAAAATTGTTTGCTGTGATCATACATCAAAGTATTCGGCTTATTTCGACCAATATGAAAGGTCTGCTT
The DNA here is from genome assembly GCF_965113295.1 of Leuciscus leuciscus. Taxonomy (NCBI): domain Eukaryota; kingdom Metazoa; phylum Chordata; class Actinopteri; order Cypriniformes; family Leuciscidae; genus Leuciscus; species Leuciscus leuciscus. Next base: position 23,473,702 of record NC_138743.1, read on the forward strand.
TCCTGGAAAAATGGTGAATCATATTGTGAACATGAAAGCCGTTGTCCTTGTATAGATGCTTGTGTGCGTGTGTTTGTGTGTATATGTGTGTGTAATGATGTTTTACAATTAGAATGAGCTGGAGTCTTCCTGCTCCGTCACCATGTGGAAATGTTTTAGTGAACAAGGTATCAAAGTGAGACACCTGCAAGACATTAAGGGCAAAGTTCTGCACACTGATGAATGAGTGTGTTTTGGTTGATAAAGGAGGACTGCGAAATGTACATTGATGTGTTTTTGTCCATACAGAATGTCCAACAAAAGTCTACACCTGTGGTAAATTACACACATGCACAGCCCATACACACATGACAGATACCGTTTTAGGTCACCAGAAAAATAAAGCAATGCAGTCAAACCCCACCAAGGTGCTGGCGAGAACTGCAGCTGCACTGAACAGTGTAAATAAAACCCCAATTTCAGCTCACTCCTGTCTGTCCTGGACAACCCTTCCCGTCTAAATGTAAATGTCTGGAAGAGGGCTGTCAGAACAGGGTTTACTTCATCATGAGGGTTGAGATGGTAGTGTGCATAAGCTTTCACCTTTGGAAATGACATAATTACTATTTTCTCAAAAGTACAGGAAGGAAACCAAGTTTTTCCATTTACCGACTTTAGAAAAAAAAAACATGGAAGTGTCTGACACATGACACATACATTACAAACATATTTATACAAGTAAGCAGCCCCAAAATATTTGGACACTTAAGTCACATTTAAAAATGCATGAATGTCTTTGCATTAATCATCAAACCAAGAGGCAAGAGCTTTCAGAACTAATTTCACATTTTTGCCATTGACTTTTAACCAACTGGTGTCAGTGTCATTTTTAGTGGATGTGTAAAGCCAGTTCACCTCAAGTTCATACAGGTGTAGTTCATCACATTAACTGTGAACATGTCCAACTTATGTTTGACAATCAAAGTGTCCAAATACTGAACAGAATATCTATTGTTTTACAGTTTAAAACCTATCAACCGTTTTTGAAATGTTTTTTAAGACTCTTTAAAATGAATGCTAAATATATTTTGTATCTGAAAGACATTCTGAAAGTCTTAAGTGTCCAAATACTTCTAGGGCCACTGTAAATACACTATCCATGAATAATTGAAATTCATCTCCAAAGCTCACTATCATTAGTTCTGGCTTTAGTAATTCGCCTTATCCAAAGAGCTAAATGTCAACACAGTGATGTTGTGTTTTTTTTCTTTTGGCAGAATTGAACTTGGTCATTTGTTTTACATTGTTACAATTTAAGTTTGTTGATGTTTCGTCATTCTGATTTTAATGTGTTTTCCACATTTACTGCATAGCAGAGTTTGATCAAAACAAAACGCTGGTAATTACAATCATATTCATTTGTAAAGAATATAGAACTCTAAAGGAGAAATAAACAGCATGCTGCAGCTGTCCGCTTTGAGTGTTTCCTGGGTTTGAGCATTATATATTCTATAATAATAACAGTAGTGGTGTGTGTGTGTGTGTGTGGTTCAGGTATACCCTACATCATAGGACAAAATGGACCCACAAAGATGGAGATTTTTTCGTCCCCATGAGAAAAATGTGCTTTTAAATCATGTTTTAAATTATATTTGTTTGTTTGTTTGTTTTTTAATGTAAAAATGCAGAAAGTTATCTGTGAACGTTGTGTTTAGGGGTATAGGTTTAGGGGTTAGGGGATAGAATATTCAGTTTGTACAGCATAAAAATCATTATTTCTATGGAAAGTCCCCATAAAACATTAAAACCCAACGTGTGTGTGTGTGTGTGTGTGTGTGTGTGTGTGTGTATATGTTTTTCTATTCCTGTGGACTTCATCCTGAATGCACACAGATTCATGGAGACTCATGTCACTGTGGGAACCTAAATTGAGGTCCCCATGAGGAAACAAGATTATAAATCATACAGAATGAGTGTTTTTTTTGAAAAAGTAAAAATGCAGAAAGTTTTGTGTGACGGGTAGGTTTAGGGGTAGAGTTTGTGTAGGGGATAGAATATACCGTTTGTACAGTATAAGAAACATTACATCTATGGAAAGTCCCCATAAAACATGAAAACCAGTGTGTGCGCGTGTGTGTGTGTGTGCGTGTGTGTGTTGAAAGCGAATGCTCTGAGTATATGAGACATTGGTGTTATCCGGGCACCCAGCTGAACGATGAGCAGAGGTTCCTTGGAAACAGGAAGGCCTGCTGATTGACTACAGCCAGGGGAGTCACAGGGCACTGACTTTGTTTGGTGTGTGTGTGTGTGTGTGTGTGTGGCATTTCTGTAGTGATTTTTATGGAGTTTAAGTGGGTAGCAGCAAAACTTCAGAGTCAGTAGGCCACGTACACACTGTAAAGTTTCAGGAGTGACAACCTCATTTAAATACAGGAGTGAATCCTCTAAAAATTATCGTTCCGTGTGTACAGAGCGCGAATCACTTCCGAAATTACTATGATAGACACCGTGGTGACTATAGCAACGTTCTGGTGTCTCATGTGTTTGGTATCCGCTGTTTTTGACCAAATTAATATAACAGTGACCAAGACCAAAGACAATTTGATTTAAAACACCATCAACGGAGGGGTCATATTTTGTATTGGAAGGCTGCTTCGCAGAGCACTTCTCTTGAAGTGTTGCCAAGTTCACATATTATAAGCAGGATTGGGCTTGTTATTATGAGCTTGTTCTCGTTCATTTGTTTTTTCAAACATGATCTGGCAACACGAATGAGTCAATGCTCATTCCTCTTTCCCAGTGATTAATTTCTTGCACTGTGTGACACAGAAGAAAAACATCTCTGATGTGCGTTTAAATACGTCATACGTATCGAATTTTTGTTAATGCGGTTGTCACTGAAGTTTTCTGTAGTTAACTTGTTTGTAGAATTCAATTCAATTCACATTTATTTGTATAGCGCTTTTCACAATGCATATCATTTCAAAGCAGCTTTACAGAAAATGCATGGATCTACATTTGCGGCTGTCACTCCTGTAAAATACTGAACTTTGTCTGTAAAGAACAAGATTTAGCATAAAAAGGTGAATTAGCAACCGAATAGCTGCACTGTGTACATGGCTAAAATAATTGTATTATTTATATATAATAATAATAATTATTATTGAAAAGTATGAAAAGCATGCTCTTGTTTTCAGTAGCAGTATCAGAGTTCCTCAGCTCTCTGAGTTCACTATAATCATAATACTTTTCTTGGCTGGAAAAAGGGATAAAAAAAAGAGGTCGGTATGTCCTATAGCATGATGATCTTACCTGAGCCTCTCCGTCTAACAGACAGATTCTCCTGTAAGACTAAACCATCGCTCCTAGCAGGGGCTGTTTTGGTTTGGCTGGCACAGACCTCTGTGCAAACAGGAAACTGGTGCGCTGCTGTAAATCTTGCTGTTGCCACGGGGACTGGGTCATGACCTTTGACACTGACATTGGATAGGCCGTACAGAAGCTCAGCATGGGGAGTGTAAAGGAGAGTCGATTGGTCAGGTGATCCGGTTACCGCCTGTTATTTGATGCTGTTACCGCCTGTTACCGCCTTGCTAATGATGCTGTTACTTGCATCATTAGCAAGTGATGGCTGAAAAAATATAGAATCTGATCTATTCGATTTAAAGGCATTCATCCAAAACAGGCACGTTTGATTAATATTTAATAACCACAAAAAATCCCTGATTATTAAGCTGGGTAAGTTTCAGAATATTTCCACTATAGTGTCATTTTCACCACTTATCAAATGATGTGTTGTTTCATAGCATAATGGTGATGGAAAATTATTTTAAACATGTTTGGAATTAAGTTTATTGCTAACATTTCATGAAAATATTTTAACACTTTTAACATTTAACAAAATTATGCACAATTAAAATATTTGGTAACACTTTCTATGAAGCCTATGCTTATAATGAATTATAGCCCCATTTATACTTATTTAAAGTAAGTAGTACTATTCTATAAATATATTTATAAAGACTCATTATAGGGACTGCATTATAAGATCAGTTATAGTTGCATTTATATATTTTTTTATAATTACTTATGAGTCATGTGTAGCGGGTATGACGTAGGCAGTGGGAATTGTGCCTTGATTGAACCAGGTGGTGGTCATTTGGCGCTACACCTTTAAATCCAGCAAGCTGGCGGTCTCTCTCATTACTGTTTTGCTACAGACTCTTGGTTCTTTGGACTCTTGGTTGGTTGTACGAGGTGATGTGAGTTCATGCTTAAATGTATTTTAGCCTCCTTGTGAAAACATGGTTGGCATGGATCTGGTATATTCAGAATATTGTATTGTTTTGTAGCGTGATCTGGCGTTTGTGCGGTTATTCAGTGCCGTGGTTACATCCAGCTTCCTGTCTTCACGAGCCCTCACTGGCTATGAATTGTGTCTGCGCGTTTCAACGAAAATGTAAGTTTTCTGCTTTTACTCGTGAGCAGCGTTCAGTTTTCTTTTCTTCAGGCACTGGCCGTAATGAACTTTCATTGATTCGTGTTCTGTTTATATTAGTTACGGGTTTAGAGTGTGACCACTGTAAAGTTTGCTGCGTGCTGTTTGTTGTGCTGAGAATGTAAGTTCACTGGCTTCCTTTCTCCCTCACGTGTGTACATTTTCATCACGGAACGCTTGTTCATATGTATGTAGTCATGTTGACTCGCCATGTCTGTATTATAGTTTGGCCTGGGAACGTACGAGTAAAAACCAGACGGAATAAATCGATCGCTACGATATTACAACTAAACAAGCTCTTGGCTCGACGCTGCGGTCTGCATTCAGCATTCATACAGGTTGGTAAAGTAGGCTACTTTAGCACCTTGCCCTGTTCCGACTGCTTGTATTTAATTGAAGATTTTTTATGTTTTAAGTAATTTTTAGCCCATTGATGTACAGGTTACAAACTAAGCATAGCTTTGATTTGACCTGTATAATTACTTGTATGGTATTGTAATTTTTCTTTGCAGGAGGACCGTCACATGCCATCTTGGCCACTGTTTTTCCTGTGCTTTTGTTTTTAGGATCTAGATGTGCGTATGAGTGTGTGTGGGAGGGAGGCCCGTTGTGTCGTCCATCAGTCTCTCCCTTGTGTGTGTTGTTGTATGCTTCATGTTTGTGTATGTAATGTTTGTATCTTAGGCCATTGGGTTGGTGCAATATCCTGGGGGGGGGGAGTAACAATTGTATTGTGTGTGTGTGTTCACTTATTTGCTGAGTGTAAACTACTGTTTTTTTGTGTGCATGTGATTTTGTGATGTGCCCTATTTATTTTGTGTTTGAATCTTGCTGAATTCTTATTGAGTGCTATTTATTCAAACACCTTGATTTTGCACTTTGTTGTCCCCATTCCTGAAATTTGTTGCCCAGAGGCCTAAGGTCTGTTCTTCATGTGTGTGTGTCCAACTTGAGAAAAATAAAATAAACTGTTTATATTTTTATAATACTCCAGTCCCTCTCTCTCCTTTCATTTCCCTTCATTGGGATAGCCTGCTGGTAAACATCTAAAATTTATATGGTTGGTTATCCACTTGAAATTGATTTAAAAAGGCCCCCTTGGGTCACATTTGGCGTAGTCGGGGCAGGGTTGATTGGGACTGGTGTAATTTGTTTTTGTTGTTTTGTGTGTATGTGTGTATTCATTGCAGGTAGAGTACAGGAAAAGCAGTGGTTGAGGACTGGGCCTGGACAGCGGTTCTGCAAGTGATAAGTGGTTTGTATTTAAAAAAAAAAAAACGTAACTTCTTTTTTTTCCCTCTGGCTTTGTGCGGTTTAAAATGTCTCAGGAGCCGGAGGAACGGGTCGGGCAGCTAATGGAGCAGATTAAACAGTTGCAGGCTGACAATGAAAGGCTACGTCAGGGAAATGTAGCATCCGCTGGGGCTGTAGAACAGGGAGAGCAGAGTCAGCAAGAGTCAAATCGCCAAGAGCCAAATTCTCAGGAGCCAGGGTCTTCTGGATTGAGGTATGTGTATGTTCCTAGAGAACGTAAATATCCCAGGTTCTCTGGTAGTTCAGAGTCTCCTCCGGTGGAGGAATGGATCGAGGAGGTCCGTCGATGTTTACAGGTTAGGCATATGTCTATAGGTGAGCAGGCGCACTTTGTGTATGACCTTCTGGATGGGGAGGCAAAACTAGAAATTAAACTCCATCCAGCTCTAGTTAGATCCGAGCCTGAAAATATTTTTTCTATACTGACTGAGACTTTTGGCTGTAGTCAGTCTTATATTGACGCTCAACAAAAATTTTTTCAATGTCGTCAACGGGAGGGAGAAACGTTGCGTGAATTTTCACACTCATTAATGTCACTTATGGAAGTCGCACAACGTAAAAATACAACTGCAATGGCTAAACCCGACTGTGTTCTCCGTGATCAATTTGCAGAAAACGTTAGAGACAAAATGCTGCGTAGAGAATTAAAACAATATATCCGCCTTAATCCTGATTCCTCCTTTTTGGACTTGCGTCGTGAGGCATTTCGCTGGGCCGATGATGGCGAGGGGCCTCGTTCTGTCCGTGCAAGGGCTTTTTCGTGTGACGCTAGTTCAAGGGTGGTGGGAGCATGGCAGGCAGAAGCCCAGGTCGTTGTAGCACAACCAAGTAATGAATTGACCGAGCTCAAAGACTGTTTGCGTAGGCAGCAGGCCCAATTAGATACTATTCTTAAACATTTGTCCCCTGGCTCAGGGCCATCCAATCTACCAAATAGGCAGACTAATCATCAGAGGCGGTTTCGTTTTGATGTGGATGGCAGACCTATTTGTCTGCGTTGTGAGCAAGTAGGCCATATGGCTAGGGATTGCCTGGTTGGCTCACGGCAGACACAGCGTGTGGGGGTTGGGTCCAGGCCACCCGTGGGGAATGAGAGGGATGACTCCTCCGGCAGGCAACAGGGAAACTAGCACCCTCTAGTGCATGGAGCCAAGCACTAGAAGGGGGTTTGATGGGCTCAGATTCGTTTACATCTCTTTTGTCCTGTCCCTCTGCATTGGTGGGCGAGTGTCCAGTGGTAGATGTTCAGATGGGCGGTGTAACTGTTACTTGTCTTATAGATACCGGTTCTATGGTATCTACCATTACGGAGTCCTTCTTTAATAACCATTTTCGAGTCCTGGGGTGTGACCAGCTACGTTCCTGTGGGTGGTTACAGTTAAAAGCGGCCAATGGCCTAGATATTCCATATCGAGGTTACTTAGAATTGGATGTAAAAGTCTTAGGAAAAGTTCTTCCTTCCATAGGCGTCTTGGTGGTTCAAGATCCACCTGAGTCCAGATTTAAGACAAACAAGGACTCTGTCCCAGGATTGATTGGGATGAATGTCCTTCGTTGCTGCCTGCGAGAGTTTTTTTGCCGAGACGGTGCAAGTTTGTTTACTACTTCCGGGGTAACGGTCCCAGTCGTTTGGGAACATGCCTTATTAGCGTGTCAACGCCTCGAGGACTTTTCTACGTCTGGTGTTCTAGGTAGGGTTTTGACTGCCCCTGGGTCCTCCATTTGTGTTCCAGCCGGATCTTTAAAGTTTGTGTCAGCCACCTGTAGGCAGGGGCTTGGCCCATTGATTCCTTCTGTACTGTTAGAACCAGCAGCGGCAGGGTGGCAGTTGCCACCAGACTTAATTGTCCCAATCTCATTGCTCCCCATTGGAAATGGTACAGTACAAGTGCCAGTTGTTAATGTGGGCCAGGTAGATCGGTGGATAAAACCACGTACCCTGTTGGGGGAAATGTATTTGATCACTGCACGTTCCGCTAACAAATCCATCTGCTTTCAGGAAGAAAATGGCACTCAAGGCCCTGTCGCGTTTATTCGGTCAATGGAGGCTGCTACAACTCCCTCGTTAGGGTTTGCGGACCTTTCCTGGCCTAATCTAACTGAGTCCGAGCAATGGGAAGCAAAGTCTTTACTTCAGAAGTATAGTGATACGTTTAGCTGTAGTGAGGCACTCTTGGGCTGTACCAACTTGATCGAGCACGAGATTCCTGTGGTTGACGACATTCCGGTGCGGCAACGCTACAGACGACTTCCACCATCCCAGTATGATGTAGTGAAGGCACATATCCAGGAGTTGTTAGATCAGGGAGTGGTAAAACCGAGCTGTAGTCCTTATTCCTCACCCATCGTGGTTGTGGAGAAGAGAGATGGATCTATTCGTCTTTGTGTCGACTATAGACAACTAAACGCAAAGACTAGGAAAGATGCCTTTCCATTGCCAAGAATTGAGGAGTCTTTGGATGCCCTCACAGGTGCGTCTCTCTTCTCCACTCTCGACCTTGCGAGTGGTTATAACCAGGTGCCAGTTGCTGAGAAGGATCGGGCTAAAACCGCTTTTTGCACGCCATTTGGCCTCTTTGAGTTTCAGAGGATGCCATATGGGTTGTGCAATGCACCCGGGACTTTTCAGCGGCTGATGGAAAGAATATTTGGGGACCAGCGTTTCCATTCCCTTCTCCTGTATTTAGATGATGTGGTCGTTTTTTCAGCTACGTTCAAACAACATCTGGAACGTTTGGAGTTGGTATTCAGTCGTCTACGCGAGCACGGTCTTAAGCTCAAACTAAAGAAGTGTCATTTTTTTCAGCCTGAAGTAAAGTTCTTGGGCCACGTTGTCTCGGCCTCTGGGGTCTCTACGGACCCTGACAAGATCAGTGCAGTTAGGGATTGGAGCACTCCATCTACAGTTGCAGAGCTGCGATCATTCCTTGGGTTCGCGTCGTATTATCGGCGTTTTGTGCAGGGCTTTGCGAGGTATGCGGCTCCTCTACATAAATTGGTGGCAAAGCTCCAGCCACACCCTAAAAGGAATAGGACGGGGCGTAATGCCACTTTGCGGGACCATTGGGACTGGGGCTGTGATCAAGCATTCAATACTTTGAGGGACAAACTGATAAGCGCACCAGTTTTGGGTTACGCCGACTTCAGCAAACCATTTGTCCTTGAGGTAGATGCTAGTGGGCTGGGGCTCGGCGCCGTTTTATCTCAAGAGCAGGATGGAGGGCCTCGGCGTCCAGTTGCTTATGCAAGCAGGGGCTTGCGACCAACTGAACGAAACATGGATAACTACTCAGCCATGAAACTTGAACTGTTGGCACTTAAGTGGGCAGTAACAGACAAGTTTCGGGATTATCTGCTGGGTACCAAATTTACTGTTCTGACCGATAACAACCCGCTCTGTTACTTACGGACAGCTAAGTTAGGAGCCGTAGAGCAACGTTGGGCTGCGCAATTAGCTCTTTTTGACTTCACCATACAGTACCGTCCTGGCGCATGTAACAAGAATGCGGATGCGCTATCTCGCTTGCCGGCACCATCAGTCCCAGTTTCTATGGAGGAGGTGGCCTTGGGGATCTCAGTGCCAGTCGAAATTAAGAGTGTGGTCATGCCCCCTTCTGTTGAAATACAGGCCATAGATGCATGCCCTACAAGAACCAGGGCAAATCTCCAACTCTTGCAGGCTGAGGATCCTGTTTTGAAGGCCTTCCTTGTATATTGGAAGAGGGGAAGTCCTCCTACAGCTCCAGAGAGGTCCAATGAGCCCCCTGCTGTTGTGGAGCTTGTCCGTCAATGGGCAGACCTAGTAGTCTACGAGGGTGTCCTATATAGGAAGACACATGTCCCTGGCAGTACTAAAGAGGTCTTGCAGCTACTGCTGCCTCAGGCTCTTCAGACAGAAGTGCTCACAGCTTTGCATGATGATCATGGCCACCAGGGGGTAGAACGAACAACTAATCTTGTCCGCCAGCGATGCTATTGGCCCTTTATGCGGAAGGATGTCGACCGGTGGTGCCGTGAATGTCGGCGGTGTGTGGTGGCCAAGGCAACTCAGCCAAAACTGAGGACCTTTATGGGTAGTCTGTTGGCATCAAGGCCTCTAGAAATTGTAGCCATTGACTTTTCCATATTGGAAAAATCTAGTGATGGGAAAGAGAATATTTTGGTTGTCACCGATGTGTTCTCTAAATTTGCGCAGGCATATCCTACGGCAGACCAGAAGTCGTCAACGGTAGCTCGAGTCTTGACAGAGCAGTGGTTTTACATTTATGGTGTCCCATTACGTATCCATACCGATCAAGGGCGCAATTTTGAAGGTGAGCTGTTCCAACAATTGTGCAGAGTGTATGGAATTCGTAAATCCCGCACTAGCCCATACCATCCAGAGGGCAACGGACAATGTGAGCGATTTAACCGCACATTGCATGACCTGCTTCGTACACTACCTCCTGACAAGAAAAGACGGTGGCCCCACCATCTGCCACAGGTTTTATTTGCTTATAACACCACAGCCCATCAGTCTACGGGGTTTTCTCCGTATGAACTTATGTTTGGGCGTAAGCCCACTCTTCCACTCGATTCTTTGTTGGGCATAATTGACACTCCATCAGACTCTACTACTGCCGAGTGGGTTCAAGAACACCAGGAGCATCTCTCTGCAATCTATAGTCAGGCCCGAGCTCATTTGGAGGCAGCCGCTCAACAACGAGCAAAGAATCATTTGGTTCCTTTGCCACTTCTGCCCCCTGGTACGCTAGTGTATCGTCGTAGTCACCCGCATGGACGGCACAAGATTAGTGATCATTGGGAAAATGTGGTGTATGAGATTGTGAGTTGCCTTGACGAGGTTGGTACACTTTATAAAATTAGGCCAAGGGATCAGTTAGGTCCAGAGAAGAATATCAACCGGAAAGAACTACGGCCCCTCCCAACTGACCCAGGTTCACCCTATCTTGTACCTGGGGCTGAGATGCTTAACGTAAGCATGCCAAACTCTATAGGGGATGATGTTGATGGTAGTATGGAGGAAGGTGATGATTTTGGAGTATTGGTGGCAATTGATGCACCTCTTGTAAGAGGATCAACACCTCCCACTGAGTTTGGAGCGTCGCAGCCTCCAGCTCTTGAACAGCAGGGGCAGACCACACCCCAACATTTAATATATGACTCCTTGGGTGTTGAGGGGGAAGTATCAACATCTGGCAATAGCCTTGTTTCAAGGAGAACTGCTAGAACAAATGCAGGCCACCATCCTAACCCTCACAATCTCCCATGCACGACTGTTAGAAGACCACCAGTGGCCTCGGCAGAAAGCGCTCTAACCATTTCCTCCCATAGCGTTTTTAGACCTTGGGTTTGACCCTTGCCCTAGTCACCGGGACGGTGACATTCAAGGGTGGGTGAATGTAGCGGGTATGACGTAGGCAGTGGGAATTTTGTGCCTTGATTGAACCAGGTGGTGGTCATTTGGCGCTACACCTTTAAATCCAGCAAGCTGGCGGTCTCTCTCATTACTGTTTTGCTACAGACTCTTGGTTCTTTGGACTCTTGGTTGGTTGTACGAGGTGATGTGAGTTCATGCTTAAATGTATTTTAGCCTCCTTGTGAAAACATGGTTGGCATGGATCTGGTATATTCAGAATATTGTATTGTTTTGTAGCGTGATCTGGCGTTTGTGCGGTTATTCAGTGCCGTGGTTACATCCAGCTTCCTGTCTTCACGAGCCCTCACTGGCTATGAATTGTGTCTGCGCGTTTCAACGAAAATGTAAGTTTTCTGCTTTTACTCGTGAGCAGCGTTCAGTTTTCTTTTCTTCAGGCACTGGCCGTAATGAACTTTCATTGATTCGTGTTCTGTTTATATTAGTTACGGGTTTAGAGTGTGACCACTGTAAAGTTTGCTGCGTGCTGTTTGTTGTGCTGAGAATGTAAGTTCACTGGCTTCCTTTCTCCCTCACGTGTGTACATTTTCATCACGGAACGCTTGTTCATATGTATGTAGTCATGTTGACTCGCCATGTCTGTATTATAGTTTGGCCTGGGAACGTACGAGTAAAAACCAGACGGAATAAATCGATCGCTACGATATTACAACTAAACAAGCTCTTGGCTCGACGCTGCGGTCTGCATTCAGCATTCATACAGGTTGGTAAAGTAGGCTACTTTAGCACCTTGCCCTGTTCCGACTGCTTGTATTTAATTGAAGATTTTTTATGTTTTAAGTAATTTTTAGCCCATTGATGTACAGGTTACAAACTAAGCATAGCTTTGATTTGACCTGTATAATTACTTGTATGGTATTGTAATTTTTCTTTGCAGGAGGACCGTCACATGCCATCTTGGCCACTGTTTTTCCTGTGCTTTTGTTTTTAGGATCTAGATGTGCGTATGAGTGTGTGTGGGAGGGAGGCCCGTTGTGTCGTCCATCAGTCTCTCCCTTGTGTGTGTTGTTGTATGCTTCATGTTTGTGTATGTAATGTTTGTATCTTAGGCCATTGGGTTGGTGCAATATCCTGGGGGGGGGGAGTAACAATTGTATTGTGTGTGTGTGTTCACTTATTTGCTGAGTGTAAACTACTGTTTTTTTGTGTGCATGTGATTTTGTGATGTGCCCTATTTATTTTGTGTTTGAATCTTGCTGAATTCTTATTGAGTGCTATTTATTCAAACACCTTGATTTTGCACTTTGTTGTCCCCATTCCTGAAATTTGTTGCCCAGAGGCCTAAGGTCTGTTCTTCATGTGTGTGTGTCCAACTTGAGAAAAATAAAATAAACTGTTTATATTTTTATAATACTCCAGTCCCTCTCTCTCCTTTCATTTCCCTTCATTGGGATAGCCTGCTGGTAAACATCTAAAATTTATATGGTTGGTTATCCACTTGAAATTGATTTAAAAAGGCCCCCTTGGGTCACACATGATTTGCTTTTTTTATGTGCATGCTCATAATCCATTATACACTGATTTTTAAATTATCAAATATAAAATAGATCCAGAGACACTTGTTTTCTGTACCTATCAATTATGTCTGTAATGGCTAATGTTTGCATTAGAGGTAATGCATTTGTTAAAATGTATCTCAGACATATGCATGCATTGCTTATAGCAGTTTGAAATTATACTTTAAAAATATATATTGTTGCAGTGTTTTGCTAGTATGGAACATTAAAAAGATTCGTTTTTTTTTTTTCAACTGTTTGTATAATTGTCCCCCCCTGTAATGCCAAGCCAGCAGAGGGAGCCATCACCCGAGTACTGACTGAGCGCTCCCTCTGCTGCTTCTACATTCACTTCCTGTTTGGGACTACTTAAGCTGGGACCATGTGCTTTCTCATCGCGAAGTATTGCCAGTTTACCCTGCCTTACCAAGCGTTTTTCCTGATATTCTGTCTCTTGGATTATCCCTTGGATTGTCGAAAGATCGGACTGCTTTACTGTTATCGACCCTCTGCCTGTTTCCACGTGTTTGTTGTTTGATATTTGCAATAAACTTCTGCATATGGATTCTAATGCTGCTTCAGCGTCCTCATTACAGAATACTTCGCCTACCGTGAATCCAGCGGAGGTTTCCAACTTACAAGCCGCATTCGCTTACCAAAGCGAGGTTCTGAAGAATTATCAGGAACAACTTGCAAAGCTACAATCAGTCAACGAACACCTGACGCACTACGTACGATCTCTTCCTCCTCCCACGCCTTCAACGGTAAGCTTTGCTCTTCCTAATAAGTTTGATGGCTCTGCTGAACAATGCAAGGGATTCATTCGACAAGTAAAGCTATATTTTGAGTTCCAACAAGATTGATTTGAATCTGAGAAGAAGAGATGTGCATTTCTCATGACTTTGCTTACGGGAAAAGCCCTCGATTGGGCTTTAGCGGTGTGGGATAGCGATACAGAACTCAGGAGATCCACTGAGTATTTTTTACTTCAACTTCAAGAAGTTTTTGAATATCCCGCAGGGGGCAGGGATATTTCAACACAACTTATTAATGCAAAACAAGGTAACCGCACCGCAGCTGATTATGCTATTGAGTTTCGCTCACTGGCAGCTCAGAGTGGATGGAATGATGTCTCTCTTAAAGCTACCTTTTACAACAGCCTCAATGTTGATCTGCAAACTGAACTCGCCTGTCGTAGAGAGGATTTATCATTTTCAGAACTTGTTATTCTCACCATCAAGATCGATAGTCTCATGAGACAGACTCCCAAGCAACGTACTAACAGAACAGTTTATAATCATTCCCCTATCAGCCATCTCACAGTTGAAAAATCATCTGTTGAACTTATGCAACTTAACGTTTCTCGATTGACGGAAGAGGAACGAGCAAGACGTTGACAAAATCATCTGTGCTTCTACTGCGGTGAACCAGGCCATCGCAGTATCGGTTGCCCACTCAAGGCCAAGTCTTCAACAGGGGTAAATATTCACAATTTCTCTGTCCTTAAAAATAAGTCGCTTACACTACCCGTCACCATAAGAACTGATACTCTGTCTCTTGATCTCACAGCGCTGATTGATTCTGGAGCAGCTCTGAATATCATCAACAAGGACATAATTCAGAAGTTTAATGTTCCTACCCAACCATGCATTCCACCCATTCAGATCAAAGCTATCGACGACACTCTCATCAATCAAGGTATCCAATGTCAAACAAAAACCTTGAGACTTCAAACCGGTTTGTTCCATCAAGAAAACATCACCTTGTATGTCGTTGACTCACCCAAATACGAAGTCATCTTAGGATTTCCTTGGCTCACCATCCACGATCCTTCCATTTCCTGGTTCCAAGGGGAGTTAACTCACTGGTCTCCATTCTGTTTGATGAACTGCCTTTCAATTCAGCCACAACCATGTCTCACCACAAGCATTGAGAGTCCCGAAACTCAGGTAAAAGTATCCATCCCCAGTCAATATCAAGATTTGTCTGAAGTTTTCAGCAAGACTAAGGCCACACAACTTCCTCCACATCGTCCATGGGATTGCGCCATTGATTTGCTTCCCAATGCCATGCCTCCCAAAAGCAGAGTTTACCCATTGTCCAGGATTGAGGATCAGGCTATGGAGGAATACATTGAGGAGGCTTTAGACTCAGGGTTCATTCGTCCATCCACATCTCCTGCAGCCGCCGGGTTCTTCTTTGTGAGTAAAAAGGATGGTGGTTTAAGACCCTGCATAGATTACCGTGGACTTAACAATGTCACAGTAAAATTCCGCTATCCCTTGCCTTTGGTACCTCCGGCTCTGGAACAACTACGAGAGGCCACCATTTACACCAAACTAGACCTACGAAGCGCATACAATCTCATCAGGATCAAAGAAGGTGATGAATGGAAGACTGCATTTCTCACCACTAGGGGGCACTTCGAGTACCAGGTAATGCCCTATGGGTTAGCCAACTCCCCAGCTGTCTTTCAATCCTTTATAAATGAAATTTTCAAGGACTTCATGAACAAATTTGTTATTGCCTACATCAACGACATTTTGATTTATTGCAAGACAGAGACTGAACATGTTACTCATGTGCGTGCAGTATTATCCCGTCTACTGGAGAACCAACTCTGTCAAAACTGAGAAATGTGAGTTCCATGTCCATCAGACATATTTTCTTGGCTATCAAGTCAGTCACCAGGGAGTGAGGATGGACTCAAAGTTCAAGCAGTCACGGATTGGCCTCAACCTACTACCATTAAGGAGCTTCAGAGATTTCTAGACTTTGCCAACTTCTACCGCCGTTTCATCAGAGATTACAGCACTATCGCCTCTCCTCTCACCTCACTCTTGAAAGACAAACCCAAGAAACTCGGTTGAAATGAAGAAGCAAGCCATGCTTTTGCCACCCTCAAGTCAAGTTTCACCTCAGCTCCCATCCTGAAACATCCTGATCCTGATCTACCGTTTGTCTTGGAAGTGGATGCATCAGACTGCGGAATAGGAGCTGTTCTCTCCCAACGTCATGGACAACCAGGCAATCTTCATCCATGTGCATTTTACTCCAGAAAACTCACGAGTGCAGAAAAGAACTACAATGTTGGTAATAAGGAATTATTATCCATGAAAGCAGCCATTGAGGAGTGGAGACATTGGCTAGAGGGCGCTCGCTACCCATTCCAAGTCATCACCGACCACAAGAACCTTGAGTATATAAAGGGAGCAAAAAGACTTAATCCTCGCCAAGCTTGATGGGCCCTCTTCTTCACTCGTTTTGATTTCACCGTTACTTATCGACCAGGCAGCAAGAACAGTAAGGCAGACGCACTCTCACGTAAGCATGACGCTCCTATAGAGGATTTCAAACCCGAAACCATTCTACCACCCACTGTCATTCTGGCTCCAGTCTCATGGGACATCATGGAGGAGATTCAACGCAGACAAGAACAAGATCCGCCACCACCACAATGCCCACCAAACAAACAATACGTACCCCAAGACATGCGTCACCAAGTACTCCAATGGGTTCATACATCCATCAGCTCAGGACATCCAGGTATATAACGCACCCTCCATCTGTTAAAGAACTCATTTTGGTGGCCTTCAATGACCAAAGACACAACCATCTTCATCAAATCCTGTCAGATCTGTGCTCAATCCAAGACCCCCAAGGAATTACCCTCAGGCCTACTTCAACCATTACCCATCCCACAACGACCATGGTCTCATCTCTCTCTCGTGACTTCATCACTGACCTGCCACCATCTGACGGATTCACAACCATTCTAGTCATCATCGACAGATTCTCAAAGTCATGCCGGTTAATTCCATTAAAGGGATTACCTACAGCCATGGAAACAGCTTTAGCTCTCTTCAACCATGTATTCCGCATCTATGGCTTACCTGAGGACATTGTCAACGACAGAGGAACACAATTCACCTCCCAAGTCTGGAAAACGTTCTGCAAACAATTGGATATTAACGTTAGCCTCACGTCTGGATACCATCCTCAGAGCAACGGCCAGGTGGAGAGACTCAACCAGGAGATTGGCCGTTATCTATGAACCTATTGTAGTAGGGAACAACATAGGTGGTCAGAGTTTCTTCCCTGGGCCGAATATGCCCAGAATTCACTCACTCATGCATCTACAGGCGTCACCCCCTTCCAGTGTGTCCTGGGGTATCAGCCCCCTATGTTCCCGTGGTCGGGTGAACCTTCCTCGGTTCCGGCAGTTGACGACTGGATTAAACGTAGTGAGAGGGTGTGGGACAGTGCTCATGTGCGTCTTCAACGGGCTGTAAGGAATCAGGAGATCCAGGCCAACAGACGCCGACGTCCACACCCTCCCTACGAACCTGGACAGCGGGTCTGGCTCTCTACGAGGGACATCAAGCTGCGGCTGCCCAGCAGGAAGCTCAGCCCAAGGTACGTAGGCCCTTTCAAGATTCTCAGACGAATTAATGAGGTAACGTACCAGCTGGAGCTTCCTGCTAACTACCGTATCTCTCCCTCTTTCCATGTGTCCCTTCTCAAACCGGTCCACCCGGAGGCTGACCCCGGCCAGATGACCCCAGAACCACCGCCACCCCTGGATGTAGGTGGTATGCCCGCCTACCAGGTAAAAGAGTTACTGGACTCTCGGCGTAGAGGGGGTCAGCTCCAATATCTGGTGGACTGGGAAGGCTATGGACCTGAGGAGAGATCATGGGTGGCCGCCAACGACATTCTGGATCCATCGCTCACGGAGGAATTCCATCGAGCCAGACCTGACCGTCCAGCACCCCGACCGCGGGGACGTCCTCGCCGAGCTCCAGGAGTCGCTCCTAGAGGGAGGGGTTCTGTAATGCCAAGCCATCACCCGAGCCATCACCCGAGTACTGACTAAGCGCTCCCTCTGCTGCTTCTACATTCACTTCCTGTTTGGGACTACTTAAGCTGGGACCATGTGCTTTCTCATCGCGAAGTATTGCCAGTTTACCCTGCCTTACCAAGCGTTTTTCCTGATATTCTGATTGTCTGCATGTGTATGATTCTGCCTCGTTCTCTGACCATTGATTCTATGGATTTCCCTTTCTGGATTGTTTGCTTGTGTGGACTGATCTCAAGGTTTGACTTCTCTGCCTGGTTTCTCACTAATGTCTCTTGGAATATCCCTTGGATTGTCGAAAGATCGGCACGTGATTTCCACGTGTTTGTTGATTGATATTTGCAATAAACTTCTGCATATGGATTCTAATGCTGCTTCAGCATCCTCATTACCCCCCCCCCCCCCCCCCCCCCCCCCCCATTATTTTATTACGGTAATTATTGTTCATTTGATACATTTACAAGTAAACGACTTAAAATTTATAATGAGCAAATCTTTGTTATTTCTTAACAGCTTTAGGAAAATTGCATCCTAGGTTTTACTTAAAGCCATCAATGATGCATAATGATAAATGCATCATTGATGGCTTTAAGTAAAACCTAGGATGCAATTTTCCTAAAGCTGTTAAGAAATCACGAAGATTATTATCACCCACAATAAGTATTTATTAGAACACAACACGGCTATTAATAACAGTATATTCACGTATTTGACAGAAATAAATCTGAATGACTAAAATGTCATTGTAACTATAATACAATAGCATTATAGCAATGCAGGATGCATCTTTATACATTCATGGAACCATACAACTGACTAATTAATACTTATAAATCAGTGTGTAATGGATTATGAGCGAGCGCATTGAAAAAGCAAATGCATGACTAAGAAGTAATTATTCAAAATAATATAAATATAACTATAACTGATCTCAATGAGTCTTTATAAAATAGTAATACTTACTTATAAATAAGAATAAATGGAGGTATAATTCTTTATAAGCATGGTTACCGAATATTTTTATTACAAGTAATGTACCTTGAATTTTCTTGGATTTTTTTTTCCTTCGATTAATTCATGGTTCAGATTTCATCCCATGCTCTTCACTGACACTTATATTCTTAGTAAAGAAATACACACACTTGTTAACATGATGCTCATTGTTGTGAATGGAAATGGCTGTTTTTTCATTGTATTGAATTTAAATTTTTATAATGTATAATGAATTTATAATGAAAACAAATAATTTAATATATAATCATATATTATTATAATTCATTATATATGAGATCAAAAATATAATAATGCAATGAAAAAAAATTGTTAATAAAGAATGTGTGAAAGTGTGGTTATAGAATAAGACCAAATGTGACCTTCATATAACACAAATATAATTTGTTAGTTTAACTAATAATCAAGTCCTGGAACATGAAAGTGCTGAAAGAAGCAGAAAATGAAGAAACAGTCGTACAGGTAAATGCTGTTGTGTAATGTATACATGTTTAATCTGGTTTTATTGGTACTAACACTGAATGATTTGATTTGCTGATGCAAGTCAGAACTTGTAAAGGTAGTTTTGGGTTTGAAAGGTAATCTTGCTCTTTTACTTTGGCAGAGTCATGGTACAGGGGTGTCAGTTGATAACACATTTTATTATTATCACTGAATTATTATCATATTCATGTACCATAGGATGGATTTATTTATTTCGACACTAATGGGATGCAGATGATAATTTCAATTTGCCACTGCTGATCTTGATTCAGTGTTCTGATCAAAATGCGTAATGTTTTTTTTTTAAGACTCGTGCTTTATATCTGTTAGCACTTGCACTTGCTGAGAAATAGGAAGTCATGATGACAGATAGAGTCACGTAATTTCTCTGAGTAATGCTTCCTGCCGCAGCCGAATCAAACTGAGCAGTGTGTCAAATCGTTCTGTTTTCTAACAGACTGAGCTTTTGTGCATGTCATCACTTTGGAATTCTGAATGTGAAGTAAGAGGCATGGGAATCTCCGAGCGAATGATTCATTTTGATTCACTTTCCTGAAGACGAAAGTCTTGGACTGTGGAATATGTTGCTTAACTTTTCAAATGCACTGTTCCAGCATGTTATATCGCTTATTTCCAGATCATAGTATCTTTATGAAATTCTTCCAAAACAAAGTAATTGGGTGTTAAAGGGGTATAAATATGTAGCCTCTAGTGCTCAATGGAAAAAAGAGAGGCAAACATCAGATGGTGAAATAAACTTTTCCAAGGCAATCATATGGTTAAACTAAAAAGCCTTCAATATGCCGGGCTGATTCAATAAAACATTAAAAAAAGTTGAGCAATGCGTTTTGACTACAAAGCCTTCTTCAGGATGCACATCCTTTGTACACTCAAGCATTCTTAAACTAGCTATTAGTAGATCAATAAAACAGCTGGTTAGGGGAGTGATTATAACTAGCAAACTCTTACACAACAGAATTGTATAGTTCATCATAACATCGTAATATACATCATATACATAATTCACCCACTATACCCACATTTTTTGAGACGGTCTTTAGATCACTGCATTTTAAGGAGAAAATACTCACCAATGGTGTTGACATGAATTTGCACATGGTTTGTCTTAAAGCATATTGAAAACACCACATACTGTAGACATACAGTATAAACAGCATTACAAACTCGATTTTCACCACAGGGGGACTTTAAAGGATTAGTTCACTCCAGAATGAAAATTTCCTGATAATTTACTCACCCCCATGTCATCCAAAATGGGGGTGACATGGGGATGACATCATGTCTGTCTTTCTTCAGTCGAAAACAAATGAAGGTTTTTGAGGAAAACATTCTAGGATCACGTTGGAAAGGTCACACGTGACGTAGGCGGAAGTACTGACACAGTCTTTGCACGTTTGCTTTTGTCACTGTCACGTGACCTTTCCAACGTGATGACGTAATTGGAACGAGTTTTGGTTTTTGGATATGCAATTTGGACCTTCAACTCGTTGGTCCACGTTGGAGTCCAAAAAATGCTGGAATGTTTTCCTCAAAACCCTTATTTTCTTTTCGACTGAAGAAAGAAAGACATGAACATCCGTCTATTGATCTATCTATCTATCTATCTATCTATCTATCTATCTATCTATCTATCTATCTATCTATCTATCTATCTATCTATCTATCTATCTATCTATCTATCTATCTATCTATCTATCTATCTATCTATCTATCTATCTATCTATCTATCTATCTAAAGAAGTGGGGACACACACAAATCATTTTCTGTGAATGAGCCTTGCAGCAGAAAGATGAGATTGATAATTATTACCCATGTAAAGGGTCTCCTGAGGTTTTGGTACAGAGATGACAGTGTGTTTTCCAGGATGTAGCTCAAAATAGTCTTATTTCTAAAAGGGTCAAGTGAGACAAGATTAAATTGAATTGTAAAAGAAAGCAACTTTTGTTGGAGTGCACAAAGCATCCTCTATGTCTCCCATCTCATCCTACTTACTCCCTTCTTCCTGTCCTCATTTGGCTATGGCCCTTGAGTACCCACACGGCTGTAGTTCAGAGGTCAGGCACTTATGCCTGAATAATGTGTGTGGCTTGTATCATCTCTATCACACCCTGTTTGTGCTCTCTGTTTCTGACAAGACAGAGCGGTTTTGTGTCGAAGGGATGTTGTAGAATGGAAAGACTGACTAGACAACCTCCAGAGACAAAAATTTGGTTTTTATGTTTTCTAATGAACAGTAGGAGTAAGACCACAAGAGAGGAAATGAGATGGAAAGAAGAAACAGGATGTTCTGACTAAGAAATATCAAATAATTTGTCAAAACCATATACATGGCCCTTTAAATTATATCTGATTGAAATAATCATTATTAATAATGATTATGAGTGAGTCTTAGCACCAACAGTGAAGTTACTTACAGTTACTACAGTTAATAGCTTTGTGTGGAATTTTTGTTTGTTTTGTTTTTGTTTTGTTTCTCACACAAAGTACAGTATTTATGATTTATAAGCTTAAGCTAATAGTTATATTTTGATACATGGTCTAGTTGGTTTCTAGATAAGTTTAAACAGATCATTATAGTCATTATCCAATCCAAGCTTTTTAATTGGCTGGTTGACCTTAAAGGAACACTCCACCCATTTGCATTAAGCTTTGCAATGTTAGAAACCCAGTACCATTGAATGGTCGTGCAACATTTTCTCATTTTCCCCTGAGACGAGAGAAATCTGTATTTACCCTTTTAACACTTCCTCCTACAATGATGCAAAAATCGTCATTTTGCGTCATTGTAGGAGGAAGTGTAAGAGGGGGGGATTTCTGTTAAGACTACAAGCACTAGTTCCCACCCTTTCAAACCCGCCCATAGGGGGTTGGAACTAATGCGCTAACAGACCTATCACAGATCAGTGCCAGTGCGTTTGATTTCACCGGCAGAAACCTGCATGTCCTGCCGTCGAGATCATCCAAAATGTCCAGGATTCGGCTTTGCTTTCTACGGTCGCCATTCATTGTTTACATGCACACCTTTTGTTTCAATCTAACTGAATTCATTCCGATTGGTGAATCTGAATGTAGTGTTTACATGAACGCTAAACAAATGATCGGCTGATGTGCGTTTTACCATTGCTAAGAAAATACCCGCTCCTCCGTGAGAGATAGCCCACGAGACCGGTGCATCTCACAGGCGCCGCTCATCAGTAATCACACCACCGTTTTTGCGTTCTACAGTCGCCATTCATCATGTTTACTGTGGCGAGCAGGACGAGACTAGGGCCGCAGGAGAAAGACGCGAGGCCGGTGGCGTGATCGTTTGATGTGCGTTTTACCTTTGCGAAGCAAGTGCATTCTGGGAGTTGTTGTCTTTCATCCACATGAGCCCCAAAAAAATTTTCTGGCTTTTCTCAGTCTAGAAAGCTCCAAATTCAAAAATAATTTCATATTTCTTCTGCATAAATGACCCAATTTAAATACACATTCATCTTTCCAGAGGTGGAGTTTCCCTTTAAAGGGGTGGTATAATGCCCTTTTCACAAAATGTAAAATAAGTTTTTGATGTCCCCAGAGTGAGTATGTGAAGTTTTAGCTCAAAATACCCCACAGATATTTTTATATAGCATGTTAAAATTGTCACTTTTTGATGGTGAGCAAAAACGCACCATTTTGTGTCTTTTCCTTTAAATGCAAATGAGCTGCTGCTCCCAGCACAGGGGGCGGAGCTTCAACAGCTTGTGTCATTTTACCTCACACAGACATGCACTGCAAATTTCTAAAACTTTTAGCCTTTTATGTTCAAACCGGAGTCAAACTGGAGTCAGACAAAGATGGAGAGACTCAAGAAGAAGTGACAACATGTAGAAGCAACAGGACATTTCTGAATTGTTAGTTGATGAATTTATGTAGCTTATGTGTAGTTATCTTCTAGTCATTGATTAACATATTCTGTCTTGATAATCTATTAATCGTGTTCCGGGGGCGGGGTTTATGTAAATTTTAGGGTTGGCGATGTCACTAACCCGGGAGGAATGTCGTGTAGTCCCTACCAGCCGTTTGTTGTAGTCCTTAAAAAGCAATTTCTTTATATAAATATCTCCCTTTGCTTTGAACTTTGAGTGTTGTAACTTTGCAGATGTTGTTTATGCTCAAACAGCAACATTACACACTAACTAAAGTTAGAAAAGTGAAATCATAATCAACCACCCCTTTAAGCTGACATGACCAACTTGATCTAGTTTGTTGCTGATCCATGATGATGGATCCATGATGATCTACCAGCTAATGACCAGCTTAGCCTAATAACCATGTTCCAATACACTAAAGGGGGTCGCACCCCGGCGCGGCGCAGCTCAGCGCCGCGCCGCGCAGCGCCACGTCTTTTAAATTTGAACACATTATTCTCTATGAGAGTACACACACCGGCGGCGCCTTTCGGCGTCTGTCCGCGGCGGCTCAGGACCGTGTTCAAAATCCTGCCGTGCCACAGAGCGCCATTTACATAGTTTTATATTAAATTTACATGTATGCGTCTCAAATCGTAGTTAATGTATATACGGACTTCACCCTGTGCTGCAATATACATTTAGTTTTATATTTATTTACAGAAATCAGAAAATTGCTGATGTTATCGGATTTTCCTGTGAGAGTTGTCCTAGACGTGGCGCTGAGCTGCGCGTCGGGTGGCGGTCCCCCTTAAGGCTGTGTCTGAAACCGCATACTCTCATGTACTTATTTTGAACAATAATTACTTTACGATCATTAAAATGTACATTTTCTATACTATGAATGTGAGTAGTATGAATGGAAGTACTACATTCGCCATGTTGTCATTATCATGTGACCTACCAGCGTCAGTTACGTCGCTTCACTGCCATTCATAAATCCTCTCCCATGGCCTCATGGGATAGTAAAGTGTCCATCATATAAACACTTTAGAATCTCACCGGAAGAAGTAGGTCATCCGGATACTTTTTGTTTACTCTTTTATGAGTACTGTGAATTCAGACATACTTCTTTTGTCACAAACTGTTTTTTCACCTACTATATATAGTAGGGAAGTATGTGATTTCAGATGCAGCCTAAAGTAAGATTAGTATTTTTTTTTTAAAGAAAAAAATACTTTTATTTAGCAAGGATGCATTAAATCTATATTCTTCTTTCTTTTTACAATGCACAGGGAAAAAAAGTATTTGATCTACATTGATCATAAGACATGTTTCTTGAGCACCAAATCAGCATATTATTAGAATGATTTCTGAAGGATCATGTCATTGGAGATGATGACTTTCCCATGGCCTTTGTGGGATAGTAAAGTGTCCATCTCAAGTGCATTTTAAAATCTGTTGGAAAGAGGAATGTTTTCCAATATATTTCGCCTATACTGTATTTTGAATATGTATTCTGACATACTACTCATTTTACATACATGTTTTTGTTTTTTGCGTGCTACATAGTAGGGAAGTTGGCATATTCAGTTAATTAGTCAAATGTGAGAAAAAATAAATAATGTACGTAATGTAGCCTACATACATAATGTACCTAATGCGTAATGTAATTTGGTACTTTTTATAAAAAGTATCTCAATATTGTAATGCATCACTTTTAAAAGTAATGTCCCCCCACAACTAAAAACATTAAGTTCGGGAGGATCGGGTTCGGTTAATCAACTAAATTAGCATGACAGGAGGTATGTATACAACAGATGTCTGTCCCATGACAGTTTCCAGCATCCCTCCACCACCCCATCTCCTCACTTCTAACTATTTCTATCCCAGCCTGGGATAAGAGGGGGGAGAGGTGTATCTGGGTTTGGGCCAAATTCCGAACTTTATCTGATTATATGCAAGTGTGAACTTGTGAATTCACTTACATGACAATATATTCAAGTCGTTGGTCTGTTGTCTGGCATGATGGTGGTATAATCCGATAATAATCATACATCATGACCTCTATGTGCTCTCTTTGCCTATATAAATCCAACAGCTCTGAACACACAGATGAGAAATTTCCTTGCCTAAATCATCTGAACAGCAGCAATATTTTTAAAGGCAACAAAGGGAAAAATAGTCATCCATCCAACACACACTTTCTTCTGAGGAGCCTGTGAGAAGAGTGAAATGACAAAACCATTACAAAATGAGCCTGAGTGATTATCGAATCCAAGATAATGACGTTTAACTTTGAATGCCACAGTGTATGTTCTAACACTAATATATTTTTTGGGGGGGCATTGGAGGCATTCGCTTTTTGATAGCATTCGTGAATACTGAAGTCACCATAAAAATCCGATTACATACTTTCCAGGAGGAATCAAGCTGTGAAGGGTTTTCACATTCGACATTATCACGTAATACAGTAAAAGATCTTTTGTTCTGTCACTCTGTAAAGACCGATTTAACACTTCATCCAGTTATTTGAGTTCTTTGTATCATGTTGTAAACCCCTCCTTATCATGCCTTCCAAACAAAAGAGCCTGCAAACTCAAATAAACAGACAAAAGCGAAGCAGCGTGGATTCACCAGACTGGTTTGACGTAGTCTTGGAGCTTTTAGACAGTGAATACATTAGATGATGGGTTGATGTGTGGCTCATATGACTCAGGTGGACTCAGACAGCCCATATGGCGATTTACAAGCTGAGATTCCTGGAAGTGTCTGTGATGCTGACAACAGGAATGGAGCCATTTTGAGGTTTACACCACTACCAGGAGACAATTTAATTCAGTTAAAGATGTGAAATAAAACCTATAACAATAAAGTTACACAGCCAGGAAAGAAATAAAGATAGGGAGTATTAAGTGAGGGTAGATTTGGGAAACTTACAGCAATTACACAATTTACAGTGACAGTTAAAACCGTGATGCTAATCAAATTGCTTGCAGAAGAACACCGCCTCTGTGTGAATACCATGATGTCTTTCATTAAATGAAGAGTTTAATGAAATGAGGAGTTGTTGATTAAAGAGAGCCCATCCAGAGCTGCGGCCTGATCCCGAGCTGGAGCGATGATACGCCAGGGAATAAAACAGCTCCTCAAGCCACAGTTTTGTGTAACGGCGTAATCCATTTTTCTAGGGAATGTGGCTCTGAACTCAGGATCCGACAGTGCAGATGTGCAGAGAGTCATGTTACTCTTAAATGGGCTTAAGCCACTGAGTTTGAATCATTTCAAATGCTTTAGTCAATCATCTGTTATCTGTATTTGTTCTCTTCATAAATGTTGATCACAACACACTCTCATGGCAATTCGTAACCATATTACATTTTGGCGAATTGATTGCGATTTGTACAATCTCATTTGTGAGTTTCCGTAAAATCTGCTTGCATCCCAATGACGCATAAGTTTTGGGGGGGGTTTTTTCTTCTAAAAATCACGTTTTTGTACAAAGTAAATAGTGCTTCTTAATGGAATGTTCCTGGTCCAAACAAGTTAAGCTCCATCAACATCCGAGACGCTTTCAAATTGTTTGTAAAAACAAGCATTAAATATGTTTACAGCAATGCACTTACAATGGAATCCTGTAGGGTCTAGAAGAAATGCGCATGTCTTATTTATATTAATTCCTTCCTAAAGTGTTCTCAGAATGGCCATTTTAGTTGCATGTAAACATATAATGCACAAAGTGCGTAACCATTTTATATGGGTATTTCAGGACTGGATATAAAGAAGGTTGGATAATCAGCTAAGGCTTTACACAAGGTTATTGAGTGATTTTCATCGCACTAGGCTCATGTTAACGCATACACTACCATGTATTGAAACAGTGTGGAATAATGTGTATTCCAATGCATTGCCCAATAGACTTACATACATTTATGCGGTAACGCTTTATTTTGCAGTGTCCTTGTTGCATAATTACATGTAGTTACTATAGTAATTACTATAAATTGTGGACTTTAAATGGAGGGACAGGAATCTTTGAGATACATACAAAAAATATGTGTGTTTTGAAGATGAACGAAAGTCTTGTGGGTTTAGAATGACATTTTATTTTTTGGTGAACTATTCCTTTAATATTTGCACATCATGTCTTTATCAGCTGTCTAAAATACAAGACTTAATTGGGAATGTTTTATATCACTTGGCATGTTTATTATTGAAATGTAATTAGCCATTAAACAGACACTAAAATCATTTTAAGGGGTGTACATTTGAACAGAGCACGACTTTAATGGAGAACTTCACTGAGACTTGTAAAATCCTGCATTCTGAGGTGATTTTTTTTCTGTATCATAGCGAGTCCTTTGGCAGCGGGGCCTCTGCACTAACAAAAGCCAGATCTGAATCTGCACAATGAAGTGGGTCCCCTGGTGCTGTGATCGTTTGTCCAAAGGTGACATAAGGGGTTGGAGTACGGCCAGTGTTCCTGATGTGTGTGTGTGTGTGTGTGTGTGTGTGTGTGTGTGTGTGTGTGTGTGTGTGTGTGTGTGTGTGTGTGTGCGTGTGTGTGTGTGTGTTTGAGGGTGATCGTGAAGCAGATCCCTGAAGGCTGGCTTTAGTTTTCACTCTGTCATTTAAGCCAAAGGTAACGTCATGCAGAACGAGGAAGAGTTAAAGGTGTGCTGTCTCAGCGGGGACGTTCAGAGAGAATTCTGTCATCGTAGGACCATAGAGGGGGTCAGAATCTCCGGTAAAAATAAACACAGATGCACAGATGCAGGGCTCTTTTTAGAAAGCATTCATCACTCCTCTCTGCAGGTGTCCATCTGCGGGTGTCAAAGAAAACCGATTTACCATATTCATAATCCTCTATCGGGACAGTGACACATCATCATATCACAAAACAGAGACTGATGGGCATCTATGGAGTGAAATAACTGTCACAATGCAGCATTACCGATACTGCTGTGGTTTTTCAAACATGTACAGTACACATTCTTAAAAGCACTTTTGTGGACCATGTTAATGAATATAGAGTGGGGTAACCTGTGCCACTTTTTACTTTTCTTCTATAGGCAAGGAACAATTTGGTAAAAGTAACACTTTACAATAAGGTCTCATTTGTTAACTTTAGTCAATGCATTAACTTACAATAATAATGAGCAGTTTATTTCTAACAATCAGCATTCATTAACCTTAGTTAGTTCACAGTGTATTAACTAATGTTAGCATATGCAACTTTTCAAAGTATCAAAGAATGTATTTGTAAATGTTGAAATTAACATTAACTAAGATTAATAAATACTGTAGAAGTATTGGTCATTGTTAGTGAATGTTAACCAATGCAGTTAACTAATGTTAACAAATGAAACCTTATGTAAAGTGTAACTAATAAAACTAATATGACTAAATATATTTCAGGTTGTTTGGTATTCTGTTATCAGCTAAAATAATAACACATCCATAGAGACATAGAAATACGACTTCGAAAATTATTTTGAAAAGTTGTCCAGTGGCACAACTTCCCCCACATTAAAAACTGAAGGAACCGTGTCATATATATAGGGGGTAGGTATAAATGAATAATTAACATTTTTAATAAAAAATAATTGATAAAAAAAATATTTACTTATGCACAATCATTTGTCAAAGTCTGGTTATGCTAAATAAAATTATATATTTTAGAAATGTAACTTTGATTTTTTTATATATTTATTTATTTATAAGTACAAAATATTTATCACTTTTCATAATGTTTTCAATGTTTATTTGACAAATATTTTTGTGACACTGGCACATATTACCCCTGATCATTCATACTATATTACCATCTGATACCATTGCAGTACTATGTTACTGCCACTGTGCTTTCTGTGTATGTGTGCTTTTTATGTTAAGTTTATGCTTTTGCTCAGGTGTAGTTCAGTGTGAAAGCTGTATATCATAATAATTGTATCAGCAAACTCCTGTTTTCATGACCGAGCAGATGTCTGGGGCAGAGGTTGAAATATATTATTATTTTATTTGCTGAAAAGCTCATTAAAAAAAAAAAAAAAAAAAAAAAAGGTTGAGGGATGTTTTTATGGTTTTATGCAGAGGCATGCTGAGAAAGAGTCAAAGTTCCCAAGTTATATTTTCCTTTTCATTTCTTTTTGTGTGTGCTTTGGATATGCATTGTTTCAGAACCATTCCAAGGGGAAAACCTGAGCTTATTTTGGAAAAACCATCATTTTACCAGATGAGACTGTGGGAAATAAAAAATAATAATGAAACTTTGTTTCATGCACTCGTACTCCCCTCAGCCTCTTTATGTTTGGGTGAGTACATCTGACTTCACGTAAGAGGGGCACATGGGTGAAACCCTGAAGAACTGAACCTTTCGTGACTCTTGCTTCACTTATGAGCATATTATCAGACTTTTTTACATTCCAGCTAAGGCAGGGGGAATAATTTTTGGAGAAATATGTATTATGGAGCCCTAGGTGATTACAAGCAACCCCTGGACTATAAATCCTCATTTTGCTGCTCTGGCGTTTTGTTATTTTTGCACTGAACAAAGAATGATGCCGAGAGGGATTGAATCCAGTTTGATGACCCCTACTAAACTTCATCTCTAATGAGGCCTGAATTAAATCACTCACTCGTTCCTTTATTTGGCCTAATTCTGCTGAGGGTATTTCGGTGTAGCTAACAGTTCTGTTTTCAAATGTTGATGTGCATTTAAAGGTTTTATGTTATGACTAATATAGCCTGCAGGGCTTCAACACAGGTTAATTAACCTATTATCTAACTTGAAATTATTCCCAGTTGTTTATGCAACTAATTGTTATCAGATAATGAACAGCAGCACTGACCTAATGGATGTTGTTCATTATTTCAAATATAGGGACTGCCTATATGATATAAGTAAGCTAGCTTGTTATCAGCTTTGTTTAACGGGCAACACATGCAATTAATTGCACAATATGGTTCCGCTTTATTTTAAACTGCTGTCATTCGTTGTTTTCATACAGGCTCAGACCTTTTAGACCTGCTTCTTGGAATTGGATTGGCTTTAACCTGACATTGTTTTCAAATCCCCTGTAATGAAGCATATCCAATTGTAGTGCTGGCAGAGTATTGCTCTTTTTTGGATAATAGCTCTTCTCAAAGTCTGGAAGCAGAGGCCCTAGTACAGTTAAAAGGAATCCCAATCTTTTGAACCCTAGTTTAGTGCACTCGTACAGGCACTGGGAGCCTTTATGTGGTGGCCTGTGGTAATGTTACACAGCTGTATGTCATTTTTGTTTCTCTTACGAAGATCCAGAACACAACCAAAAGCCTTTGTGACAAAAAAGCTCAATCGTGGTAGGGGGCATTTGGTTGTTCTTTGACTTTGTTTCGACACTGCAGAGATCAGAATGATGGAATTAAGTCCTTTAGACACAGTGATTGCAGCTTCACCCACCCGGCTTTAATCAGACCACGTCAAAAGCAGCCAATAAAAAGTCTTAGTTCCTTTTTGTTGTTATCTTTCATCAGAATGTGTATACTTCCCTGCTGCAGTACGTAGTATGCAAAAAGGAGTACATCAAATTGTAGGATGCATACATGCATACATTTGGTCATACGTTGAGATGTGCTATTATGGACAATGACAGACAGCATCTAAAACGTAAACGCACACCTTTAGAAAAGTCTTTATGAATCAATCAATCAATAAATAAAAATGGCAAAATCACATAGAACAGAATTAAACTATTATAATGTCAAATTAGGCACAGGTATTAAATAAACCTATTAAATCCAATGCACTGAATTCAAGTTGATCAAAAGTAACATGCTTTGATTTTAAATGTTTTCAGTGTTACTAAGGGATGTTTCAGTGTCTGTGAAAATGTATGTGTGAATCTGAAGAAATGAGTTCTTCATCAAATACAGTACCTAGTATGATATGTAGGAATTCTTAGCCTCCCCTGACACTCCAAACACACTACAGTGTTCGTGGAAGCGTACTGGGTCTCCTGCCAACCGTGACTGATGCGGGACAAAAAGAACTCCTCAGAAAACAGCTCACAAATTGCAACATCTTACCCCCAGCAGAGAGGATGGAAACCCACTGGAGGTCTCGACACAAGCCAGACCCGCACTGGCCGCCCTGCTCTGCCTCAGCATGGGTCCTTTAGAGGTGGCTTACCACCACCAACATTGTTCCATATACATTTGTTTAGTATTCATTTGGCTTATGGATTGTTTAACAGGAATCTCAACATGTTTTACCACGTCTTTCTTTGCCATCTAATTGATTTCTGCAGTCATTAGTTCCATGTAGTCACTGTGTGTGCACATAAATGTGTGTGCTTGTGTGTAAATCCTTCTTCCCAGTGAGTGGCTGTTAAACGTTGAGTTCACAGGGATTACTTGGTGACTGTGAACGTTGCTCTGTCAGGAAGTTCCCACTGCTTTCGTTATCAGGGCGGAAAATGCGTGTTTGTCAGAGAGCCTAAACCTGGCATTGATTTCCACGCCATGTCATTCCTCAGCTCTGGCTCCAGCTCAGTCATTTTATCTATATCCTCTTCTCGCTATCCATAATCACACGGATTAGGAGACAAGCAACTGTCAAAAGAGTCTGATTTGTTTAATGTGAACCTGTTTTCACAGTATGTCCTCTGACTAAGTGGGGAGTCTGTCTCTCAAAACAATCGATTTGTTCACGGTATTATGTACACATACGTTCATCTCCATTGTAACTGGTCTGACTGTGTTTATTCATGAAGACTCAAACCAGACAATCCTCTCAGTTGCCAGTCAGAGCAAGACATCAAAGCACATGGTACATTGGTTCATTGTCTTGACAGGAACTTGTTTCGCTGACCAGTTATCGTTCCCAAACGTACTGGTCTGAACGCCAGAAAATAGGAGCTTTTCCCAGGTATGTTATTAAAACAAGCTTAAGGTTTCGGGCTGTTGCTATTTTAATGCCTGCGGGGTGACAAGTCAGATGAAGCACTGGGAAGCTATAAATGTAACATTTACATATATTCCAGTTTCTCTGGCATTATGTCATCCTCCCAATGTAACTGAAGCCAAAGTCGCTTTAAGGCAAGTCAGTTCACTTGGTGGCCAGCTTGAAATTTAAGTGTCTAGTCAGCAATTTTCTGTTGATTTGTAATACAATGTGAAAAGTAAAAAAAATAAAATAAAAAAATATGCAAAGATTGTTCTGTTAGGAGTACATCAGTTTGTCATTGCTGGTTAGTACTTTTGTTTAACCTGAAAGGATGCATATTAGAACTAATATGGGATGCATCTCAATTTTTTCAGCTGAAAGAGAAATAAAGGCCAAAATATGGACTAAAAAAAGAAACTTAAAAAATCTTTAAGGTTAACCAGATATCTTAAACCAGAAAAAAATGTATCTGTTGAGTTGTGCAATATTTTAAAATTTAAATATTCTAGTAGTAATGCTACCTAAAGAGAAAGAACAAGTGCAATCATTCATAAAAACATAACTTTTACCATTTGTTTAGTTATTTTAATGAAGTCTAATTTGTAATAATCATTTTTTCAGTTGGGCCGCATGGTGGGTAGCATTGTTTCCTCACAGCAAGAAGGTCCCGGGGCTGTTGCTCGAGTTTGCATGTTCTCCCTGTGTCAAAGTGGGTTCCCTCTGTGTTCTCCAGTTTCACCCTGCGCATGGCCCGAGATGCTGGGATAGGCTCCAGCATTCATTTGACCCTGCATAGGACAAACAGTTTTTGAAAATGGATTCATTTGTTGAGTTTTTGTTTTTTGGCCCAGTGTGTCCCTTAATTTTTCAGTTTCAGCCAAGAATGATCTCTAACTAATCACCTTTTAGGTGTAGGTGTACCTTTAAAGGTACTACCCCAGTGATAAGCTAAAGGTACAGTTTTTGCACATTTTCTTCTGCCATTGTTTTCGTGCAAGTACAGCTACTACTCCTGAAAGGTAAAAGACAAAAATCTTGATTGACAGTTGGTACTAAATAGTCCATTCCTAGAGCCTCCATATTGTTATGATTTCTCCCATTTCTTTTTGTACAAGTGGTCACCTACACTGCTGCCCTTTATAATATCCCTGCTAAAGCATTACTTCAACTACCAACGCTAATGTCTGTAGCAGAGAGGATTTTCGGCGCAAAGCTCCAGAAATGACAGGAAATATTTCAGCACCTTCAGCTAAAAGACGCCCCCCAATGCGATCAGAGCAGCCTCACTACCTTTCACTGTATTGAAAACTGCAACACAACCACAGCAACCCTTGGATCCTGTTAATGGACTTAGCCTCAGGCCCAGCAAGCCATCTTAGTCTTCCCAAAAGCAGGAGCTCTGGATTTGGTTTCCAGCCCCGCAAGCCTGGGGCTCAGCTTCCTGCCCCCGGAGCCCCAGAGACTGCAGGGGCGCAGTCTAGAAAAAGAGAGGTATGTTCAGCCAATATCCTCGTCGGGACAAGTGCTTTGATGATGGGTTTCGCTGGCTGCGAGCACACAAAACAGCCCAGGAATAACACGCTGTAAAGCAAGACTGATTGAGATTGGACATCTGCCATTGAATCTTAAAGGGATAGTTTGCAAAAATAGGAAAATGCTGTCATCAGTTACTCACTCATTCTAAACCTGTATGACTTTGACAAAAGAAGATATTTTGGAACATTTCTCTCCTTTTTTATCCATTCAGTGAAATACAGTGGGGTCCACAATGGGGTTGTTTTAACCAAAAAGTTCTTCAAAATATCGTCTTTGTTAACAGAATTTCTACAGAGTGCCTTTCACTTCAATACACGTTCAAGTTTTGCTTGCTTAACAAATCCACCAAGTTGCCCCTCATTTGGATGTCAAAGGAATGAAATTTGCCTTTGATCACACCCTCAATGTTGACATGAAAATAAGTCTTACTAACTGAAGATGCACACTGGATGCAACTCTAGAGCATATCACCCCTATCCTGGAGGCAGCAAAGGGTTGTGTAGACGTGAAAGAATCAGATCTTGCCAAGCTTTGACAAATGGCAATCCATCCTTGTCTTGTCAAATATACAAAGCAGTACTAAAATAACTCAAAAGAAAAGTTTGTTTCTCCTGAAGAACGTACTTCATTGGGGTATTAAACTGTATCAACCTACACTGAACAAAATTATAAACGCAACACTTTTATATTTGCCCCCATTTTTCATGAGCTGAACTCAAAGATTTAAGACTTTTTCTGTGTACACAAAAGGCCTATTTCTCTCAAATATTGTTCACAAATCTGTGTAAATCTGTGTTAGTGAGCACTTCTCCTTTGCCGAGATAATCCATCCACCTCACAGGTGTGGCATATCAAGATGCTGATTAGACAGCATGATTATTGCACAGGTGTGCCTTAGGCTGGCCACAATAAAAGGCCACTCTAAAATGTGCAGTTTTATCACACAGCACAATGCCACAGATGTCGCAAGTTTTGAGGGAGCGTGCAATTGGCATACTGACTGCAAGAATGTCCACCAGAGCTGTTGCCCGTGAATTGAATGTTCATTTCTCTACCATAATCCGTCTCCAAAGGAGTTTCAGAGAATGTGGCAGTACATCCAACCGCCCTCACAACCGCAGACCACATGTAACCACACCATCCCAGGACCTCCACATCCAGCATCTTCACCTCCAAGATCGTCTGAGACCAGCCACCCGGACAGCTGCTGCAACAATCGGTTTGCATAACCAAAACTGTACAAACTGTCAGAAACCATCTCAGGGAAGCTCATCTGCCTGCTCGCCATCCTCATCGGGGTCTCGACCTGACTGCAGTTTGTCGTCGTAACCGAC
Organism: Leuciscus leuciscus; assembly: GCF_965113295.1. Classification (NCBI taxonomy): domain Eukaryota; kingdom Metazoa; phylum Chordata; class Actinopteri; order Cypriniformes; family Leuciscidae; genus Leuciscus; species Leuciscus leuciscus. Next base: position 23,508,471 of record NC_138743.1, read on the forward strand.
ATGAGTGGGTGTCTTTAGAGTGGTGTTCTCATCACGGATGAATCCCGGTTTTCACTGTACAGGGCAGATGGCAGACAGTGTGTATGGCGTCGTGTGGGTGAGCGGTTTGCTGATGTCAACGTTGTGGATTGAGTGGCCCATGGTGGTGGTGGAGTTATGGTATGGGCAGTTATGGTATGGATGGCATTTTGAATGCAGAGATACCGTGACAAGATCCTGAGGCCCATTGTTGTGCCATTCATCCACGACCATCACCTCATGTTGCTGCATGATAATGCACGGCCCCATGTTGCAAGGATCTGTACACAACTCCTGGAAGCTGAAAACATCCCAGTTCCAGCAAATGGTGGTCACACCAGATACTGACTGGTTTCGGAGAATCCAGCAAAAATGGAGCCAACTGGTTTAATTGGAAAAAGAGAGGGAAGAGACGAATATGACAGGGGCAGAGGGTTTCAGGGCAACATTTGGTAGAGAAAAATATATTTGTGACAGAATGAGAACATCAATGATCTTTCGGATTAGTTAAATAACAGTCTGAGTAATGGTGGACAAGTAAACTATGAATTTTTGCAGTCGATTATCAGTCTTTTCATTTTGGAAAACTTGACATGACAACAATGTACTAAAAACAGAAAGGTTTTTTTCCCTTTTTTTTTTTTTTTTTTTTTTTTTTGCATACAGATGACAACATTGTCAAAACGATCCCTGTTCAAATGGATAGGTGATAACGACAAAAAAAAAAACTGTATTCTGCTGCCAGGCCAGTAGTTGGCAATGTCACTTTGTAAAGAAACACTACGCGCTTATTAGACTGAACACGTAAAACACATGTGCATGACGTCACCATTTTCACAAATCTGTGTTTTTGTAGTTTACACGGAGACAATAACGGTATCGTTTTTTAAAAACCTTGCAGTTTGAAAACTGTTGTCAAAAGTTTGAATTTTAGGTCCCCAAAATGCCATTTGCATGTACATGAATAACCAAAAGACATATAAAGTTTTCAGTTTTTAATTAAAAATGGTGTCGTGTAAATAGCCCCTGAGACCCACTTGGAGACCTGATCGATGGCAATATCTGATTGAAATGAATCATTCTTTTGAGCCAGTTATTTTCAGTGCACTAATTTACAAATCGGTTTGAATAATTCATTAATTGTATTGATGCGACTGCTGCAGTAACCATTTATTAATTATTTTAACACCTGATTATTTTGAAATTATGGAATAGCCTCTATCACATTGCAAAATAGAAAATGTTAGTCCAGATCAGTCATTTTACTTTTGATACTTACAGAAAGTGTATTATAAATTCAAAAGTAATTACTTTTGCAGTTTTACTCAGGACAAGAATTTATACTTTAACTGAAGTAATGTTTAATCAGAATATCTGTACACTGTAAAAAAAAAAAAAAATTTCAAAGTTGTGAATATTTGATACCTTGTCCACCACTGAAAATATGTATTAAAATGGACTTGATTTGGTGTCAAGTCAGCTCCTGGCTTGCAGGCAGCTGTTATGTGATGCAATCCTGTTACACATGACATTCTCTGCTTTGGTGGGTGGAAAAAAAACGTATAAAACAAGAATATAATTAAATTAGAGCCATGGAAGTAGAAGCAATTTACCCACATTTTCAGTGGCATGTCTTTTCTAAATTAACTTTGTAGTTTTATTGTTCTTCGGCTTTGAATAATGTGGAAAAATGGAAAGGCTCCAGCCAGGTGCATTTGTGTATAATGCATCCCGAGTGGTTTCCAGCATATGACAATAAAGCTCAGTTAGCACCACATGCTAACTTTCAAACGTTAATGCAGACAGCTTAGCAGACAGAGGAAAAAAACATTTAAACGTAAAGAATGTAACTCAGTGATTTACAAGGTCTGAGTGGGGTTGAGGAGAGATTTATGCATAGAAAATTACAGACGGAATTGAATAAAGTGAGGTTTTACTACTGCCTACATCGTGTGTGATCCTCACACCGACTGCCTAGATTTTACTGGTGAGTAACTAAGTGCTTTAATTTCACACTCGTGCTGCTAGCCACTTAAACCTTGGTGGCTTCATGGGCCGAGTTGTGGAACATTCCAGGCAATCAAACAATCACGGTGCGTTTAAAGGGAGATCTGGCGGCCATTTCATGCAACAAAGGATCTTGCCAAAACAGCGCTGTTTGAATTGGACGTGCTTTACTGAGAAAGGTGTGATAGTGTGTTGTGCCAGGATACGAGGAGGGTGAAACTGTGTGAACTTGTTTACCTTGTAACCCAGAACACATTCCATATTGCTGATCCTCTAAATGCTGACACTTTGATTTTTCAGCTTGTTCATCAGCGTGATCAAAGTCTCTGGTGGAAAACCTTGTTTAAAAATATTTGTTGTTGCAATCAGGTCCACATGTGCTCTGGAATGTTTCTGGCATAAGTGTCCAAATCAACTCAAATGTGTTTGCTTCGACAAAAGAGATCTGGCAAACCAAAAGGACTTGCTGGATATTGCTTGCGGTGTGGCATGCACATGTATCCTTCAATCACTGTTAATTGACAACTCTATAAATCACTGTGCATGACTGAGCTTGATTTCGGTAAAGCTTGGGTTAGGTACAATCTCCAGATATTAGATTAGATCAAGCTATAGAAGAGAAAATGTGCCCAGAAATGTCCATTAAATATTTATTTATATATTTATTTTTAAGCTAATGTTAATTCTGTTATGACTACTCTCAGGAGATTGGTATGGTAATAGAAATTGGCATGTTGATGGATATGGCAATGTTAATGTATTTGGTCTTGGCGGAATAGATCTGCTACACTGCTGTTGCTGCAGAGTAAGTAACAAAGCAGGAGACAAGAGAAAAGTGCAGAGCCCTCTTCAACACAAACATCTAAACAGATCATTACAGTTTGTACAGCCAATGCCAATAAAGCTGTGGGCAACAGCTGAAAGAAGACAATTTCTATACATTTGTAAAACAATGTTTTACCCTACACAGTTGCACAGAGTAATGGGAGAAATAGACAATATACGTAATATACACATGATGCTGAGTGAGAAAACAAGTTGCTGCATCAGCAGATATGCATATATCTGCACCATGATGACATAGATATGAGACAGGAAGGGAAAGGAAAAAAGACCCCCCAAAAAACAGACATATGTATATTTTATTTTATTTTTTTTCATGGGACCGCATGTTTTACTATCTATGTGTGCCTTGGCTACCTTGCCGACCGGCTTAACACTAGTGACTTAAGGCTATGTGTGCCTTGGCTAGCATGCTAGAAATGCATGCTATGTGTTCTCGTGATATGACAATGCAAGCTGATAGAGATAGGAACCCACAAACCACCTGAGCAAGTATCATCAATAAATCATTTGCTAATGATTACAAAAGCCATATACTTGTTTTTGATAAATGAAAAGCCAATAGGAGTGATAATGAATGACAGGAGCATGCTCTGACACTGCATCAACATGTTAAGCATAGCTATATGAAAACATTACCCTTGAAATAAAAGAATGTGTCTTTTTTATTTTACTTTAACCATAGCTTAGACAGCATATACTCAAAGAGATACAAACAATAGACCATTTGCTGCTGAACAGACAAGTCAATCAAGTCAAGTCAAGTTTATTTGTATAGCGCTTTTCACAATACAGATTGTATCAAAGCAGCTTCACAGTATTAAATTTAAATAATACAACAAAGTTTATTTCAAGAGGAATTTATTGATTGATAAAATTAAATTAAATATCCCCAAAATATCCCCAACTGAGCAAGCCAAAGGCAACAGTGGCAAGGAACCGAAAAACTCCATCAAGTGACCTAATGGTGTCCTGAAACTCCATCAGGTGACCTAATGGAGAAAAAAAAAAAAACCTTGGGAGAACCCAGGCTCAGTCGGGGGCCAGTTCTCCTCTGGCATTTATGAGCTAGAGGCCAGATTGTAGTTTGAACTGTGGGATTATATGAATGCCTGGCTGAAGAGATGCGACTTTAATCTAGTTTTAAACTGGGAGAGCGAGTCTGAGCAACGAACAGTATCAGGAAGACTATTCCAGAGTTTTGGAGCCAAATGTGAAAATGCTCTCCCTCCTTTGGTGGTTCTGAATATCCTAGGTATGACCAAAAGCCTTGAATTTAGTGATCTTAAAGAGCGCGATGGATTATAGGGCGATAGAAGATCCGTTAAATAGACTGGAGCTAAGCCGTTTAGGGCTTTATAAGTCAGTAGCAATACCTTGTAATTAATACGGAACTTTATAGGTAACCAAAGCAGTGATGATAAAATCGGTGTTATATGATCATATTTTCTTGATCTCGTAAGAACTCTAGCGGCGGCATTTTGGACTAACTGTAGCTTGTTTATTGAGGATGCAGGACAACCAGCTAATAAGGCATTACAGTAATCCAGTCTCGAGGTCATGAATGCATGAACTAACTTTTCTGCATCAGAAACTGATGGCATATTACGTAACTTAGCAATGTTTCTAAGGTGGAAAAAGGCTGTTTTTGTAACATATGAAATATGATTTTCAAAAGACAGGTTGCAATCGAGTATAACACCCAGGTCTTTTACTGTAGCGGATAAAGTAACAGGACATCCTATGATGTTAAAGTTGTATTGTGCGAGGTTTTGTGGGCGGTTTTTTGAACCGATAAGTATTACCTCTGTCTTGTCTGGATTTAATAAAAGAAAATTACGCGTCATCCAATCTTTTATATCTTTAACACACTCTGTCAATTTGGAAAATTTAGCGTTTTCATCCGGCCTTGATGAAATATATATTTGAGTGTCATCAGCATAACAATGGAAACTAATTCCATGTTTCCTTATAATATTTCCAAGTGGCATCATATATATTGAAAATAACAGAGGGCCTAATACAGATCCCTGCGGCACTCCATAGTTTACTGGAGTTATGATCGATTTTTCTCCATTTAAATAGACAAAATGGTAGCGGTCAGATAGGTATGATTTGAACCAGCTTAGTGCTTGTCCTTGAACACCAGTATAATTTTGTAGTCGATCTAAGAGTATTGTGTGATCTATAGTATCGAACGCAGCACTAAGATCAAGTAAAACTAGTATTGAGATACAGCCTTGGTCAGAAGCTAAAAGTAAATCATTTGTGATTTTAACGAGCGCAGTTTCAGTGCTATGATGCGGTCTGAATCCAGACTGAAACTTTTCATAGATATCATTTTGTTGCAAGAAAGAGCCCAGTTGAGCGGACACCACTTTTTCTAATATTTTAGACATAAATGGAAGATTTGAAATGGGTCTATAATTTGCTAGATTATTATGATCTAATTGCGGTTTCTTAATGAGAGGTTTTATAACTGCCAGTTTAAATGTTCTTGGAACATGACCTAGAGATAAAGACGAGTTAATAATATTGAGGAGAGGCTCTTCCACTACAGGTAACACTTCTTTCAGTAGTTTAGTTGGTATAGGATCTAATAAACATGTTGTTGTTTTAGATGAAGTGACAAGTTTATTTAACTCTTTTTGTTCTATAGTTGTAAAGCACTGTAATTGTTCTTGCGGGGTGATAATTGAAGCTGAATTATAAGGCGCGATTGAAGATTGAACGTTTACAATTGTGGTTCTGATGCTTTCTATTTTCTCAGTGAAGAAGTTCATGAAATCATTACTACTGAACTGTAACGGGATATTTTGTTCGGGTGACGTCTGTTTATTTGTTAGTTTAGCCACGGTGTTAAATAAAAACCTTGGATTATTTTGGTTGTTTTCTATTAGTTTGCGGAGGTGCTCAGCCCTGGCCGCTTTTAGGGCCTTTTTATAACGTGACATACTGTCTTTCCACGCGATTCTAAAGACCTCTAAATTAGTTTGTTTCCATTTACGCTCTAAAATACGGGTTTCTCTCTTTAAAACATGCGTAGTACACAGTAGACACAGCTGCATAGCGCTCCAACTTATGCTTAGTATATCACTCCACAAGACTATAAACGGATGCTTAGTTTAACTGTATTGATTGTTACTTTACCGTGACTCGGACACGTAAGCATCTGAATCAACCACACACATTTAGCATAGCTAATAAAAACATTGCTCTTGGAAATAAATTAATGCGTATGTGAATGCTCTTTAGAGCGCAAATGCTCCTGTTTTCATATCCATGCTAACAGCGTATAAAACAGTGATGACATACAATAGACCGCTGCTGCTGCATAAACACATGCAGTAAACACTACTGCTTATATGCTTCAGTGATTCACTGGTGCAACGGTTGACATGACATTAGTTTAAAACATTTCTAACATAAAGCTAGTTTAAAACTTGTAAAGATGGCTCCATTTAGGAATTAATAACCGGACCACACAAATGCGCATTGATGTGTAATAAAACATCAATCACTTATCTTATATGTTGATTCCAGATGTGTTCGGAAAGTGCACTGCAGACTGCTAACAGCAACACTACTGGTATTTGTTTGAATGCTGAGTTGCAGCTCATTGGCCGCTGATGCAACAACAACCAATCAGCTGTGCTATGTAGATAATGATGTGATCACTACCAAATGAGTTAGATCTATCAGCCTGAACCATCTAAAGTTTCATGCCAGAACTAGGTCATTTATTTCCCTAATTATTAGAGCTGGGTAAAAATATTGATTGCAATATCAACTGGAATATTTATTTGAAGAATACCGATATTCTTGACATTATTGATTCTTAAAATCCCAAGAACAATATTTTACTCAATGCTTAATTTCATTGGCTATTTATTATAAATAAATAAATAACAATGACGGTGCTCTGCTGAATTAACACAGTTAGCTGCATATTCATATTCATATTTTATCCGCATGCCTCTGACAGTCCACAGAAATGAAAGCTTTAGCATATGTTCTGCCAGGAAGACTTAATTACTACGTCACTTATTACCTTCACATCTATCCAATCATGTCTTAATACTTGCTGTATAAAAGATCGGTTCTTACACAAGTTTGAGTTCGCAGATGCTGATGCAACAATTACCTCCACCCTCCCCACCACCACCAGGATGGTCCTGTCCATACCTCCCGGGGGGTCGGCGGCGCCCCTGCCTTCGTCTTCAGACAGGAAATGCAGATCCGCTACCCTCGGATTATGCACTACGGACGGGGCCAACGCCAAAGAACTTTATAAATAATTGCTTGCTGGGCTGTCAATAAATTAATGCTTTGTTATATTATTCTATCTACTGAGTCTTTCTGGTAGAACACCTGGTAGAACACCTGCTATGCATTATTTCATTTTTAAACAGTGTCTATTGTTCCTATTTGCACTGATTAAGTTGGATTGGTTATTGCATCAGGGATGATAAACATAATTTGTTCCTTCTGTCTATATTGAGTTGACAGAGTGCTGTTGGTAAGAGGTTAATAGCCATCTGCGAGAACTTTCATTAACAAAGACTAGTAATGAGTTAAATGTAAAATATGTAATTGAAGTTAGATGCAATGAGGCAGTAGTTTTATTTCTGTATGGCCATGTGAAACAGGCCCCAGCGCTTGCTTTCATCGATCAGATTAGGCATCTGAGAAAACAGTGTGGATGTGATTCTAAGGTAATGAAGTATAAATGTGATGTAACTCAAAACATTTCAAACAATGATGTTTGGACACACATGGTGCACTTCTCCACGAGACAACAGAACATTAAAGGTCCCTGAGGCAGATGTGATGGTCAGGGCCAAAGTTTTACTCTCTGCAGGATTGTAAGTATATGTAACATTTTACAGAAAATTGGAGCTTTTGAGAGCCAGGCGGGTCTATTGCTGTGGTAGAGTGTAAGTCACCAGACAGTTTGTTTGTGTCTCAGAGCAGCTTAATTGGGTTTGAGAGCCAGTAACTTACAAATTGTCACAGTGTTACTATAATCTTAATGATATAAAATGGCAAACTAAGTCTGTTCTCTTTCTCTAAACCAAGGTTCTCGCCCTCGAGTTCCACTTTCCGGCAGAGTTGATAGGATAGGATAGGAGATGTGCAGTGTTGGGGGAAATGTGGTTGAGAACCACTGCTCTATAATTTATTATAGTTCAGCAGCTATAGTTTATTATTTCAGCAACTTCTTGGACATCTTAACCGCCAACATAGCAGTTTTCAGCAAATATATCTTGAATTGTTTTTTGTTTTTTTCTTGTTTTAAAGATAAATTTGAAAGTAAGGTTTATGCTTAACAATACAAATTGTTCATTACCATTAATTATAATTATAATTATTAATATAATTATAATATTTTTTAACTGCAAAACATGAAGAAAAAGAACGAATTAAGCTTCCAGTATTCGATAAGTGAAAGACTGGCTTTAGTTGCATCATTACTCAACTGTTCTTTGGCATATTTTACATATATATCATTCAGCCTAATATACGATGATTAATACTCTCACTTTCAATCTATATCACTATTAGTAAGTTCCTACTTGGAAAAGGAGTTTCTTCTAATAGTGGACCACTGAAGGGAAAATCCAGTTTTACCACATCCACTGACACAGAGCAGATTTCTCCGTCTTGGTGAGGTGCAGGGAGCAGGAAGCCACACAAACACACACACATACACTCACAGTGCCCATAGAAAGTAATCACTCATCTGGCCAGCATATGGCACAAGGGAGTCAAAATGAAACCAAATTCTCTGTGATTAACACACAAACAACCTCTTATTTTCTTGGCCTTCGGAAATCGCCAGCTTTTGTGACCCTGATTTCTCCAGGCCTCCACCCCAGGAATGTGTCTGTGAGAGTTATGAAATTATGATTGCACAGGGCACATGTGTATGTAATCGTGTGTTGCGTTTGTCTGCTGGCCAGGGTCTGTTTCCACCTCAATGTTCTTGGGAACACCAGATTTGGCCCACCTGCCAAAAATCTGTATTTTTTTCACTCCGTGAATGCCCTTCACCTGACCTATAGACTCATTCATAAGCAACTCACCATTCATCTTAAACCAGACAATCCCGCCCAGGCCCTTTACCTCTCTTCTGGTTTGCAAATGAGACTTTGGTGGTGGCAATGAGGAAAAAACATTTATATTTTCCCTCAATGTCCTCAACCTTCTATGTACCGCTTTTCTCTCGGCTGTGGGTCTGCTGTTTGATCCTGGCGTGAGGAAGTGTGGGTGTAATTGTGAGGAAAAATGGGCTCCACTGAATGGGTTTCAGACTGAGACAGGAATTCTAAGAGAGCGAAGGAGAAATGAAAATGTCACAGAATGTCGAATGTCACAGTCGGGAGGTGGCGTGATTACACTGGGAACCCCATTCGTCGTCATCCGACGTAACTCGGAGTGACAACGAAAGGGAACGTCTCGGTTACGTATGTAACCCTCGTTCCCTGAGTAGGGAACGGAGACGTTACGTCGGATGACGACGAATGGGGTTTCGCTTAGAAAGCCTGTCATCTTCGAGTATATAAAACGAGCCAATGGCAATGAAATGCCATGGGTCTGCGGAATTTGCATAGCGTAAGTCCGCCCCACCCTGGGGGTATATAAGGAAGTACGCTGGCAACATGCAGATATGTCTTCGCTGAGGAGCCGAGACTGAACTCAGGCGTTTCCCAGCGGTACAGCGGAAGTGGCAGGGAGACGTAACGTCTCCGTTCCCTACTCAGGGAACGAGGGTTACATACGTAACCGAGACGTTCCCTTTCGTTGTCACTCCGAGTTACGTCGGATGACGACGAATGGGGTTCCCAGTGTAATCACGCCACCTCCCGACTGTCTTCCAGTGCCCTGCGTAAGTGTGAGCTCCCTGTCGTGAGACTGGCACGGACGAAGGACTCCTACTTAACACAGGATTAAACCAAGGTACACTGGGAAGCATATCTCAGTGGAAATATGCAATCATGCCCAACCCGAAGGGGGGGGACTTGGAATACACATATGACCCAGGAGGGCTGCATATGGAGAACACTGGGGTGTCCAGCCGCAGGTGGAATCTTTCAACCCCAGGGGTGGCAAGGTGGCTTGCCGAGGGAAAGACACATGCTCAGAGAGGCTTACAGTGGAAATACACACGTGGGGGTCACCCAGAGGGGGAACCATGCACATGGAGGCACCTAGCCAAGCGCGAAAGCTGCCGGTGGCAACTCTGGCGATGACATCGTCAGTGCTGGAGGAGACTCAGGGCTTATGAGGCTCACCTGAGGAATAATCGCACGTATCCCATCCGTGGAGAGGAATGGCGAGCAAGCGAAGACACCTGAGCAGAATCTATTACCGGCTAGTTGAAGCGAGTACATGAGAAGAAACTGGCTCCACTCGGAGATTATAGAATCTCGCGAATGTGTTAGGTGTCGCCCAGCCTGCAGCTCTGCAGATGTCTGTTAGCGAGGCGCCATGCGCTAGAGCCCAAGAGGATGCCACACTCCGGGTGGAGTGGGCCGTCACACCAAGGGGGCATGGTCGACCCTGCTGCTGGTAAGCCAAAGCAATGGCGTCCACTATCCAGTGAGACAACCTTTGCTTGGAGAGAGCCTTTCCCTTCAGCTTCCCACCATGACAGACAAAGAGCTGGTCAGAGGTCCTGAAACACTGCGTTCTGTCTACGTAAGCACGAAGGGCGCGTACTGGACAGAGCAGTGCCAAGGCTGGGTCTGCCTCCTCCAAAGGCAGCGCTTGCAGGTTCACCACCTGGTCTCGAAAGGGTGTGGTGGGAACCTTGGGCACATATCCAGGCCGGGGTCTCAGGATCACGTGAGAGTTAGCCGGCCCGAACTCCAGGCACGCTTCGTCAACCGAGAATGCCTGCAGGTCCCCTACCCTCTTGATGGAGGCCAATGCAACCAGGAGCGCTGTCTTCATCGACAGGAACTTAAGCTCCACTGATTGCAGAGGCTCGAAGGGAGCACTCTGCAGGGCAGTTAAACCACTGAGAGGTCCCAAGAGGGAACGAGAGGAGGGCGAGGAGGATTCAGTCTCCTTGCTCCTCTCAGGAACCTGATGATCAGGTCGTGCTTTCCTAGAGACTTACCTTCAACTGCGTCGTGATGTGCGGCAATGGCGGCAACATACACTTTCAGGGTGGAAGGAGACAGCCTACGCTCCAACCCTTCTTGCAGGAAGGAAAGCACGACACTGATCGAGCATTTCGTGGGTTCTTGATGTTTAGAAGAACACCAGTTGACGAAGAGGTTCCACTTCAACGCATAGACATGTCTCGTGGACGAAGCTCTAGCGGAAGTGATGGTAGCCACCACCGCTGGTGGTAGGGTACTCAACCCTACCTCGTCCCGTCCAGGAGCCACACGTGGAGGTTCCAAAGATCGGGATGAGGGTGCCACAGGGTGCCCCGTCCCTGAGAAAGCAGGTCCTTCCTCAGAGGAATAGGCCAGGGAGGTGCTGTCGCGAGGAGTACTAGTTCTGGGAACCAGGTGCGGTTGGGCCAATACGGGGCAACCAATATCCCCTGCTCCTCGTCCTCCCTGATCTTGCGCAAAGTCTGCGCAAGAAGGCTCACTGGGGAAAATGCATACTTGCGTAGGCCCCGCGGCCAGCTGTGCGCCAGTGCATCCGTGCCGAGCGTGCCCTCGGTCAGGGAATAAAACAGGTCGCAATGGGACGAGTCGTGGGAGGCAAACAGATCTATCTGAGCGTCCCCGAACTGATCCCAAATCAACTGGACCGACTGGGGATGGAGTCTCCATTCTCCAGCGAGAGGCCGAAGCCGAGACAGCTCGTCGGCCGCACGGTTCAGCTCTCCCGGGATATAAATGGCTCGAAGCGACCTCAGATGCTTCTGACTCCATATGAGGAGGTGGCGGGCGAGTTGCGACATACGGCGGGAGCGTAGACCACCTTGACGGTTGATGTACGCTACTGTGGCAATATTGTCTGATCGGACTATTACGTGTTGACCCCTGAGCAACGCCCGGAAGCGGTGCAGGGCAAGGCGTACAGCCAGCAACTCGAGGCAATTGACATGCCAAAGGCGTTGGGGACCTGTCCAGGAGCCCGTGGCAGCATGTCCATTGCACATGGCGCCCCAGCCCGTGGTGGAGGCATCCGTTGATACAACAACATGCCTGGAAGCTCGTTCTAAGGGCACTCCGGCCCGTAGAAAACTGAGGTTCGACCACGGGGTGAAGGTCTGACGGCAGGCCGGAGTCACTGGGACTCGGAGCGTGCCGTGTTGCCATGCCCACCTCGGGACTCGATCGCGAAGCCAAAACTGAAGCGGTCTCATATGAAGCAATCCGAGCGGCGTTACTGCGGCTGCGGATGCCATATGCCCCAGGAGCCTCTGAAAGAGTTTCAGTGGGACCGCACTCTTGCCCTCGAATTGACGAAGGCAAGTCAGCAGTGACTGCGCGCGCGCGCTCGCAAGCTGCGCGCACATGGCGACCGAGTCGATATCCATACCGAGAAAAGAGATCCTCTGCACGGGGCAGAGTTTGCTCTTCTCCCAGTTGACCCGAAGGCCCAGACGAGCTAGGTGCCGGAGCACTAGGTCCCTGTGATCGCAAACCTGGTCTCGAGAGTGAGCTAGATCAGCCAGTCGTCGAGATAGTTCAGGATGCGAACCCCGTGTTCCCGAAAGGGAACAAGGGCTGCCTCGACGACCTTCGTAAAGACGCGAGGAGACAGGGCTAGCCCGAAAGGGAGAACCGCGTACTGGTATGCCTGCCCCTCGAAAGCAAACCGAAAGAACGGTCTGTGTCGAGGAAGAATGGAGACATGGAAGTAGGCGTCCTTCAGGTCGATCGCTGCAAACCAACCCTGCGGCCGCACGCATTAGAAAATGCGTTTGGCCGTGAGCATCTTGAACGGCATCCTCGGTTCAAGACGCGCAGGTCCAGGATTGGTCGTAACCCACCGGTTTTCTTCGGTACAATGAAGTAAGGGCTGTAGAAGCCGGACCTCATTTCGGCTGGAGGGACAATCTCGATCGCACCCTTCGCCAGTAGGGTGGCGACCTCCGCTCTCATGACAGGGGCATTGCCACCGACCATAGTGAAGCGGACTCCCCTGAAGCAGGGAGGAGACCGCGCGAACTGAATCGCGTAGCCGAGCCTGATGGTTCTAGCGACCCGGCGGAACAGTCTGGGAGGCTCTAGCCAGGCCTCCAGAAACTGCGCCAGCGAACCACAGACATACCGTCGGAGGTGCAGCGAGGCGGAATGACCGGCCCAGGCAAGGGTGGCATAGCGGCCCTGTGCGGGGGCACGGTCATTAGCCGCGTCCTGCCAGAGGAGGCCAGGGGAGGACCAGCGTCCCACGGGGGCGTGCTCTGGCAGGGGTCTGGCGACAGAGGGGGATGAGAGGAGCGTGGCCCGTGGGCGGCGCGTGCTGTCATCCATAGCCTCTTGGGGCTCAGAGAAAGAGCATCAGTTCTTTTTGAATGAGATTCTCACCCAGCCCTCACCGGGGGAAGGAGTGGTCCTGCTACCAGCTCCTGAAAGAACTGAGCCCTAACTCCAGGCTACCTGTCTCAGGAGTGCTGCTTAGCCAGGTGTTAGCCGGCTAAGGGCAAGGACAGGCGGTGCCAGCCTCCAGCGACCTCCTCGTGCTCGGGCCGGGAAGGGTCGAGGGGAGGAGCCGCATGGAAGGGGCGTCGGCGGGAAGCAGACTAAGGAGACCACACGGACGGATGACCGTCAGTGCAGAAGCCTGCGTCCGCTTCTGGAGTAATCGAAGACTGTTGGGCGCAGTCCTCAACCACACCGCCAACTAAGCTGGAGTGCTGCTTAGCCAGGTGTTAGCAGTCTAAGGGGCGGAGACGGGCAGCGCCGCCCTCCTGCGACCTCCTCCTGCTCAGGGCCAGTGAAGGCCCGAGGGGAGGAGACGCATGGAGGTGGCCTCGGCGGGAAGCAGACTAAGGAGACCGCACGGACGGATGACCGTCGGTGCAGAAGGCCTCAGTCTGCTTCTGGGGGGGGGTCAAAAACTGTAGGGTACAGTCCTCAACCACACCGCCGAGGAGCCCAGCCTGGGACAAGAGGGAGCTGAGAAAATGAATTCTCAGACCCCCTCACATCAACCTGGCTGAGCCCATGTCTGGACCACTCTAGTGGACACCACCTGACCCAGGATCACGCAGGTACCGATGTCGCCCGAGAGCGAGGTCAGTAGTGTGCGCGGCGGAACGACCAAGCCGGGCATGGGAGGCATAGCGTCCCAGCAAGGGGGCGTGGTCGAGTTTCCGCGTTCTGTCAGTGTTGGCCAGGGAAGGACTAGCGTTCCACTGCGGCCGGTTCCGACAGAACTCCCGAGTCAGCACTGCCTCGAAGGCGAAGGCGACACACAGCACTGCATGCCTGTGCCACGATAGTGACAGAGAACATACAGCCCATGATCGCCACGCGATCGAGTGCAGCGAAGGAGGGCCGGAAGCGTCCTGATGCACATCCGGGAAGCCTACAGCGCTCAGGGGGAGGGCGGCGCCACTCCAGCCGATGCTTTCAGCTGCCCGGGAAAGCATGGCCATCAGCTCTGGATCTGACTCGACTAACGCTGACACTCCAGAGGGAGGCAACGCAGTCGAATCCTCATTTCCAGAGGAATCAAGCCCGCCTTGTGATGCTGTGAGTGACATGACACCACCTGCTGGAGCCCCGAATGAAAACACTGGGTCCCTAAGAAGAACCAGGTACACACGGAAGCCCCACGGTTTGCGATGTGGAGGGGGGCGTGGCCCGAGGAATGCTCGTCGGTATTATGCCACACTGTAACCCTCAGATCACCCTGGCCACCAGCCAAAGTATCCCCTCTCGAGGAAGAGATAGATTGGGGTGTGGCAGAGGGGACTCTACCCACACGGGGATCATTGAGTCTCGATCTATAAACATCGCGATGGTCACGTTCCCGCAGAGAAAACGTGACTCACCCACGAGCGCTGCCGAGCGTGAATCAGCCCAACACGCGAAACAGCGCTCGTGACCGTTAGGCAGATGAATCACGCGCCCACATCCAGTAAATACACGGGCGAGCCGTCTTGAAAAAGACGTGCCGCGTGCAGCTCTTTTAGAGAGAGGAAAAGCTCAGCAGAGTGCTGAAGCGCCCAGGGAGAAACACACACACTGTCGGCAGATCACTGCACAGATCAGCAGCAGGCAATGCGATCTCGCTGGAACACGCCGTCACACCAACACACTGAAGAGCCGCTCGTCTCGTAGAGTGAAGATGATACAGAATAGCTTGTAGGAGTGAAGAAAACTCTTGGCTCCGAAGCGAAAACATATCTGCATGTTGCCAGCGTACTTCCTTATATACCCCCAGGGTGGGGCGGACTTACGCTATGCAAATTCCGCAGACCCATGGCATTTCATTGCCATTGGCTCGTTTTATATACTCGAAGATGACAGGCTTTCTAAGCGAAACCCCATTCGTCGTCATCCGACGTAACTCGGAGTGACAACGAAAGGGAACACAATGATTATAGCAAACAGAAAAATATGGACTACAAAAAAATATTTTCTTAACATTTTGTTTTAGTGTGACAATGTTGCTTGGCAGCTACAAACAGTCTACACTGCACTGTCCTAAAAAAATACTTCTTAATGAGTTTTTATTTATTATAATATTTTTCAGTAAAATAAATAAATAATACAACTAAAACAACGAAAGAAAAACAACTTATTAAAGATAAATATACTTATTAAAATACATAAATGTAGTAAAAAAAAAATATTCAAATTTGTCTTTATAGATTGGATTACTAGGGGGGGGGGGACGTAATTGCGACTTTTCTGACTCACAGTTCTGACTTTTTTTCCGCAATTGCAAGTTTATATCTCACAATTTGGACTTTAATTCACAATTTTTATCTCAGTTCTAAAAAAAGAAGTCTTGTAAACTTGCAATTCTGACTTTTTGTTCTTACAATTGAGAGTTCGTATCTCACAATTCAGACTTTTTTTTTTTCTCAGAATTGAGATTTAATTTTCTTGCAAAATTGTGAGATAAAAAGTTGCTATGACCCTATTTTTTTTATTCATGGAGGAAACAAGCTTCAATAGATTACTGCACTTGTTTATACTTAAAACACAAAACACTTCTATGATGCATTATTTGTAAAGAAGTGTTAAAATGCAACTTTGCTTCTCAAATAAATGTATCTTATATCAAGGACTTTTAGATATTAACTGGAAAATGGACCCTTTACACATTTCCAGGGTTCTAGTAACTAGTTTTCTGTAATGTCAAGGTAATATAACACAAAGTATAGTGTTATAAAAAAAAATAAAGAAAATATAAGTTTGCTAATTTACGATGTTAATAACTGTGGAAACTCGTCATCACAGTCTGTAAAAAGAGTCCATGAGACAAAAATACTGATTAAGAATAGGATTTTTTTTTTTCAGTGTACTTATGGTTAAATCACTGTAATATGATTCCAGATCGGGTAAGGAAAATAATCATAACTCTTATTGAATTCTTTGAAAAAAATTTTTTTTATCTTATCAAACAAAATTTTGAGATTTGTTGTTTACTGGAAAACCAGAAAAAAAAATGCTAATTAATTATTATTTGTTGCACTGTACTGCTATCATGAGACAAATGGCACACTGTGCGGGGAAGATCATAGAAAATGTTTTGAATTAGATGAGTGACAGACAGACAGACAGAGAGAGAGAGGTGAAGAGCCCTCTGCTGTGAGTGTGTGAGTACTGAGAGCTGCTTACCTCAGCACAGCTCTTCTCTCTACAATCCCACTCTCTGTTCCATCTCACATTAGTGCTGCTTTCATATTCAAATGACTGTTGTTTTAGTAACACCATCTATTCATCCTCCCTTTGGAGTTTATTTGTTTTGATGGTTGGGCTCATACAAAATTGTGCCGAAAGTTGGTGTGTGTGTGTGTATTCACATGTGTGTGCACTTTAAAAGAGGTTGCTGTTTCATGGCCTGGCCTCCTGTGGTCCCCTACTCCAGAGAGGGAAACGACTTGGCTTTTATCTCCCCCTTTTGAAGTGGCACAAGAACGGCCTGTTTCTGCCAACGTCACAAACCCATCCAAACACTCATTGCTGACCATTAGCAGCACTAACACACACAAACATGTGTTAGTTATCAATGTACGGTCACCTGAAGTACTAAAGTCTGTCTATAACTGTAAATGGGAAAAAGCACAATTTTTTGATTGATTGTCCTTAAAATTGGGCGTAAATGGCAAATCTGCAAAATGATTCCCTTTCTGTGTGTTCGGTTATCTCAAATGAATTTATCTTGTTTTTATCACATTTTGGGTGCATCTCAAGAGTTTTCAGAAATCAGTAGCACTTCATTGAAGCTGTAATATCAAGATAAATAGGTAAAGATATATTCTGTTGCTGATAAAACTGAGGAAGATAGACGAGGATGTTGTGGAATCTGAAGTTATTCTGGCTGGATTCTTCGGGTGCAGAGATCCAAACCCCAGGAAAAACCTTGAGTACCGGGTAGAGACGTTATCCAGACTCCTTCGCCTTCACCGTCTTCACCTCTCCTGACCGTTAACAGGCTCTCAGTGAAAACTCTTCAGTTTGGATGACAGAGTGATGAGAGATGCTTTTAAGAGACTTAATTAGAAAGGAAACTCTTTTCGAACAGTTCAGCATTTATTGCTACAATGTGGAATGAGTAAAATCTGTGAAGTGTTGAAAGTTACAGAAATGAAATGGGGGAGATGTGTTTGAAAAAACAGACATTCTTTCTTAGTGTATGTGTGTTATGGAAATGCTGTCTCATCATTGTAAAACAGAAAAATAAGTTGGAGACTGTGCATCTTGACTGGAATAACACAGCTTTTGAACATGCAGTACCAGACAAGAAAGAAAATGTCCTACTCCTTTCTATTTGGCTTAAAGTGGGAGTGATACATCTGGAAAGGACCCTATCATCACCTCGGCCTAACTTCTATGCCTGCTGCCAAGTCCAACATTGTATCATGCTCTACATGTCGAAAAATGGGCCTCATACATCAAACCAATCGCCTCAGATTACATGACCACAGTGACAAAACCCATTGCATTTGTTCCCCTCTCAGAATGAAACGTATGGGCATGCATAAGCAGGGTTTAAAAGCCACAAGGGAAAAG
The DNA here is from genome assembly GCF_965113295.1 of Leuciscus leuciscus. Classification (NCBI taxonomy): domain Eukaryota; kingdom Metazoa; phylum Chordata; class Actinopteri; order Cypriniformes; family Leuciscidae; genus Leuciscus; species Leuciscus leuciscus. The sequence goes on from NC_138743.1 coordinate 23,526,509, forward strand.
AGAGCCATATTGTACCAATCATTTAATTTTCACCACTTGTGATCATGTTCTATATGGTAGACACAGTCTGTAAATTTTGTCACTTTCCCAGCTGACTTTCCTTTAACATACTCCATTCTGCTAGTGAATTTTAACAGTCTTTAATGTCAAGCCGTCTCTGCTGTGCCCTGTTGCTTGTTAGTTCTCCTCATCTGTGCTCTTTGAAGTGCATCCAGACTCAGGATGGCAGAGGTACAGGGTCTTTCCAGGCCTCTCAGTATCAAAGCACACTAATATTACACACTGGTTATTAATGTCAGATATATTTTTTTCCCACCTCAAGGCACCCAAGAGACCAGAGGGTCTCAAAACTATGCAAATACGCTTATGAGCTGCCTGAACATTTACAAATATTTCCCCAATTTTCGAGGCAGGGCACAAGCTTAATGAACTGAAACTATTTTTCCATTCAGTGCTTTTAAACTCTTTGGTGAAACATTGTGGGTTTCCTCTAAACATAGGAAGGTTTTTGCAGGAAGAAGTGGCTAAAGACTTGAATGCTGATGCCACTTCAGATGTCTTAATGATGATCTCACACACCTGTTGCTCTTTGAGCAAACTCAGTTGAGTGCTTCTCCAATCTGTCCAGGCCGCACAGCTAATATGTACCAGATTCACATCCACTGACCGATTTAGTCTTGTTTAGACTGCAAATCCAATATTTGTGCTTATCCGGTTGAGAGTGTCTTCAAGAGAGTGTCTTCAAAATGCTCAACTTTTGCAGGACAAAAGTGTAAGGAAGGCCAAAATGTAGAGAAAAAATATCCAGACGTCACCTCATAGGCCTATACCCTGGATGATTAGATTTCTGTTGAATGCAAAATGTGTCAAGCAAACAGTCTAAGGCAGATGTATTTGAGCTACAGTTCGGAACAATAACATTAATATAATTTCTATATATTATTCAGAAATATGTTTTTTATTAATATTAGTATGATTGATGTTTAAATCAATATGTATAGTACATATTTTTGAAAAGTATTTTTATACATTGATATTTAGATAAAGTAGATCCTCTACAAAAAATGGTTTATAGATTTGCTTTGAAACCATTTTCGCTCAAAAAAATGTCACAAATAATTACAAAGAAGTGGCAACTAACACACTGAATTAAATTCAGCAGAAAGGCTGAAATACTATTTGATTGTAAAACGTTCTCTAATTATCTTTGTTTATATACAACTTCGAAAAATCCCTTTTTTACAGTGCATATTTATATTAATTTATAATAAATGACTTGCAGTCTGCGTGGAGACACTCCTGGATTGGGGTCAGGGCCGTGATCTGTTAATTGGTGACCTCTGGTCTAATGGGTTCTAGCCCACTGCGTCACTTACAAAAACAAAATGTTCAACCTGTCTGAAATAAAGAACCTGTTATTCAGCGGAGTGAAATTTATTGAATCTGAAATTATAACTTGACCGCAGGCTTTAGCGACCCAAGTATCACACTCCCCCAGTGACTGTGCAAGCACACCTCCCTCCTGATCCCAGTGTGAGATGAGCGAGAAAGCAACAGGTCACCCGCTTGCACAGTATTTTTCTATTTGCTTTTGAAAATGCCAGGAATCCCTCTCCCCTTTGTTTTGCCTATGAATCATTTGTTACCTTTTTAGTTTGCGCAATTTACCGAGGTTGGGAGGTCTTTGCTGGGGGTAGTAACACTTGGCCCGGGAGGGGGAGAAAGAGTGCGAATGAAAGATGAGGTGTGCTTCTGCTGTATTTCCTTGTGTGGTACTGTATTTTTAAGCCCTTTTAAACTGTAGCAGATTTCATCCAGCAAAACAACTTCATGGCTCTTTATCAACTGGCATGTTAGCCATGAAATATAAGGTCAGTATGCCTCAACATACGGAAACTAGGGTACAGTTTCAGTGCAAACGGAACAAACAGCGCAGATTAGAATATGATTACAGTATACCCCATAAAAGGAACAATTCTGTCACTATTTACTATTTACCCTCATGTCTATGAAAGCCTATTCCCCCTCCGGCCTTAAAAAAAGGTAATTTTGAGAATAAAAATAAAATAAAACATCACATTGTAGGATATTAAGTTGCAATTTCTCATCATTGAAAAACTTGGCAGAAAAATAAAGTGGCAATTGTGAGATGTAAAATCACATACTGAGATCTAACTTTACAATTTCTTGTAATTGCGAGAATGAATGTCACATTTGAGAGAAAATGGCAGTTGTGATATAAAGTCACATAGTGAGATATAATTTTACAATTTCTTGTAATTGCGAGAATTAATGTCATATTTGTGAGAAAGTGGCAGTTGTGATATAAAGTCACATAGTGAGATATAATGTTACAATTTCTCACAATTGAGAGAACAAAAATGCAAGATGTTGAGCCACTACTGAGAGACATAACATCACAATTACAAATACACAATTACACAGTTACAATTGTGATAAATACAATTAAAATTGCATTATAAGTAATAAAGTTGTAATGACTGATTAGAGGATAACACATTTATCTATTTCTCACACAAAAATATGGTATGGCTTCCGAAGATTTGAAGACTTAATATACTGAAAAGATAACAACATACAGGTTTGGAACAACATGATGGCATGTAAATAAAGACAGAATTTTCATTTTTATGGTGAACTATCCTTTTAATCAAAGTGGAGGCAGAGGTAGAGCTGATGACATACCTAGATGCTTGGATGAAGGTACCGATAAACGTAGCTGGAGCATGTGTGTTTGTTCGACTGTATAGGATGGAGAGGGAGGAGGATGAGATCTGAATGATAAAGATTGGAGTAAGAGAGAGAACGAGAGAAGGATCTTGTAATGAAAAGCAGATGGGCTGAATTCTCGTATTGTTCCCAAAAGAAAGCAGCTGGCCACTCTTGGCTCATCCTTCTAAATAAACATTCCGGGATGGCCATGAGCGAACAAGGACCTGTTACTCATTAAGAGCTCCTCTCTCCCGCAACCCTCTTTGAAGTGTTGCTGTAACGCTTCAAAAGTGACGCACAGAGAATGTTAAAACCGACTTTAAGAGGCTTATCACACCTCAATGCTGGGTGCCTTCATCCTGTGGGTTAGTGCTAAGATATGAAGGCCAAATGTGGTCAGAACAATCCAGATGTTTGATGAAACTATACCAGAACATATAACAACAAATATGTGTATTTACTGGCTTGAATTCAAGGGCACCATAGATAGCTCTCACAGCTTTAACACATCCAGCTGAAGATCCATGTATTATGCTATCCTCAAATCAGAACCCAAGAGCCATTTTGGGCTAAACGCACACATGGTATCCTCAGATAAACTCTTGCTGCACACAATGTGTTCCTTTGATTGGCAGCTGGTGGTGGGGAAAACACAGATGACATAGGCTTATGTTCAATCCAATATTAATTTCCTTGACTTGACATTAGACTCAGCTTGTCATACTAAAGGTAATAACTACACAAAGACAATGATTAGGTGACATTCATAGATCAGTACAAACCTCAATCCATCTTAAGTCCATTAGCTTTAGCCATTAGCTTCATTACGTGACAACTAACTTTCCAGTGTTTCAGATTGTTATTCAAAACTCACATTGCTGCAAATTCAGTGTTTACATTGTACCAACTAGTTTTAGCTTCAATTATATAATTTATGTCCTTTCTCCAGATAAAGGTTTAAGAATGTTTGTCATTTACAACTGAGTACTTCATCTCAACATTAGCTGTCAAAGACACGGCAAGTAGGCCTGTCAGTACTTATATTGTGTACACAAATTCGAGCTCTGGTAAAGGACCCTGAATCACTACACACTGGGACAGGGATTCCATGGCTGTGTACTTGAGTTGTAAAGCCCAAAGTATACTTGGGTTTTTTCACGTATGCTAAGCAATTTTGTCATCAGCACAGTATGCGTAGCCTGATTTTTCGAACCTACAGTAGTTCTAAACTACTGGAGACGCAACAAAAAAAGATGCCCACGTTGATGAGCGCTTGTGTAAGTAAAAAGCATTTTTATGACTCATAACTTTCAGACAAGAAATAGGGCAGACACTGAACAAGGGTGAAACTCTCTAGTGCGCATGTATCGACTGGCTATGTTCGTTTACATTATAAAATGATTGTTCTGTTATATATCCCTGCAACTGAATTTTAATTGTATTAACTATTATGTATTAACTAATATTTTCAAACCTTCTTTTCGAATGTCATGATGTTTATTGAGTTGGCTTGTGTGAAGTTTTGCACTTCAGAAATTCGATGTAAATTCCATTAAGAGAACATTGTAAGCATTGATGCTCCCTGGTTTTTTGTGGTGCGTTGAGGGGTTTTTAGGGAGCAAACATTCCAGTGCACTGGAAGGATTTTAGCATAGCACACAGCACACTTGATACCATCCAATTTTCCAAGGCTTACTTTAGAAAGTACTTTACTCTAAACAAAGCCACCTGTAATGGTATGGTAGAGATTAAAAGAGCATTAAATCTTTTTGGAAGTAATGTATCTAAACACTCAAAATCCTCTGGGATAAACAAACAAAGAAATTACGTTTAGCCAATTTATCCCTAGAATTATCTTAATAATACTTATCAGTACACTTTCAATATTTACAGTAATATCTCCAAATGGGGCGTTGCATCTTTTTGCTTCTTTGTTGACAGTACTTCATGGAGTTTTTACAGAGTTTTGATCTAGCTGAATTTGATATTTAAGGTTGGAATACTTTTGGAAAATGGATGATTCAGCTACGGATGCCAGTTTCTGATGAGAAGCAAATTTATTCGGCGCGCGACTCTCTAGTGCATTAAGGGTATTCTCTAGCCGCAGATCAGTTATACACTCGTTATCGCGGTGCATTGTGTGATTTAATGACGGCACTCAATAACATCCACTATGTTTTCGGACACCACTACAAATAGCTGTCCCCTAAAATAGTGCCATTTTTTAAGGGTATAGGGGACGATTTTGGACACAGCCATAGTTTGTCGTGCTAGCTGCTATGTCTGTTACCTTGGACTTGTACTGCCACCTAGTGGTATGGATGTAACATTGTTAAAATAACATTAGGTTTTTAGGTTACCAATGCCATTGTAAGTATCTGTTCACACAATTTTAATTATACGCAGATGGTTTGGAATACATGTGGGTTACAGAGATCAAATGAGTAGTAGGCTATTCAGTTGGTTATGTGATCTCAACATGGCAGCCACAATGAAGCGTCCCACATCATGTAAAATAAATAAAGCATTGATTAGGCTACTTTAAAATCATAGTTATGCAGAGTGAAAGCCTCTATCTTCAAATCAACAAAGCAACAAGTGACTATTTTTCATGTCTGACTGATACTATGAGGTTTCAACCAGTAAATACAACAGAAACCACACTAATGTATTGTAATGAGCAGCTTGTTCACTGCCCTCCCCATATCTGTCCTCCAAGTCATGGTTTATTACTCCAGCGGTGCTTCACGCAGAGGGAGGTGTCTGAATGATATAGGAACATGTGTTGGAAGTGTGGAAGATAGATAATATAACACAGAGATTTATCCTACTTGTCATCCTCCTCCTCTCTCACCTTTCTCTATTCACTCACAGTTCATCTGTAGGTGGATTTCTTTTCTCGAGGGGGTCTCGCGGTTCACCCCCAGCTGAGAATGCTTAGCAGAGATTCCTCAAAATGCTGAGCTGTGCACTTTTCCCCTCCATCGCAAAGAGGTTTCCTATTGTTCTACGATTTTAACGATTTGTCCAGAAAACTGAGGAATTCATTATACAATGCTATAAAAAGTGTGAGTCTCTTTTGAACCAGCAGGAAACTCTTGATTCCCTTGTTGGCTCATAATGATCAGAAGTTGTGATGTTTCACAAGAGGCTTTTGTTTTGTAGTTTTTGTTTTCTGGCTTTGAAAAATAACAATGAAACACTTCCATAAAACAGTGTTTGTCTTTGAAAGAGAGCATAGAAACATTGGTGGTCACTGCCTCTGTTTTGCATTTAACTTAATGTGGTTTGATGGTTTCACCACCCAGTGATCCTCTTTTTGACTGATTCTGACTCTCCTTGGTGAGAAGGTCTTCTGTTGTGGGTCAGTTTTACTACAGATGAATGTATGAATCAGCTTGTGGTGGTTTATTGCAGGCCTAATTCACATTCCAGACACTGAATTGTTCTGGTATACCAGGGTGGAATTTAAATGGATCATGTTGTGAAAATTTGATCATCAATGCCCAGTACTGTAAGTGGCATGTGAATAATAACTCTGGAGCCACATAAATAGAATGTAATTTCATCGCTGATTGTTTTAACAATAATGCACACAGTCCAAACACATTACTATCAACTATTCAGACTTGCTTCAATGTAAAAAGAAACAGACACTCTTTTAAAAGCCCTCGAAAACTGGCCACTGGTAAAAATAACTATAATATATTTAATTATTGATTTGATGTTTGAAGAAAAAAAAGGGACATAATTCATTGATACTTTTGAATGGTCATTAATGGATGACTTTGAGTCCAGAGTAGTTAGACCATCTACCAGCAAGGGGTAATGCTAGCATGTTAATTGGCCTCATAAAATGAGATTAAAGGGTCAGTTCACCCAAAAGAAAAATTCGTCATTAATTACTCACCCTCAAGTTGTTCCAAACCTGTATGAGTTTCTTTCTTCTGTTGAACACAAAAGAAGATATTTTGAAGAATGTTGGCAATCAAACAGTTGATTGTAGCCATTGACTTCCATAGTAGAAAAAAAAAAAAAATACTATGGAAGTCCATCAACTGTCTGGTTACCAACATTCTTCCAAATATCTTCTTTTGTGTTCATCTGAAGATAGAAAGTCATACAGGTTTGGAACAACTGTACGGTGAGTAAATTATGAAATAATTTATTAATATTTTTGGGTGAACAATACCTTTAAGGAGAAAACATATTATAAATAATATGTATAACATATATTATTTTATTAAGTTTGGATAGTTTTTCTTCTAGACATGTTTCGACTGCAACCTGCAGTCTTCCTCAGAAGCGTCATCTGACAGCTGTGACGTGTCGTTTATCAGCTGTTATTTCCTGGGTGTGGCCAACCCGGCGGACCTGACAGTTCCACCTTCTCCACCTCCTCCAGTTTCTCCACCTGAACTTTTTGTCTTTCTAGAAGAAAAACTATCCAAACTTAATCATTAAGAAGACAATATGAAAAATTTTGAACTATATTATTTTATATTAAATTAAAAGCCACAATATGCCTAAAGGTTAATCTCTGCTGTTAAATAGAAATTTAAACTGTTATTTAAAGAAATTCTATCTATATCTCACAAAAAGCTTTGAAAATAATTTTGAATATAGTGCACAACCTGTAGGACTTTTATGGTTACAGAAAAACAGAACTAAGTATTTCTTTGGGTGAACTACCCTCTTAATGTAACAGTATATGTAATTTTTTAATAATATTTAAGCACTCTAATCTAGAAGAAGAAAGTAGATGAAATGTTTATTGAGTTAATTCACCCACAGTAGGTTCTTCTGTGGTTGTGTTAATATGCAGCAGGTAACATGAAGGGAATCCAAAAGTCTTTTTTTTTTTCCTTTTTTTTTTCATGTGCTCAAAAATATCAGTCTCACTTCATCTGCACCTTCTCCCTCTGAATAGTTTTCCCTTGAAGATGCCAAGAGCAACAAACAGTATGCCGAGCTCTTTAAGACAGGATTTTCCACATCCAACATGCTTTCGCTCACTCCTTTCCCTTTCATTTCCCCTTCACACCCTTTGAAGATTGATTTTTCTTAAGCCCAATACATCACAAAATCTCCCTTTAATGGCTGATCAGCTGGTTGGTGAAGAATTTCCTGTGGTTGGGTTAAGAGGTGAGAGGAAGGGTGAGCGAGTAGAAGAGGACAAGGGAATGAATGAAATTAGACACTCACTGGTTCACTGGGATACTGCTAACACTATTTATGGCTGCGGTAACAGGTATAAGAGCACAGGGCCATGTAATAAGCTCCTCTCACTTTTCCCTGGTCATAAAAAACATATCCAAATGCTTCACACTCTAGAAGAAAAGGTTCTATGTAGAACCTTAAAGGGTTCAATCAGGCACTTCATATTTGGAACCCCTAAAAGGTTCCATATAGAACGTACTCGGTTACTAACGTAACCTCGGTTCTCTCTAGAAGAGGGAACGAGTACTGCGTAAGATATCTTACGCTAGGGGAAAATCCTTTTCCGCGAGATATTGAAGCCAAAAATTATCCTTAATTTTGTAATAATGCAAAACGCGTTGCAGCAGCAATGCAGACATAGGCGAGACAGCTCGCGCGCCTATTGGCTGCTCTGCGGCAACTGCAGCAGCCTATCGAGCGAGGCCTGGCGTGACGTCAGACCCAATCAGGGCACTTCGCGCCCGCTGCGTCACGTCCCGCCGAAATGGGCGTGGTCTAGGCCTATAAATATCGCTCGCAGGCAGCTATTATCTGGTTTTTCATCATCGAAGCAACCAGAGCGTGTGCATGCACGGCAAGATACGCAGTACTCGTTCCCTCTTCTAGAGAGAACCGAGGTTACGTTAGTAACCGAGTACGTTCTCTTACGAGAGGTCTCTCGTACTGCGTAAGATATCTTACGCTAGGGGACCCAGTGTAAAACGCCGTGCATGCTGAGATCTGACACCAAAGACCCAAGGGCGAAAGCCCGGGGTACATATAGTGCACAATCACTCAGTGGACTCACAGAGAGTCCGGGAAGAAGGAGGGGTGCAGCCTCACTTTTCCACATAAAGTAGCGTCGAAGGGACGCAAATTTCATCATACAGACAGGGCGGGGTACGGCCTGAACTGATGGGAAAAAATGTGGGTCTTACACAGTTTGCCCAGCTTTAAACTGTCGAAAATTGAGCTGTGCTCAGTAAACGCAGCATTCTGAGCTGAACGCATCAGGTCAGATAATACTGGTAGTTTAGACCGACAGCAGCCTGGCCTGCAGGGCGGGAACCTCTAGGTTATAAAACCTTATAAATGTAGACGGGGAGGCCCAGCCTGCCGCCATACAAATATCTTGCAAGGCAATCCCACTTGACCAGGCCCACGAAGAGGCCATGCCTCTCGTGGAATGCACTCTGACACCCAAAGGGCACTGCATGCCCTTGGAGGCGTATGCCAGCGCTATAGCATCAACTATCCATCTGGATAGGCTCTGTTTCGTCGCGGCTAGTCCCTTAGAACGTCCGCTAAACGAAACAAAGAGCTGTTCCGTCTGTCTGAAAAACAGACGAGCGAGACACATAAGCTCGTAATGCCCTGACTGGGCAAAGGAGGCTCGCGTCTCTTTCCTCATCAGGGACCGGTAGGGCTGACAGAGAGATAATCTGCGCCCTAAACGGTGTGTTGAGGGATTTTGGAACATAACCGTGCTTAGGTTTGAGTATAACTTTTGAGTCATTGGGCCCAAACTCCATGCACGCCGCGCTCACAGAGAGCGCGTGCAGATCCCCTATGCGCTTCACTGAAGCGAGAGCCAGCAAAAACACCGTTTTGAAAGACAGGTGTTTCAAATCGATTGACTGTAAAGGCTCAAATGGCGCACCTTTCATGGCTTCCAGAACCGTAGAAAGGTCCCATACGGGGACTGAGGGAGGTCTGGGAGGATTCAGTCTCTTAGCTCCTCTAAGGAAGCGGATGACTAAATCGTTCCTTCCTATTGACTGACCAAGCGTTGTTTCTGAGAACGCTGCTATAGCCGCCACATAAACTTTGAGCGTGGAGGGGGCCCTGCCCCCATCCAACAGCTCTTGTAGGAAGGAAAACACCTCCGTCACATCACAGTTTGTGGGTGACACACCACGGGCTGTGCACCAGCCCGAAAACACTGACCATTTCGAAGAATAGAGTCGTCTTGTAGACGGAGCTCTAGCCTGCGTGATCGTGTTTAATACTCCTTTAGGGAGTCCAACATGTACCCGTTGATGGCCCAGACATGAAGGGACCATAGTTCCGGGTGAGGATGCCAGATCGAGCCGCGGGCCTGTGAGAGGAGATCTCTCCTCACTGGTACTGGCCACGGGGCAGTACTTGCTAACTGCATCACGGCTGGGAACCAAGGTTGGTTTTTCCAGAACGGTGCTACCAGCAGTACTGAGCATCCTTCTTCCCTGATCCGTTCTATCACCTGAGGCAGGAGAGAGACGGGGGGAAAAGCATAGAGCGGGCGGCGGGGCCACACATGGGCCAGCGCGCTCCTGCTCTTGGAGAAAAATTCTTGACAGTGAGCGTTTTCTTGAGACGCAAACAGGTCCACTTCCGCTCTGCCGAATTTCTTCCACAGCAGTTGGACTGTCTGTGGGTGTAGAGACCATTCGCCTGCCGGAACATTGTTCCTGGACAGTCTGTCTGGTCCTATATTCATGATCCCTGGCACGTGCGCTGCTCTGAGCGAGCGCAGGTTGCACTGAGCCCATACCAGGAGGCGTTCTGCCAGCCTGTACAGTTTCTCGGATCTGATGCCGCCCTGGCGATTTATGTAGGACACCACAGACATGTTGTCCGAACGGACCAAGACGTGGTGACCTTTTATTTGGGGACAAAAACGCGTCAGTGCGTTGTCTACTGCCAGCATTTCGAGGCAGTTTATGTGCAGGAGCTTCTCCCGTTCTGACCACTGGCCGAAGAACGGTCTGCCCTCGAGCAGCGCTCCCCATCCCGAGGTGGACGCGTCCGTGGACACCACTTTCACCCTCGAGGAAGTCCCCAGGCTTACACCTGATTGGTACCAGTCGTTCGCTTTCCAGGGTTTCAGAGCTGTAACGCATTTCTGATTGACCCTGAGGCGAAGCAAACCGGGTGCCCACGCTTCGCGTGGGACTCGCGCTTTCAGCCAAAACTGCAGCGGGCGCATGCGGAGCAGACCCAGCTGGAGCACTGACGATGCTGAGGCCATGAGACCTAGCATCTTCTGAAATCTCTTGAGCGGGACAGACGCGCCGCAGCGAAAAGAGTTCGCTGTGCGTCGAATGTCTACCGCGCGCTGTTGTGATAGTCGCGCTATCATGGATAGTGAGTCCAGTTCTGTGCCCAGGAAAGATATTTTCTGACTGGGAGACAGGGAGCTCTTCGCCCAATTGACACTCAGACCCAAATCCTCGAGGTGATCGAGTAAAATGGTCGTGTGTTCTATGAGCACTGCGCGAGATTGCGCTAGAATCAGCCAATCGTCCAAATAGTTCAGCACTCGCATGCCTCTCATTCTGAGGGGTGCGAGCGCCGCATCCATGCACTTCGTAAATGTACGGGGTGCTAGGGACAAACCGAACGGCAGGACTGTGTACTGATATGCCTGGCCCTCGAAGGCGAATCTCAAATATCGCCTGTGACGTGACGCTATCTGTATTTGAAAACACGCGTCTTTCAGATCTATTGACACAAACCAATCTCCTTGGCGAATCTGCACAAGGATTTGCCTGGTCGTGAGCATCCTGAACTGTCGCTTCACAAGCACTTTGTTCAGTTGCCTTAGATCTAGTATGGGTCTGAGACCCCCGTCTTTTTTCGGTACCAGGAAGTATCTGCTGTATAGCCCTCCCTCGCTCTGATCTTGAGAGAGAGGTTCTATGGCCCCTTTGCTCAATAGTTTCGTCACCTCGGCTCGAAGTAGATGTGCTACTTCTGCTTTTACCGTGGTCTCGACGCGCGCCACATAGCGGCGAGGGCGTCGGCGAAACTGCAGCGAATAGCCTCTTTCTATAATGTTCAGCACCCACTTCGAAACCCCGGGTAGCTTTGCCCATGCGTCTGCATGGATAGCTAGGGGTCGAATACGAAGCGCGCTCCGCTCGCTCAGCGATGGAGAAGCTTCGGTGTGCTGTAACACAAGCGTGTCGCTCGTGACATTTGAGGCATGGGGCGCGCTGATGACAGCGGGCAGATTGCCCGCGCTCGACTCCTCTGCGGTGGTTAACCGCGAGGGGGAGGGCTGGGCGGTTCCCGTGGGAACTGTCATGTCTATGTGTGGATGTGGGCGCGGGACAGCGGGCACATTTATCACACCGAAAGCATCGTTCGCTTGCGTGAAGCGAGTGCACGTTGGTTTCGTTTTTACAGAAACCGTGAGACATGCATAACGTGGTGTTAGTGGGCACATTCACCATGTTTGAAGCGCAATCGGTCTGAGCCGATTCATGTGCGCGAGCCCTGTGTGACGGGCTGTGCTTGTGTGTAGAGATGGGCACTGGGCAGTGGGCATTCTTCTTACACATAAAGCACCATCGGCCGTGGCCGGGACACCAGAAAAAATTCACACTTATGGGATTTATCTGGGTAGCCGTAAAAACGGCGTTTGTGTGCAGGCAAGCGGGTGACAGAACCGACTTGTTTACTGCAGGATACACTGGAACAGTCACATTTACTGGAACTGAACGAGCGAGAAGTTGCCATAGAAACAGAGAGCGTCAACATGCTGGCGTTTATTGCAGGCCTGCGTGCATTACAACAGGCTTGTTCACTGCAATATTGACATTTCCAGTCGCCTGAATTCCAGAGGGGAATGGGAAATGTATAGGAAAAAGGAGGTTGGTCCGTCCGCAGCGGGACCAGAAAAACTCCCTTTTTTCCTTACGCCAGTGACGCACGGAACACCATAGAAACGGTGTTTGGGTGCAGGCGAGCGGGTTGTACAACGCGCTCGTTGGCTGCAAAATACACATCTGCAGTCGCCTTTTCAGGGAACTGACAGAGCGAGCATTGACGGCATAATTTTATCTGCCGGTAGACCCGGGGATCGAACGCGGGTCTCTCGCGTGCAAAAACCTGAGAGTCTGCCACTGGGCCACAGGGGGAGACACATTGTAACTCAGTTAGCGCGAGTATTATAAGAGAGCGTCAACGTGCTGGCGTTTGTTTGCAGGCATGCGTGTATTACAACAGGCTTGCTCACTGCAATACAGACATTTCCAGTCGCCCGAACTTCAGAGGGGAATGAGAAATGTACGAGAAAGACGAGGTCGGTCCATCCGCGGGGGGACCAGAAAACGCTCTTTTCTCCTTTCGCCAGTGACGCACGGAAACCATAGAAACGGTGTTTGGGTGCAGGCGAGCGGGTTGTGCAACGCGCTCGTTGGCTGCAAAATGCACGTCTGCAGTCGCTTTTCAGGGAACTGACAGAGCGAAGCATTGGCGGCATAATTTTAACTGCCGCTAGACCGGGATTCGAACTCCGGTCTCTCGTGGGAAAAACCAATGATTCCGCCACTGAGCCACAGGGGGGGAACGCAAAGGTTTTCGGATGCACGAGCATATAAGAGCGTCACATGCTTTCTTCGGCGTATGCTTGCAGGCGCGCTTGTATTAAAACAGGCTCGCCTGCTGCAATATTGATATTTCCAGTCGCATGATCAGGGAACTGGGAATATGTATGAGAAATTGAAGGTCAGTCCATCCTCGGAGGGACTAAAAAACACATCTTTCTCCTTTCGCCGGTGAGTGACGCATGAATGGGGCGCAGAAGGCAGGGTAGCTTTCTTATAACGTAAAGAAAAACTAACCCCGACCGTCCGCTTCCAGCCTCCCTTGTGAGCGGCGCAGTTTGCGCGGCTTGAACAGAGGGAGAGAGAAAGCTAGCCCCGTGACCGCCCGCTCCTGACATCCTCTGTGAGCGGCGCGGTGTGCGCGGCTCGAACAGAGGGAGAACAGGTATCGTCCCCCAAGCAGGCAAGGCAAGCGGGCGAACCGGCAAGCTTTGCGGGTTGGGGGGGGGGGCGGAGGAGCAGTCTCGGAGAAGGATGCCAGGTGAGTCCTCAGAGTCACCATAGGCAGTACCTAACTCGCAGTGAGGGCAGTCGCCGTCAGCGAGTGCGAGAGCTGCGTGATCAGGAAAAGGGGCGTCTTGAAAAAGACGCCCAGCTCTTTTAGTGCAATGGGAGTGTGTGTCGCGGCGGCGAGCACACACACATACATAAACACAGTAGCAGAGAAAGGATATAATGCCGGAAAGCGCAGCAGGAAGGCAAGGAAGGCGGCGCGGCCAGCGACTTCAGTGACTCGTCCCGCTGAAGGTGCTCTCTCTCGACGGCGCGGCTTCTAATCCAGCTCCAGCGATGCGTGTGCTTCGCTTGAAGGATGAAAAATCAGATAATAGCTGCCTGCGAGCGATATTTATAGGCCTAGACCACGCCCATTTCGGCGGGACGTGACGCAGCGGGCGCGAAGTGCCCTGATTGGGTCTGACGTCACGCCAGGCCTCGCTCGATAGGCTGCTGCAGTTGCCGCAGAGCAGCCAATAGGCGCGCGAGCTGTCTCGCCTATGTCTGCATTGCTGCTGCAACGCGTTTTGCATTATTACAAAATTAAGGATAATTTTTGGCTTCAATATCTCGCGGAAAAGGATTTTCCCCTAGCGTAAGATATCTTACGCAGTACGAGAGACCTCTCGTAAGAGAACCCTTTTTAAGGGACATACAGCCATACAAGGACAAGAGCCAACAATTATTACAGGAAACACTGGGATATAAATACACAGGATAACAAGTGCTAACAAGGAACAGGTTAGAGTAATCAGTCACTAAAGAAGCTAACAAAGAGGCTATGAAAACAAACAAGGTAGATATGGAAACAAAGGCTAACCAGAACTAAACACAGGAAGTGAACACCGGGGACAATGAGGGGCGAATAAACAGAGAAAAACTTCAAACTGACTACAACATGGCGTTGGAAATGGGAAAAGAACCAGGCAGAATACAACCTAAAAATCCAGATAACAAAAACACAAGGTGCACAAAACGCAACATAAATACTGTATGTATGAGTTAATGCGGCTCTATTTTTTTATTTGTCTTGGTTTTACCCTCTTGTGTACTTGACAGACTTTGGCCTGTCCAGCTTTGAAAACAAGATGTGTATGTCAGCAGCTGCTCTGCTCTGTTTTCTGTAGATATGATGTTGCTCCTCTGTTTTCAGAGTTGGCCATCTGGTTTTCTTATCTCTCCGGTGCATGGCAGTGGTAGTGTTTTCTAACATCGGGGTACACTGGCCAGTTCTGCATCAACCAGCAACTTCTGCAGACAACTGCGAGGTATGATTTTTTATTTTTTTTTAAATGTGTTTTTGTTTAGGTTTGTCTACTTCAACTTGAAAATGTGTGTTTTCTTGCTTCACTCTCGTTCACACACATATCTATATATCATAAATTCTATATTTTTTATGTTTATTTATTTAATAAGGACAATGTACGTTAATGAACATCAGTATAAGATACAGAATGTAAAAATGATTATAGAAACGTTACATCCATAGTCCCAAGGCAGGTAAAACAAACAAAGACATTGCTAATAACAGTATAGAAATACATACAAAACATAACGACAACATACAATAAAAGAAAAGTTAACACATCCCTAATTAATAATGATCACAAATCTGATTTGTTATAAGCCACTGTTTAAGGTGGATCTTGAAAGTATGATATGTAAAACACTCACTTATTGCAAGTGGTAGTCTATTCTAATTTTCACTTCCCTTAATAGACACAGTTTGACCAAATGTTTTGTGCCTATATGGCACCTCACAGTCCTCTCTAGAGATGGCCCTAGTACCAATGCCACTCTCAGCACTTGGTTTAATAAATGCATTTAAAGTCAACACCAAGTACCGACCTATTTCTAATTTACCATTTCTTTCAAAACTGCTTGAGAAAGTGGTTGCTGCTCAACTTCAAACTCATTTGTCATCCAACAACCTTTATGAATGTTTTCAATCTGGTTTTCGCACCCTCCACAGCACTGAGACTGCACTTCTTAGGGTTGTTAATGATCTCCTTGTCGCCACTGACTCCAGTTCCACCAGTATTCTAATTCTCCTAGACATTTCCTCTGCATTTGATACAATCTCTCATTTCATGCCTCTCTGCTCTTGGTATTTCTGGAACTGCCCTATCCTGGTTCACCTCCTACCTGTCTGATCGCCAGCATTACATCTCCATCCGCCAGTCAAAGTCCACTTCTGCCTCTGTCCCGCACGGTGTTCCTCAGGGTTCTGTTCTTGGGCCTCTTCTCTTCATTATCTACATGCTTCCACTAGGTGATATCATCCGTCATCATGGCTTCAAATTCCACTGTTACGCAGACGATACTCAATTATACATCCATTCCCAACGCAATGCTCCTTTCCCAGCGCTTTCCATATCAGCTTGTATTGATGAAATAAATGCTTGGATGACCAGTAATTTTCTCAAACTCAACACAGACAAAACAGATTTACTTCTTATTGGTTCCCCTCAAACTACATCCCGGGTCTATGTTGACAATCTCAATATTGCTGGAGTTCCGGTTCAACCTTCCACCACTGTTAAAAACCTGGGTATAATCTTTGATTCCTCCCTTTCCTTTCTTCCTCACATCTCCTCGCTCACTAAATCTGCCTTCTTTCACCTTCGCAATATTGCACGCTTACGTCCATGTCTTACCATCAGTGATGCTGAGACCCTAGTTCATGCTTTCATCAGTTCGCGGCTTGACTACTGCAATTCTCTTTTCTATGGCCTACCAAATTCAACATTAAATAAAATTCAATATATCCAGAACTCTGCTGCCAGAGTCCTCACTTACACTAAGAAATCTTCCCACATTACTCCCATCTTACATTGGTTACCCATCCGCTATCGCATTCAGTACAAGATACTCCTTATTACATTCAAAGCTCTCCACGGTCTTGCCCCAAACTATATCTCTGACCTCATCCATACATACACACCTGTCCGCACACTTAGATCATCCGATACCGGTCTGTTGACAATCCCACGACACAAACTATCATCATTTGGTGGAAGGGCTTTTTGCACCGCTGCGCCAACTCTCTGGAATTCAATTCCACAACAAATCTGCAATCTCTCATCACTACAAGACTTCAAAACCCACATTAAAACACATCTTTTTGTCACTTGTTTCCCTGACCCCTGAATGTTCTGATTCTATATGTATTATACCTCTACTATGTTATCCTTCACAGTTTATATGTATCGTCTCTATGTCATGTTTCTATGTTATGTGTATTTGTAATTATTGTAAAGCGACCTTGGGTCCTCAGAAAGGTGCTATATAAAATAAACATATTATTATTATTATTATTATTATTAAGTAAGATCTTATAAATAAATCAAAAAAGTTTTCAAGCTCAAAAGATACATTTTTTTTTTAAATGTTACAATAATGAAATGAAAAGGGTTTTCTATCAAGTGTTGTACCACCTGCAAATGACCAGCTAGTGAAGCACTACTCAACATCATTAAATCATTAAAGTGTAAATTGCAGGTTACATTTTTCACGAAGATAATGCAATGTGTTTATTAAACATAAAGATAAGAACCGCCCACCATTGTTTTTTATACCAAAATGCTGAATATAATATGAAAAGTTGGCACTTTTAACAGTGGTTTTAACCGCTCCCGCTCCCTTCCACTAGATGGGGCGTGAAGTCATAAGAGGAACTCACTAGTAGAGTTACCGGAATAGTCATAGCTATAGATGCCTTACATAACTACAGAAAAGTTGGTTGTATGTTTTATTTGATAAAAAAATTATGGATAAAATAACTCCACTGTAAACATACTCGTGTGTGCTGACTTCAAGGGGGACGTGATCCTGCCTGAAATGAGAATAAGCTATTCGCAAAACAAACGGGTTCAGGCACCGGGTTGGGTTCAGGCACGTCAGATCAGCCGGTCGCAGGTCGAGCTGTTCCACTAAACTCCAAAACGCATTCACCTCACGGCAGCACATACTCTCCACTGTTGATTCAACTGGGTGGCATAGCCCACACAAACACAGTGATGGGGACATCGATCTCTCTTTTTCTTTTCTGACAATAAACATCGCTAATTAAATCGTGAGAAATAGCGTGGATTGAGGAAGGGTATTACATGACGTTTGAGGTGTCGATGAGACTAGCGATTGGTGCCTGTGCAGTGTGTGCATCTCTACAGCTCTGATTTGGACTGACACCATATAAGTAAATAATGTCTTCAGTCGTTGTCCCTCCTTGCTATTCTACATGACGGCAAACTTTTGAAAAGACTGGCTTGTTCCCTTAAATTATCCGGGTTAAGTTTGCACCAGGCAAGCCTAGACTAGCTCTAACGTAGCTACTCACCAGGACACCTGGCCAACCCTCCACTCATTCTCCTCACACCAAGCATTAATAACTCTTTGAGTGCCATGGGTCCTGGCAATTTCCTCCCCTCTCTCACGCCTGACCGGTTAAAAATTGTAGGGCTGTGGTCCATAAAGAATTTGATGGTTTCCCACATCCTCAGTCGTTCTCCAAATAGCCATAATACAGTAAGAATCTAGCAGAGTATGGGTTGCGAGCATAGACTGTAAAAAATATGGACAAAGCATCTGTGACGTCACCCATAGACTTTCTGAAGAACGGGTTTGAAGCCGTTTATGGGGGGTATGGGCGGCGCCATCTTGGAAAATCTCGGGAAATCCTAACCCCGCCCACCTTCTGGCCAATCCATATATGGGTAAAAGGGCGGGCGGGTGTGAGACTGGAACGATGTCATTTTCGCGTGAACAAAGCAACATAAACAACAATGGATGACATACAGCAGATCTTGTTCTTGCTTCCCGGCGTGTTTGTCACAGGAAGCCAAGCGCCGACATTAGGCGTTTCTCGATAGCAAGTACGCAAAGTTCGGACTTAATTACCAAGTCCGACTCAGGAGAATTACTCCCGAGGATGCGAGTCCGGTTATTCTGCGTCACTCAGCTCGCTCTGCTACTCCGGTTCTCTCTGTATGTATATTTTAGGCAACAATAAAACGAAATATGTTATAAAACACCACACTGCCTCTTTTCGTTTTAATTTAAAGAAATCTTAAACATTATAGCCACACAAATGTGGTTCAGGCAATGCGTATTGATTATATTCACTGCATGTAACGTTAGCCTATTTATAACAAAACGAAATATAAAACACAACCCTGCCTCTTTTCGTTTAAATATAATATAAAAATATTTAAAAAAATAATATGGTCCAGGCAATTATGTGCATTTGTACTAAACAACAGATGTTGCAGTAAACAATATTACAGATCATCTTCATTGTATTAAAATTTAAAATGACAAAACTCAACCCAGTCTCTTTTTGTTAAATTTCAGTTTTATCAATATTAGCCATTATAAAAGTATAAGTGAAAGGTACAAGAAGCTATACAAATAAAGCAAACAATTCAGTCAAACATACAAAGTCAGCGCTCTAGTCTAACCATACAACGGTAAAGTTAAATAGCTTATAAAGTTATGAAACTTCCCCTCAGCCAAAACGATTTTATAGATCCAGAACAAATTATAGATTCACAAGACCAAAAATCGCCCGTTAGATATACACAAGACGAATTATATCTCATGTTTAACCACTACAGAGACGCCAGAGTCAGCGGCAAACGTCAGAACGACTAGCCGAGGAAAGGCTGTTCCAGGCGGGGTACATGAGCGCCGAGCGTCCGGTGATTGTCTGGATCTCACAACCTGGATACAATTTTCATAAATCTTTATAAATAAACCACAGATCTGAGCTTTAAACAACTACATTCTCGCCTGAAAAACTCTTAAAACTACATTTCATGATACAGAAACAGTAGTATTATATTTCAACTGTAAATTAAAAAATGGAGCTTCTTATGTTGTCATTCTCCTTGGCGCAGCCTATGCTCGTTATCAGCTGTCAGTCAAGCTGTCAATCAAAGTTAACCACGCCCTTATTTGTCATACATTTTATATCTAAATACTATCTAAACTAACGAGTTAGAAAAAAATTCACCCCCCTCAAAGTTGTCAGGCACTCGGAACCTATCGAAAAATACAATAAAAGTCCATGGGACCAACCTGTAAAAACATGAATTTATGCTGTGAAAACGGACATTTTAACATGGGGTCTATGAACATTTGCTCCCTTTTGGGACCTTCCCCTAGCGGATTTTCAATGTATTGCAGTTTTTCGCACTTCCGGTATAGGCTTCATTTTTCAGATTAGAATGTTGGCCCTTGAGGTTGCGAGTTCCTCTTATGACGTCATCACCAGTTACTGAAAAAACACGCTATCTTTGAAGAAACCCCAATAAATGTTATTTTAACGCATTTTAAGACAGAAATAATTAAATATATACATATAGAGCACTTTAATTTACACATTAATTGGCTGTGGTGGTTAACCTGCAACTTACACTTTAAGGGTTAAAACAACCTAGCAGCATTAACTGTCAAAAATGGCCTAATTTGCTTAAAGTGATAGTTCACCCAAAAATGAAAATTCTGTCATTAATTACTCACCCTCATGTCCTTCCAAACCCATAAGACTTTTGTTCATCTTCAGAACACAAATGAAGATCTTTTTGATGAAATATGACAGATTTCCGTCCCTCCATTGACAGCTACGCAACTTAAAAAGTTCATAAAGATATTATAAAACTATTCAAAATTAATTGAGTGGTTTAGTCCAAATTTTCTGAAGAGACACGATCACTTTAGATAGACTTCACAGATTAAATTAAGGCTTTCATTTACATATTAACATTGATCAGCAAACATAAACAGAAGCTCAATGGAACCTGCGTGACGACCGAGAATAAATCTCATTGGTACTTGCGGAAGCTCAAACGTGCTGCGTAACAAAAGAATGAACCTCATTGGTACTTGCAGAAGCTCAAATGTGTGCGTAACACGAGAATTAACCTCACTGGTTCTTGCGGAACCTCAAACGTGCTGCGTAACATGAGAATGAACCTCGTTGGTTCTTGTAGAAGCTCAAACGTGCTGCGTAACACAAGAATGAACCTCGTTGGTTCTTGCAGAAGCTCAAACGTGCTGCTTAACACATGAATGAAGCTCATTTGTTCTTGCAGAAGCTCAAACGTGCTGCGTAACACAAGAATGAACCTCATTGGTTCTTGCATGTCGAGCAAACATGCTTGAGCTTCCGTTTACCACAACTGATGCGTGAGTTGATGAACGTTTGCATGTGAATAAAAGCTTAAAGGAACACTCCACCGTTTTTTGAAATAGGGCTTATTCACCTTCTTTCCTACATTTAGATAGGTGGGCAAATGCATTTTTGTCTCAGTGCATGCATTGTTTTAGTTTGACAGGGTTGGCGCTAGCTTAGCTTAGCATAATGAATGGAATCCTTTGTTGCCAGCTAGCATGTCCTGAGTAAAAGTGATATAAAAAATAAAAAAAACCCACCTAATTACTTCTTGTGGCCTGCGTATTCACAACAAGTACAAATAGCGATGCAGATTAACACTAGGCGATTTCCTATGCAGATTTTGACTTGGGACTATATTATGGGGAAGCACAGGCGAAGCACTGCTACTTGGGCGCAGAGATATCACGCCCAAGTAGCAGTGCTTCGCCTGTGCTTCCCCCTAATATAGTCCTTAATATATAAGTCAATATCTGCCTAGGAAATCGCCTAGTGTTAATCTGCATCACTATTTGTGCTTGTTGTGAATACGCAGGCCACAAGAAGTAATTAGGTAGGGTTTTTTAATTTTTTATATCACTTTTATTCAGGACATGCTAGCTGGCAACAAAGGATTCCATTCATTATTCTAAGCTAAGCTCACGCCGACCCTGTCAAACTAAAACAATGCATGCACTGAGACAAAAATGCATTTGCCCACCTATCTAAATGTAGGAAAGAAGGTGAATAAGCCCTATTTCAAAAAACGGTGGAGTGTTCCTTTAAATTTAATCTGTTCATCATATAAAGCATTTGAGTCTCTTCAAATTGGACAAATTTGTATTTGGACTAAACCAGTCAACACATTTGGATTAGTTTTACAATCTCTTTATGAATTTTTTGAAGCGTCAAAAATGGTAGGTACATAGCTGTCAACGGAGGAACCGAAAGCTCTCAGATTTCATCAAAAAAGATCTTTATTCCATTCTTCCATCTCATTCACTCCGATCTTCATTTTCATCAAAAAGATGTTCCGAAGTTAAACGAAACACGTACGGGTTTTAAACGACATGAGGGTGAGTAATTAATGACAGAATTGAGTGACCATTTTTGAGTGAACTATCCCTTTAATATGTAGTAAATTAAATTTGACAATGATACATACCCTTTTCACTTGGATTTTAAAAGTTGAAGTAGAGTCTAAAGTGACCCAAACGACATTAAGCTCCTCCCCGCTCAAGAACACATTAGAATGAGTCATTTCTACTGGCTGTTTTGTAAACATCATGCACACAGTTTTTCTTGAATTCAATAATACATGATTTAGTAAGCTAATCCTGAACATGGGTCATTGCAGAAGTGAGGTTTTTTTAAACATTTCAAAATTATTTGCATGAGTATAAATAACATCATCTGCATACATGTGCATTAACATTATTACATAATTTAGGTAAATCATTACAGTGTGAATAAAATTGGTCCTAAAATAGAACCTTGTGGAACCCCTGTAGTGCAGTCAAGGTATGAAGATTTAGTGCCATTAACACACACATTGCTTTCTATTTGAAAGATATGATTTCATCCAAATAATTGCTTCTTCTAA
Source organism: Leuciscus leuciscus (assembly GCF_965113295.1). Classification (NCBI taxonomy): domain Eukaryota; kingdom Metazoa; phylum Chordata; class Actinopteri; order Cypriniformes; family Leuciscidae; genus Leuciscus; species Leuciscus leuciscus. Next base: position 23,549,064 of record NC_138743.1, read on the forward strand.
GAAATTAAAATTAGATAAGTTATATAAAATAACTTGGTGGTCAACATTATCAAATGCCTTCTTTAAGAAGACAGTGGCAACACAGACACTCTTATCCAATAAGCCTTTAACTTTTTCTACAAATAGACAATTTGCTGATTTGAACGATTAATGCAGAATCCAAATTGCATTGGGTGCAAAGGAGTATGGCCTTTATTTGGACGTTAAGTCAATAACAATAATTGGACGAATCACATTCAAAGTCATGCTTGTGATCAAATTCAACTCATGCACATATAAATAGTAACATTCATATGATGCAAGTGTGCGTGACTCTGAGTATGTCAACATTTCCAATTCAATGAAATGTTTTAATATAAGATGGAAAGGCACGTATTGTAAGGTCATTGGGAATGACCCGTCTAGATTTATTTTCCTCCCCAAGTTCCATGATTCATTTTATTGCAGCTGACATCTCCATCCCTAAGCAGCAGACCCTTGCAAACTTCGCACAGCTGCGCACAACTTAAAGACCGTCCCTCGACACCACCGGTACTATAGCCAAGTGTGTGAGCGTGTTCACAAATGCTAACTTGTCCCAAGATAGTCTGTAGCCAGTAGCTTTTGTGCACGTGTGTCAGCATGGATTTACATGAATATATTTTGAGTGAAAATATTTTTTCAGACCTACCCTAAGGTGTTAGTACCATCCATTAAAGAGTAATGGGTGTTTATTGTGAAACGCAAGCATTTTGTTAGTTGTGAGAGAACTGTAATTTACTTTAAAGGAATAATATACCTGAAATTAATCTGCATGGGTGTGTGTGATTTGATTGGAAATGTGTGTTGAAATGTGCGTTTCTTGCCAAAATAGAGTTGGGATTTGGGATGTTTTTGTGTGAAGTGTTGAAATTGAATCAGAGATGTGAAACACAATAAGGACAATGGTGATGTGATCATATTGGCATGTGTTGATAGTTTCTCCATCTTCAAGCCAAACTAATCATTTAATTACCATTAACAGTATATCCTTAAAACTGCTAAATAAACATACTGGCCTCTCATAACCCTCTTTGTACTGATGTTTCCAGAACAATCAAAAAACAAGTGCAAATATGCATGCTTCATATGAAGCAGCTAGCCAAAGATTTTCTCATTGTCCCACAGAACCACTTCATCAACAAAAAATATGACAAAGCGCTCAGAAAGAAATATTTCCACATTCTTATAACATCATATGGAGTATTAAATAATGTATTTCGGAAAGAAAGTATCACAAATCTTTTCATAACTTCTTTCCAGCATAGTAAAAAAAATATATAAAAAAAAATCTACATTTTATTCATCAAAGAATCCATAAAAAAAAATTGTATATCAGTATATACTATATACACTGAACAAAATTATAAACGCATCACTTTTGTTTTTGCCCCCATTTTTCATGAGCTGAACTCAAAGATCTAAAAAGTCTCAAAGACTCAATCAAGGTTGTTGATTGTGGCCTGTGGAATTTTGGTCCACTCCTCTTCAATGGCTGTGCGAAGTTGCTGGATATTGGCAGGACCTGGAACACGCTGTCGTATACAAGTATATAATTTTTTTCAGTGTATAAGCAGAACAACTTTTTTTAAACATTGATAATGTAAAGATTTTTTTTTTTTTAACAACGTTTCCATACAAATCCAGGCTATGATCTGGAAAAATAAACAGATATCCATTTTAATCTGTGGGAAAGTCGCCCCCTGCTTTGTCAAACCCACAATTGAAATGTGAATCTCTAGCAGGAATAAGTGAGAGCTATGAGGATTTGTGTTTTTGGTTAATCTGGTTCACTGGATACCAGAAAATAAAACATTGGGCCATTGAGTTTTGAGCAGTTTGTTTAGTGTGTGTGTGCAGGGAGCACAATGCTTCTTTTGCAATATTTTTTTTGTATTGTGAATTACCTCTGTTTTAACCATTAATCTGACCAAACTGACGCTGCACACCGGAGAGTCATCATGTCCAGTTTGAAGTGTATGAAAGCACCATTTCGACAAAAGCATTTCAGCTTAAAGAAAAGAAAAACAAATGTGACAAATGTCTGTCAGCACTTCTAGATGCCATGAGCAGAAAGAGCTCTGAAAGACCCCATTAAATCAAACTTTGTAGCTTTTAGTCCGTGTGTGTTAGCTTTGAAGCTGGCATATCTGAGTGATAAACCGTTAGTAGACATTTAAAATGTACATTCTATGTTTCTCAGGGAAATGGCCCAAACATATTGATGACTCATTTTGCACTACACAAATCCATTTTTGTCCAATAAAATGCTCTTTGACTAGCAGCTCTAATCATAATTAATGTGATGTAAATTAAAGCCTGTTGGTTACTTAAAATAGAGGGACGATCTCTTCAAATCAATCCCTTTCCCAATAGGAATTATATACAAATATTAATGTCATAACACGTGAAAGAAAACGGCATTTGTGATTTTTTTTTCACAATGGTCTTGTGAAAGGTCTTTAAAAAGAGTGGACTTGCATTGGGCAGCTGTTTATCTGTGTGAGGTGGCATTCTAGGAAATTCAAGCAAGTCTGAAGCCAACTCCTGGAGTAAAAAAAAAAAAAAAAACAGCTAAGGAAAAACATTGATGCTGCACTAATGTTTTCTGTTAACTTTTCAGCTCTCCTCTCGTCCATAAGCTTGATCGTTGTCTATGCCTGCACTCCAAATCATCGTTTATATAAATCTTCAAAGAGTATCCAGGCATTTATCTGTTTAATTTATTTGTCTATCAGTAGATCCAGAAAAGGCTGATGTGTGTCTCAAAGATGTATGGTGGAGAAATCATACAGGAAAGTGACTCTATGGAAATTCTTCTGTAGTTAAGGCCAATTTCCCCCCGTATGCCTCTGTTCTGGCCTGGAGAAGTCTTCAGGACTGGTACACAGGGGAGCACCTTGCTGCAGCCTTATACATATATCTTTTTATAAAAACACTGGTCCTTCACAGGTCTATAGTAGCCCGCTGTCTCCAACAGCACCTTGATACACAACTCAGAGTAGGTGGACGTCAGGTTTGGGGTTTTTGTATCAAGCTCATATTTTAGCTTTTGAATGATTCATTCATTTGAATGATTCATTCATTTGAATTCATTTGAATGATTCATTCAAAAACACGGATTTGTTCTCATGATCTCATGATTCTGCTTTGGCTTTGTTTGGAACACAATTTTTGTTGACAGAACAAAAAACCACAATAACTGGCAATAAAATGCAAGTTACTCAACATGAACTTTTTATTGAACTGTTGTATAATGTTTCCTTGTTACTCCAATATCTTCTCAGAAACGATTAAGCCATCACTGACTTGCTGTGTTTTCGAATTAGGACATCTTTTGAACTGGCAACACACTCTTCGTTTAAACTTACTTACATTGTTGTGACATTGCTTAATTGTGAGTGGTCTATGTGTTTTGCAGTGTGAAATGTCTTGCATTGGGAATTTGGCAGGTGTACAGATTCATATTTTTGTTGGTGTCACCACGTTAATGGCTGAGTACTTCTGCTAAGCCTAGCAGGGTTAATGACTGTCCTGCATCTTGAAACACTCCAAGAACAAACACATGACTAGCTGTGGTGACTAATTGGGCACAAAAACTCCAGAGTCTCGGCCAAGACACCAAACACGATGAACTCTTTAAGAGCTAATCAACTCTGGCTCCATCTGCTATTCTGGTGAGGGCCAAAATGTCTGCCCTGTATGTGTACTGTAAGTGTGTGTGTGTGTGTGTGTGTGTGTGTGTGTGTGTGTGTGTGTGTGTGTGTGTGTGTGTGTGTGTGTGTGTGTGTGTGTGTGTGTGTGTGTGTGTGTGTGTGTGTGTGTGTGTGTGTGTGTGTGTGTGCGTGTGTGTGTGTGTGTGTGTGTGTGTGTGTGTGTGTGTGTGTGTGTGTGTGTTCTTGCTCTCTGCTGGATAATGGGAAGCCCGCCCTTCTCGTTCCATACATCATAGTATTATTCATGTTAAACCAGCCATTGATTGAGGCACAGGTGTTTGGATTAGTTTGACTGGGCTAGTTGAGATAATGCAGCTGGGTGTGTTTCCTCACCCGGTTCTGTTTATAGAGGGTATGCTCCGAATAAGCAATATTGTATATTTTAACATTTTCGGTTATGATAACATGTAGACCCGTGCTTTAAAGGATTAGTTAAGCAAATAATAAAAATTCTGTCACCTTTTACTCACTCTAACCCTCAAGGAGAGAGGTAAGGGTGAGAGTGTTTTTTTGTTTTGTTTTTCCAAAAGGAAAGGAGGGAATGGATCTTTCAATCTGAATTGTGCGTTCTGTTGCATCACGTCACTGGCATTGCTTGTGGCAGAAGTTTAATTTTTTTTAACTTTTCAAGTGCCAACACAGGCGTCAGCCAATCAGATCACCTCTGCAAAGACACTAGCCAATTGTGTTCATGCAACACGGAAAAGTAATGTGTAACCAGTTAATGGTAATTTCAAATAAGAGTTTCTGTTCAGAACATTTAAACTTGATTTAGTTTTCGTTTTGTTTATGTTCCTGTTAAAATTTCACGTTTCCGTTTTTTGTTTTCGTTCCTTGAACCGGTTCAGAGCCCTGAACACAAAGCTATAGGCCTATTATGGTTCCAGGAGACATGGAATGTAGCAGATTTTTTAATCAGTTTCATGATTCTGTTGTTGTTGTTTATTTTGGTGCTTGAAAGGCCCAATTTTGATCTTACTGACCTACAGGATATTGTGCAAAGGATAAATTAAAGTTATATCAGCCTTAACTTCAGCCTGTCACACTGCTAACAAGGCGGAATACAAGAGCACACGAAGATGAAGTTAATCCAAATAAGTGATATTTCCAGGAAGACAGAGAGTGCTCACAGGATAACACATACAATCACTGAACAGGGGTGCGTTTCCTGTACAACGACGTAACTCGATGCTTCACTACCATAGTACGATGCATCATTGAAGAAATCAACTAGCTAGTCAAGACTGTTTCCCGAAACCATACTGTCGCAAAGTGGTCGTTCAACCACGTTGGTTTATGACGTCACGCACGTGGTGGAGTAATAACTTCTTTTAATGAAACTGTTTGAGATCGAATCAATGCTAGATGTTTTGATATAAATTAAGACATGGCACCTGAGGACTATTTCTAATTTTTCTCAGTTATTTTGCTTTATTTCCAGATTTGTTCATATGCTCGTTCTTACGTACTAGAGCATGTACGCACACTTCAAAAACGGTGATTTAAATCTCTTGAAAAACTCAAAGACGTAAATGACATTTGTATGTATTCTAAATAAAAGACACAGGTTGTACTGAATGTCAGATTGCTTATTTTGCTCAAGATTATGATTTATTTAGTCAACATGATATGCAATCTAGAAACTAGCTTCTAACCACAGCTCGAGAGCTGTCGTTCCAACCACACAACTTTGCGATGCTGTTTGCGAATGTTAGTTGGAACGATGGTTTCGGGAAACACCAACTCGTTGAACTAGGCTGATCACTACAGAACTTGTGACCATGGCTAACGATGCTTTCGGGAAACGCACCCCAGAACAGGGAGACTTTATAAGGGAACTAATGAGGGAGAATGTAATCAGGAAGAACAGAAACAGGTGCGAATGGTTAACTAATCAAGATGGCAAATGAACTGAACAAGACAAGACAAACTAAATGAAGACATAACTGTTACACAGCCATGCTGAACATTTACATTTCTCTTTCAAGGTTGTAGCAATTATAATGCAGTTTTTTGCTGTTCCCTGTACTGTTCCAAAAACATGCACAATTGTTGAATCTGTAATTTTATCAGAGTAAAGCTCTTTCCATATTTCCCATGCTTTCCAAAAACCCTTTAAATATTTAGGATTGATGGTCAGATAAAAGTGCTGACAGTTGATATTTAACTTGGCATATACATGTTTATTTTTACCTCTAGATAAGAGCTTGAATTCCTATTTCATGTGTGTGTCTTTTGGGTGTTTCAGCTTTTGCTATCCTTGTAGAGATGAAGCTTTCCCAGAAGAATAGTAAAACCTGACATCTCCACAAGGACAAAGGGTTCATAAGTACACTAAATATTAAATCCATGTTTAAAACTGCTATTCAAATAAAGAAATTCTTAAAATGAAGTGTGTGGTTATGGTTTCAATTCATAAACATTAGATATACGGTTTAAATGAAGACATTTTTAAATACACTTTCTAGAGGATCATGTTCATAGTTTGTGATTGTCTACACCTGTTACTATAAGAGTTTCCAAATACATTTTAGAATAACTATTTCAACAATATATGAATGGGAAGCCGTCACAAAGCAGGCAAGTGTGTGTGTATGAGAGGGATTGTGTGTGAAATATAAATGTTATTGCTTTGAAGAGTCCCTTGTTGCTAGTGTTAATTCTCATTGACTGAGGGCCAGAGTGAGGGGAGGTGTAGGTCAGTGACTCTCACAGGACCAAACCATCTGATAGGTCACTGGATGATGTAATGCCAATCTCATTAAAAAAACAATGAGAATTTAAAGAGATTTATTCCTGTTAAGTCATAAGAAGGTCATGTTCCCTATTCCCCCAGCTTAACAAAATAAACAAAAACCAAATAAAAAAGAAATTGGATTTAGCAGCCCAGTGAGTCAGGTTCAGAAATGGATGTTATACTTTTTGGAGGCCAACAGCTGTATCTTTAAGAACGTAATATTGAGTTTAAGATAACCTGACTCAATGGTCTCTTTACCTCTTTAAACCCTTCAAGCCTCTCTCAACTCTTTTTGTCTTTACTATGAATCCATAGTTGATCTACAACAGTTTTGACATTGAATTTGTTGGACAATCTAATCAATTTATTTAAACCCAGGCTCATTGAAAAAAACATACCTGTGGCGACATTTCTTTCACTGTGAAATGTCTATAGTGAGCGGCACTGAAAGCGTGTTCAGTTTTTTCCGGAACAATTGAATATGAATCTGCCAATGTTTTATCACATTGGTGGTTGTACGTATCGCAGCAGTTCGGAAATTAAATGTTCGGTGAGTGGCGTTAAAAAGTTAATGCTCTGTCACATTTGAAAATAGCATTGCACCTACACTAAATCCTACCTTAAATGCTAACAGATAATGTTAACCAAAGTAAATTTTGGATAAAGACACATTTGCTGAAGCACAATCATGTCATTTTAGCTTGCTTCTACAAGTATTTGTGCTCTTTTATTCTGACTTGTGTTTCACAGGACTTGAACTCAGGGGCTCTGCGTCACAAGTGCAATGCTGTACCAGGTGAGCTATAGAGCAAGTTTACTATGTCTGAAAAGCCATACATATGTAGCTGGTTGTGTAATGTCAAAATGTATTAGTTTACAAATCATGCACTATGGTTAAAGTCTTTTGAGGCCATAATATAAATGTAGTATTGTGCAAGAAACAGTGTGAAAAGTCTTTATTAATCAATAATCTGCCCTTTTAATAAAAAAATTGCATGGGAAGGAATACTTTTTTGGGGTGTTTTACTGTCACTAGTGATCATTTGCACAAGAAAAAATGTAGATAGAAGCACATTTTACCAGTCAGCCTATATTGAGTTATTCCCTCTCAGCTTTAAAGGGCACCTATTATGACCCTTTACACAAGATGTGAAATAAGTCTCTGATGTCACCAGAGTATGTATGTGAAGTTTTAGCTCAAAATACCCAACAGATATTTTTTTACAGCATGTTTAAATTGTCATTTTTTGGGGGCTCAGAAAAACGCGCCGTTTTAGTGTGTATCCCTTTAAATGCAAATGAACTGCTGCTGCCGTCCCAAAAGGCGGAGCCTCATGAGCTCGCGCTCAGAGCCAGGACAATCTCATCTGATAATATCAAAACAGAAACTCTCAGTAGCGGTGTTAATTTCGACTCGGAGTCGGACAATAATGCCCACAGAGCCAGAGAATATATACTGTATGGAGATTGAACAGGTATAGTTTTGCTTAATTATGGTTATAACTTATTTGTCATCTGCTTTTATCCACTATTAATACAAGCCTGCTGTAGCAGACCTCGTCCGAATGATGACTAAAATATACTGATGAGTTCAACTAAGTTTATTGTACATGACACAAAAGATGAAGCGTTAGTTTTACTCCAGAAAATCACTGTAAGAGCAGCTAAATAAACACAGTATAAGATGTGAGCATTTAAGTCTTATCTAAAACTCTCTCTCTCCCTTTCATTAGCATGGAACATACACAGCGAAGTACACAAAACACTCGTTACAACTAAAGCCCAATTTATACTTCTGCGTCGAACTTACGCCGTAGCTACGTCGTAGGCTGTGTCTAGCGCGCGTACCCTTCGGCGTACCCTGACGTGCACCTCTCCAAAAATGTAACAACGCGTCAACTCTACGCGGACGCAAGTGCTGTGATTGGTCTGCTGGGACCGCTCCCTCGGGTTTCACATGCTCCCTCTGCAAGTGTAATTGCGCGTCAACGCGGACAACGACGCAGAAGTATAAATGAAAACCAACGTGTTGCCTACAGCGTAGAGGCTCCGGCGTAGGTCCGACGCAGCAGTATAAATTAGCCTTAACAGTAAACAAATATATACACACCTTTTCAGTCTGTGCTTAATAAACTGGTACACTGTATATCCGTAAAACTACTCGATGAGCTGTCATAAAGTGTGCGCTCACACTTTCATTTCTGCCGTGATCAGTAACGTTAGGCCTATCGCTCCGGAGACTGTAAGCTGGATCACGAACAGTTGGTACAGATCCATCCTCGAGTAACAACGAGAGTAAATGAAGAATGCTATGTTCATTCTTACATCCAACAACAAAACACCTCAATCGCTTAGGAGACATTCTTGTCTACAGCTGCTCAAGCGTGGAAACAATGGCGGACTGTGTCCCGCTCCCTCAGGGCGGGTCTATGCTCAAACTGCAGTGTCAATCAACAGTCGTGGGAGGGGCCTGTGCAAAGTGACGTCACAATGCCCCGAATCTGAGAACAGCTCATTCTGAGACAGTGCTTATGATTTATGGGGATTATAAAAAAAGCACTGGGTGGATTTTTATCATTAGAGGGTGGTTGTGTACACACACTGCCAACACACATTTATGTTCAAACACCATGTAAAAGTGAATTTTGCATAATAGGTGCCCTTTAAATGACTGAACTCTTCTGAACTCTGTTCTACTGTACTGCACTCTACTCAGCTGTACTTTATTCTACTCTCTACTTTCACTCTTTCAGACATCATCGACAAGCATAAGCTATTGCATGCCAATCATACTTATTGATGATCCCCAGATTTGTACTCTTGCTCTATAACCAGCAGAATCTCAAACTACATTTTTACCATTGAGGATTTTATATCTCTGAAATTTTCAAGTTGCTATCAGATCCCTACCAGAGATAACCAACCCCTAAATTAGATAAATTTTAAGAGATTTGTACATCTCACTTGTACAGTCTCATATATTCATGTACCTTGTAATGTGCTCTAGATATCAGTTTTGTTCAGGACATCCTGACTTGAGATTAAAAATACTCAAGCAACCAACTTTCCCATTTTTGGATCACTTGAGATGGACTGACCCCTCATTCATTTATTTACTTTTCTAATGCTATATATTGAAGAAGTGACATAAATGCACAATGAAGACCAATGAGGTGAAAAGAGAATGTGGACATAGATTTCCACGTGCCATCAGACACGTATACAAACACACGCACTCTTTAATGAACGCTTTTGGGAACATGAGGCTCTTATGTTTCACAAGTGTTGTTTGGGGGAGTTAAAACAACTCCCAGGGCATAAAAGGTGGTCCGGCAGCACCCTAGAGAGCAACAGGTCCACGTGAATCTCAACCAGGTCTTCATTCAAACACGACCCTTGCCAATAAACGATGTCTAATGCTCTTGGTCTAAAGCTAATAAACTAGAGGGTGGAGTCAGTTTGGGTTTAATAAGGGGAAGAATTTCTAATGGTAATAAACTGTGTGTGTATGTGTAGCACCCACGCTCTTGAAAGCCAGGGTGCTAATTAGTGAGGAATTTCCAAACACAGCCTTATAGAGTAGACATGGCATAGTAAGGTCTAGGGTTACATTTGTGTCTATTTCTTTTGGTTGACCATTAGAAGATCCTTTCCTGATCCTTTGAGTTTAGGATTTGTACAAGTGATTCTGTCCACTGAACTATTTTTTTTTTCTTTACATTGAGAGACCAACCATAAAATGCTCTACTTTTCAAAAGTTTGGAGTCAGTCAGATTTTTTTTTTATTATTATTACTTTTATTCAGCGAGAATGCATTAAATTAGTGACAGTAAATACATTTATTTACTTACTGAAAGATTTCTATTTCAAATAAATGTTGTTTCTTTGAACTTTCTATGCATCGAAGAAAAGATTTTCCCACTGGACAGTGGATGCCATTGCATTGGCCTACACTACATTGAGTCTTTAATGCCCCATTGGTGTAAGCGCACCAGAGGTATAGCCTCTTCCTGGATGGGTGCAGTGGTGTAGCTATTAGCGACATTTGTGTGGCGTCTTGTCGTCCACCTTCGCCAGGTTTTATAATTTGGACGTTCCTGTGTTACAAGCACGAGTCCTCTCTGTTTAGCTGAGTTGAACTCAGAGTAAGCTCAACCTGCTGATATGTTTCCATGTTTCCAGGGGTCTGAGCCTCTTCTCTGTCAGGCAAATACTCTGCCCTTGTTTAGCCCTACTGCACTAAAGGCCCTTATGTCAAGTGTTTTAGGCTGGGGCCCTGCAATCATGGCACGGCATGATTGGATTGGTTCCCCATCGCGTCTAGCTGTGCAATACGAGCAAACCGTATGATATGGAATGTACTCGGTTAGTTACGTAAACTCGGTTCCCTGAGATAACGGGAACAAGTATTGCTTAGCTTGCTGTAATTATGCTAAATGCCTATGCAGTCAAGTTAATCTAAATTCTATGGCAAGACGCACACCGTTTTATAGACGGATGCTCCGCTCATTCTGGTGGGCTGCCCGCCGATTGGTTTGTGCACATATGCTGCCTAGGTTAGTGCAGTTGTCACTGCTCAGCCAATAGACTTGCACAGATTCATAAACTGGCTTGTGCAGTTTCACTGTGTTATTCAATAAAGGCCTCAACAATTGAGGAAAAAACATTAGTAACTGAGTACATTAGACTTTATTTTAAGGTGACATATTTACATTGTACTTACTCAAATAAGAACTGAGGGTTACACTTTATTTTAAGGTGTCATTGTTACTGTGTAATTATATATTTAAGTACTGAGTATTATTAAGCAACTACATGTACTTAGGGTTAGGGTAGGATTAGGATTTGGTTGAGGGTTAGTTGCATGTAATTATGCATAACTTACTGTTATTTCTATGGTAAGTACATGTAACATAATGTCACAAGGACACTGTAAAATAAAGTGTTAACAAACTGAGTAATATTAATTAACTACATGTACTTTACTATAGAGTTATGGTTAGGGTTAGGGTTTGGTTAAGGGTTTATTACTTGTAATTATGCTTAGTTTACTGTTTACTATAGTAAGTACATGTAGTAACCTGTAAATATGTCACCTTAAAAAAGTATTACTGAACCCAGATGTTTGAACGGCAGTGTACCTGTATAAACAGCTTCAGATGTTCACATTTCTGTATAATTATTGCTATGAAAATATTCACAAATAAGCCATTTACATTAAAAGTGACTTAACTGACTTTATCATTCACCTAAATGTATTTTGAAATCCTGTAGCTTGACTGTACACACATTTCAGTCTACGTAATTAATCTGTAATCAGCAATCTGTCAGAGGGTGATTACACACGTATTTACATAAACATATTTTCAAGAAATGCCATATTTAGAACCTTCAGCTGTAGCAGTGGAAGAAAAAATTGTTCAAGAGATATTTTACTTAAACTAGCCAAGGGGGACTATATTTCCTTCATGATGTGTTGCATGTGTTGGCTGGGGATATGATCTAGAGCCTATAATGCAGTTGTCCTGAGGATTTGAGACAGGCCCCTAAAAACAGCATAGTCAGCAGCTTTACATAATCATTCGGTTAGTCTCCAGGCAGAATGTGGGGTCATGCCATTAAAATACCGTGGAGCTCAGAAAACAGGGGCTCACGTAGAATGCTGTGCCCTTTATAACAAGAGGTAAACATGCCACATGTGTTTACAGGTTTTGAGGGTTTATGAATCAGTATTCATACTAACAGGCTTTTCATTTAACCTTAGGTTATTGTAGGCTTTTAACCTCTTTTTAAACAACATTTCCCCTTGTAAATTTTGAAAGAAGGCTAGAACCGCTTTTGTAGTGTTAAAAACGTGGCCTATACAATATGAAAAGATACACTAGTACAATAGACAAACAATAGACAACTAATTATCAACTCAGCAGCACTTGCCTCATTAAATGAGCTTTGTTGAGAATCTTGGGAAAAGAATTTGACTTTTACTGTAAACATGTTTATATATATATATATATATATATATATATATATATATATATATATATATATATATATGCTATATGTATTTCAAAAGACTTAAAAAACGTAAATGTGCTGTCTAAAGTATATAAAATTATAATGCTATAAAAAATTAAATGTTCTTTATGGTAACAGATATTCAATGTTTAAGATGATCAAATCAGATGAGGATGTCAGCACTTGTCTGTAGTTTTCCTGTTAATATTCTGGTCATAAAAAGGGCTTCACATCAGTCATAAATCTCCAGGATCTTAGTCAGTATGAACACTACTGTGCCAAAATCTCATCTGTCATAATTCTTGTTCTTTCTCTCCAATGCTCAATTTCCTGTTTAAAGCAGCTGGTTTTTGTAACATGTGAAAAATGTGGCAGAGATTAATGTGTAGGGAATGACTTCACCACAACAAATGACCAGCATTTCATCAGATTATGCAATTGTTCACATCCTTTCTTTCAAACTTTTAAACATTGTTTACACTACTAGAATAAATGATTTATGTTGTCAAAGTAGGAAGTCAACTTCAGATTGACAAACTCGATTATAAAGAAGACTGCAGGCCAGTGACAGACTTATGTTCAATTCACACAAGATCTTTATTCCATGAAGAGCCTTTAATATGCGTGGTATCTTTCCACTCAATGAAATCAATGAAAGGTTCATTATAGTGAAAAACATTTCTTTAGATTATTAAACTCTCTTCACATCAAGAAAAAAATGGGTCACACTTTAGTTTAGGGTCCAATTCTTACTATTAAAGGGGTGGTTGATTATGATTTCACTTTTTTTTTTTACTTTAGTTAGTGTGTAATGTTGCTGTTTGAGCATTAACAACATCTGCAAAGTTACAATGCTCAAAGTTCAAAGCAAAGGAAGATATTTGCTTTTAAAGAAATAGCTTTTTAAGGACTACAACAGACGGCTTGATGTACTACACGACATTCCTCACGGGTTAGTGACATCACAAACCCTAAAATTTACATAAATCCCGCCCCCTGAACACGATTTATAGATTATCAAGACAGAATATGCTAATCAATGACTAGAAGATAACTACACATAAGCTACATAAATTCATCAACTAACCATTCAGAAATGTCCTTTTGCTTCTACATGTTGGCACTTCTTCTCGAGTCTCTCCATCTTTGTCTGACTCCGGTTTGAAAATAAAAGCCAGAACATTTTTTACATTTTCAGTGCATGTCTGTGTGAGGTAATGGAAGCTGCTAATGGTGCGTTCAAGTCCTCCTGGGAAGTTTGTACGTAAAGTCATGTTTACGACGGCAGGTGCGTTCAAGTCACTTTCATCGGAGTAAGATGGCGGTGTACAAGGTTCTTAAACTCTAGTTCTACAAAATGAAGAACAAAGATTTGCATAAGGTGTGCTCTGCTTTTTTATGTTTTTAGTTGGGGTGGTAGTGGCGCAATGGATAAGACACATGCCTTTGGTGTGAGAGACCCGGGTTCGAATCCACTGTGAGACACCAATGTGTCCCTGAGCAAGACACTTAACCCCTAGTTGCTCCAGAGGCGTGCGACCTCTGACATATATAGCAATTGTAAGTCGCTTTGGATAGAAGCGTCAGCTAAATGAATAAATGTAAATGTAAATGTAGTTAATTTATGAAGCCACTGCAAACTTTATCGTTACATATTACATTGTTATTTTATAATGCTATCATATTCTGTGCAGGCAATTAGCTTAATTCGCTGTGAATAGAAAAGCCTGACAATATCACAGCTAAATACCTTTCAGTATTGGTATTCCCCCATGTTTCTCACTGACACGCCCCTAACTCGTAAAGATCGGGACTTAAAGAAAATCCCGAGCTCCCCACACGTATTTACGACATTGTGGTGGCGTTCATGTGCGTTCAACTCGTAAATATGATCTATACTAGATGACTTGAACGCACCATAAGATCGAGCTCTTGAAGCTCCCCCCTCTGTGCCAGGAGCAGAAGCTCATTTGCATTTAAAGGAACAGACACAAAATGGTGCGTTGAAAAAGTGACAATTTTAATATGCTACATAGAAATATCTGTGGGGTATTTTGAGCTAAAACTTCACATACACACTCCGGGGACATCAGAGACTTATTTTACATCTTGTGAAAAGGGCATTATACCACCCCTTTAACTATTAACTACGACTTTTGCCTCAATAAACTCCTAATTACTTCTTATTAATAGTTAGTAAGGCAGTTGTTAAGTTTAGGTATTGAGGATTAAGGAATGTAGAATATGGTCATGCAGAATAAGGCATTAATATGTGCTTAATAAGTACTAATAAACAGCTAATATCCTAGTAATATGCTAATATGCTCACATTCTGTTTATAGTAACAGCCATCTGTATATATATTCATAGTACATATCTATCTGTAAAATTCTGTTTATAGTAACAGTCATCTGTATATTATATTCAGTACATATCTATCTGTAAAAATTCTGTTTATAGTAATAGCCATCTGTATATTATATTCAGTACATATCTAGCTGTAAATTCTGTTCACAGTAATAGTTATCTGTATATTATATTCATAGGACAAATCTATCTGTAAATTTTTGTTTATAATAGTATTCAACTCTATATTTATTCAGTACATATCCATGTTCTGCACTTATGGAACCACTGTATATCCTGCACTTGCTGCTATTGCACTTCTGGTTAGACCTAAACTGCATTTCGTTGCCTTGTACCTGTACTTGTGTAATGACAATAAAGTTGAATCTAATCTAATCTAATCTAATAAGTAACTAATTAATAGTGAAAATTGGACCCTAAACTAAAGTGTTACCAAAAAATGTTTCCTCTAAGAACTGTTCACTAAATGGTATTTTGGTGAACCAAATGTGGTTATTTTATAGCATCGCTGCAAAATCCCCTTTTGAAACCTATATGGAAATACAATGAAATTCCAAAGCCACATCTTTATTTGGGGGACAGTTTACATCATAAACAAAAATCAGTTATACTTTTTTTTAAGGTGTCCTTGTTACAGTGTAATTATATATTTAAGTACTGAGTAGGCTAATATTAATTAGCTACATGTACTTACTATAGGGTTAGGATTAAGTTTGGTTAGGGTTAGTTGCATGTAATTATGCATAATTTATAGTTATTACTTTAACAACTACATGTAACATGTATAACAAGGACATTGCAAAATAAAGTGTTACCAAGTAACACTTTATTTTGATGATCCTCCAACAGACATTCTACTAACTATAAGTAACTTTGCAACTACATGTCAGCTTATTCTAACCCTAACCCTACCAGTCTATTAATACTCTGCTAACACTCTAATAAGAGTTAGTAGACATGTACTGTAGGTGCAACGTTACTTATAGTCAACAGAATGTGTTAAAGGGACCATCAAAATAAAGTGAAACCAAAATCTTTTATTTTTTGCAGTTTGAGTTATTCCAAAATGAAACTTAATCATAATTGCCTCACCCTCATGTTGTTCCAAATCTGTACTGCAGAACACAAAAGAAGATAAAAAATAACGGGACATTGTTCAAAATATCTTGTTTTGTGTTCCACACATGAAAGAAAGTCATACAGGTTTTGGAACGACACGAGGATGAGGAAATTATAACATAAGTCTATACCTTTAATTGCCTGATTGGACATTCCCACATAAACAATAAACAACAACAAAAAAGACGCAAAATGCAAACTTTCCTTTCTTTTACTGTATCTCTCATTGTTGAGTTTGAACAAACTTCTTGTCCAGTTATGACTATAGTATCCAACTTTCACACAATTCTTTTTTTCTGAACTAATGACCCTTCACCTCCATCCAGGCCAGTGTCCACAGAATGTCCATTCCCAGAGTCGATGGTTTTGATGAGACAGGGCGCAGAGATTATCTCACTGTGGTGACAAGCTCAAACATCTCTTAAAAGGCACTTTAAGGCTTAAAAGCTGACAGGAAAATAGATATCTAATGAAATAAAAACTAATCTGAGGCTTTGAGGAGACTCCAGGCTGGATTTTCTGTGGCTTTTGAAGGCATGTTTATGAGCATATATTTTGAGGGCCTCTTTCCCTCAAGGAGATGAGTGAGTAAGCGTTTGTTGATCTCTGATTGATTTATACGTTGAAAGCCTTCATGCTCCCAAGGTTTGACTGACAGATCACCACACACTTTATAGACGCCTGCCTTAACATCGGATAACCACAATAAACTGAATTCAGTGGTTGTGTCATCATCGGCACACACACACACACATGGGTTCACTTAACCGGTTCTGGATTTGTGAATCTCACATTTGTTGCATGAAGACAACCTTTGACCTTGTGTGAAACGTTACGCTTCTCAACACTAAACAACAGTTGTTGAATATGAGTGTGTGGTTAATAAGTGTGAATATATGCACCCAAACTTGAATGCATATATACACATATTCATGTGTATATATGCATTCAAGTTTGGGGATCCATTGATTAATGACGGGTAGAAAACTGGACAGTGTCTGTGTACTTATTATATGTAATATGTACTTATTATTGTAATTACAATAACTGGGTAATAACTAGGATCTGACCCTGAACCTACCCCTACATCTAATCTTAACCCATGTAGTTACCTTAAATTACCCAGTATTTCTTAGGTAAGTACACTGTAAGGGCACATACTGTGAAATAAAGAGCAACCAAAAAAAACGTTATGTACTGTATAATGTTGATTAAGTCATATTTCATGTCATGTTAGGGCATGTGGGTTAGCTTAAACCTTTGATAAAGGTATTGATTAAGATAATCAGTGTATTATTTGCTCATCTCTGACACATCAAAACTGCTATGTTAACAATTTAACAAAACATTACAAATAGAAATATAATGTCCTAACCTGTGATGGTTTGTACTCTCAATTATTGTCTGCCGTCTCTCTTCTTTTTCTTTTAAATGGTGGTCGGCAAACCTACTTGAAGTTGCATTTTGCCACCCACTGCATGTAAAATAAAGGATCAGGCTTAGGATAGCCAATACCGATCAGTTAAAAAATGCTTAATCTGCCCCGATACTTAACTTTTAGATCAGCTCCTCGGGACATCCCAACAGGTAAACTCATCTACAATCAGTCCACTTTCACAGCCTTGATATGCTTATTAATTTCGCTCTTACCAACTATTCTAACTCAAACTTTCGGGGAGAGTATTTATATTTTTTTTTAATAAAGACTGAAAGAGTTGTCGGAAGCTTGGTGGTGATGTTGAAGTCATGTGACCGTGATGTAGTTAGTTTATAACCTATACCTTTAACTTTTTACTTCAGCCGATTGTATTTAGGCTTTAAAAACACATAAAACTTCATAAAAGTTTTGTTAATTTGTGAAGATTATCAAAAAAAACATGATAAACTTTTGTTGTTTTGATTTTCTGCAATAATCCAAATGCCAATGGAAAAATCCTGTTTGCAGAGGGAATCAGGGTGATGCTAACTTCAGGTTGGCATACAAAAATATCACTGCAGCTCTTTATTGACTTGAATTTTATGTTAAAAAATGACGTTTATCAATATATTTTTAAAGTCAAACATCTTTATAAATCATACAGTTCTTCGTCATGATGATGAGTAAATATGACAGATTTTATTTAATTTTTTCAGGTAAACTATCCCTTTAAAACAAAATCCTGGAAAGTACTTCAACAATTACTTGCTTGGTCAAATGCAGTGATAAAACAAAAACAAATGTATGTGTGTTTTGTGTCCATGTATTCCCAATCCCAAAAGTCCCAATAAGAATATTTTAAAACATGAAATGTTATATATATATATATATATATATATATATATATATATATATATATATATATATACTTATAATTATATATTTTTTTGGGAAAATGTAAAAATGCAGAATGTTTTCTGAGGGTTAGGGGATAGAATATACAGTTTTTACAGTATAAAAATCATTATATCTATGGAAAGTCCCCATTAAACCCGAACGTTTGTGTCTGTGTGTGTGTCATCTTTCATTGGATTGCTGTGATGTTACACCCATCCTTTCCATGATGGGAAGATTCTGACCCCTTTGTACATCACCCTCTCATCACTACTACCAACACCTTTCATTATCATGATCAATGTGTCAGCACAGAGAAGTCGGTGCAGCTCATATAATTGTCATGTCCTTTCATCACGCATCACGTGTTAACTCTTGTATCTGAATCCAGCATCAGATATTTGGGCAGCTTCATCCATCTGACCACCAAGTCATCCAGGAAACCAGCCAGCAGGAAAAGACTCTCCGTGGGTTATGAAAGCACTGAGAGGCTCTTGGTCTCCTCTCCTTTACTTTATTTTCCTTCTGCCAAACTTTCCTTCTCTCTCTCTCTCTCTCTCTCTCTCTCTCTCTCTCTCTCTCTCTCTCTCTCTCTCTCTCTCTCTCTCTCTCTCTCTCTCTCTCTCTCTCTCTCTCTGCAGGAGCAGTTATCATTTCCCAGGTGCAAACCCTTTTTATGATGAGAGGTATACCATAAGGATTTGCTGTGGCATCTTTACACTCCAAATATATAGTGGCATTAACTTCTCTGTTAGTAGAATTTGTAACCCACAGGTGCACAGATTACATCAGTGTGTTTTATTCAGCAACATCTGCTCAGGTCTTGATGGTTTCATCAATGCATTGGGTAAGAGAACGCTTAGTGGCCATCATAGCTGCTTTCATAAATGCTGCATAGTGAATCTTGTTCAGATTTATTTCCCCTGCATTTGAAAATCTTCATGTGCAGTGTG
Organism: Leuciscus leuciscus; assembly: GCF_965113295.1. Classification (NCBI taxonomy): domain Eukaryota; kingdom Metazoa; phylum Chordata; class Actinopteri; order Cypriniformes; family Leuciscidae; genus Leuciscus; species Leuciscus leuciscus. Next base: position 23,568,300 of record NC_138743.1, read on the forward strand.
TCTTGTTCTTGGCTGTGGGCTGTGGCGGTGTTGTGCTCTGGGGTATAAAGCAGTTTAAAGCATGGCTTGGCAGCGCTGTGCTTCCCCTAGAGGGCCTTTCTGTTTGACTGCCCCATCTAAATCATACACAGCACGGCCCCACAGACCCTCTGTTTGTTATTCCATGGGAATTGGCGGCACTTAGCATGGACGTGGATCAGTCTCTCTACGTGTGAATGTCGGTGTTTTGTGTATGACTGATATCAGTATAAAAAACGAGACGCGCTAGAGGCACATACACAAATTGGGTACAAAGCTGGGCCTGAGGATACGTTTATAATAGAACGGTGTACTAAAAATGGAAACGTTTTTCCTTTGCGTTTTTCGCGTATTGACGACAACATTGTCAAAACGATCCCCGTTCACACGGATCCACGGAAAATGACTAAAAGAGCTGTATTATGGCCAGGCCAGTAGTTGGCGATGTCACTTTGTACAGAAACACTATGCGCATATAGACTGAACATGTAATACATATACGCCTGCCATCACCGTTTTCACAAATTCTCATTTTTATAGTTTACACAGACACAATAACGGTGTCATTTTCCAAAAACTTGCACTTTGAAGCCTCTTTTTAAAAAGTTTCAGGTTTCAATGTCATTCCAAACCTGTATGTAAACCTGACTTTCTTTATTTTGTGAAACACAAAAGAACATATTTTGAAAAAAAAAAAAAGAAAAGAAAAATTTTCCCTTGCAATAAAAAAACATAGTGGTCCAATGTTGTTTGGACCCCAGTGTTCTTCAAAATATTCCACATAAGAAAGAAATTCATATGGATTTGGAACATCATGAAAAGTAAATTGATCATGATGATGATTATGAATTTTCATTTTGGGGTGAACTGGCCCATAAATATTATAAATTATTGTGAAGATTTTCATCAACCCCAGTAGGTCAAATTTTATATAATATTTTCTATATGTTTTCTATCTATTTTAATGTCGTTGTTGTTTTTTGGAGTGTTTTTTTCTTGTGGCAATAAATATATTATATAAATATATATTATATTATATTAAAGTCAGTTTAATACCATTTAAGTTGAAATGACTTAAACATCCAAGTTGATTGTACTAAAAAAACTGAGGCAGCAACTTTTTTACAGATACAGTTATATATATATATATATATATATATATATATATATATATATATATATATATATATATATATATATATATATATACTATATATATATATTTACTATACAATATATAATACAATAACTTATTATTGGGTCACTGGGTCAGCACTACAATTTTCAACAAACTACTAAAAAAAATTCTATAATCAAATAAATATCAATGTAGATCATGACATATTATGTGAACTCAGAATATTGTAGGCCAAACATTGCTACTTTTAGGTCATATTATAGGGTTTATCTAACAGTTCTCACAACAACAAAAGCTTTTTTTAAAAATCACAAAAGTGTAGCATATTCTTGTAATGTGACTGTTTGCAAGAAATTCAATTATTGCCCAATGTTTTCCAAACATACGATAGTCAGATAATTACATTTTCTCGAAAATAAATTATTTCATAACCATTAAATAAAAACAAGCATGGAAATTAGATGACTAATGGTCAGACATCAATCATAAGAGCTCATTGCTTATTGAGCATGTGCCCTCAGCATGCACTGACCCCACAACGGGCCTCATAAGTTCTCCAATTCATGCTAATAACCAATACAAACATCAGCCTGAGGATAGGGAGGGAAGCCAGGGTCAGATAACGGTTCTGTACTGTTTACATACACGGTATATAACCTGTAAATACGAGAGGAGGGTTCATCCTCACTGCCCCACTAACCCAAACCATGTGTGAGAGGACAGACCCCCCTCAAGCACGTCAATCAACAGGACAGGGGAGCTGAGATCATAACTTGGACTGGTAGAGAATCCTTCAGCCGTCCGCAGTCTGAGCGTGCACACAAACACGTACACGCATTTAAACATTTATCTAGAAACAGACACTCTTCAAACACATGAGCAGTCAAATACACAGATACACAAAGAGGGATTCTTAGGGGGTCTAACAGATGTGCAGTGCTGGGTTCTGGGGGGTGTGTGGAGAGTTTTGGGTTAGAAGATGAAGATGAAGCGTGCAAACAATCCTCATGGCACGCTTTCATGATATTGACACTGTTTATACCTGGTATTAGCACTAATTTCATAAATGCAAGTGTAAAATGGGTGCAAAACATTTTGTGATCGGATTACTCTAAGCATATTCAGAGGTATAGTCAGAAATGCATGTGACCATCGCATTTGTAATGTAAACTGATATGTTACCGACAACAACAAAGGACTGCCAACTCAGTCTTTGCAACCCATACAAATTCATCCACTATATTTCACCATATCAGCATGCAGTGACATTAAAATCTTAAAGTATACTTTCAAACATTTTTGCTTTAAACTTTTTAATGAACATGCAATGCATGTATTTAGATAGCCTTTAATTTTTTATTTCAGTTTCAGTCTTAGTCATTTTATTACTGATTATGTTAGTTGCAGTAAGATTTTCGTCTAATATTTATATAACATATTTTAAAGCCCCCCCGTTATATGAAGGCTGCATTAAAAATCTTTTTATGATGCCATTATGTATTTTTGCTGCCTTTTAGGAATAGATTTGTTTTACTCACATTCTTAAGCTAAACCCACCATATGAATTATTACCTTTTTAAACTGAAAATCGAAACAATCAAAGTTTTAAAATACACATAAACCATGTGAATAAGACAACCAAAAAAATTATAATAATCTGCCCGTAAATTTTTACGGATTGGTTGGTAAGGAGAAAGCAGTGTGCATGAAGAGTTTGAGTTGAAATATAAGCTGTGATAAAAATCAACAGGGCCAAAAGTGTCTAAAGAAACTCTCATCTTTACGAGAGTAATTCTTGCACTTCGGATGGAAGCGTGTGCTGTCACTGCTAATAGTCCTTCAGAGACCTGTCAGTCTGGATGGTAATGATTATGTTACGATGTCATAGTTCCGTTTTTCTCTCATTCTTGCATAAATGTGTGTTGATATTGAGAGCATAAGAGGGACAGATGTGGCGATCATCACAACATCCTCCCAGAGCCTCTGAGATCTGATTGTATCCATGCAGCGTGAGTCATGTGAATCGGACAGGAGTTGGCTGGTCCTGTAAAGAAGCTCTGTGTTTGAATTATCAGGGCACACGGGGAGTTCAGAGAGAAGAATGGTTCTGCTTACAAAGCCCACCACTGTTACATGTAAATCAAAAGGAAGAATGGATGTGTCGATATGTTTATAACTGAGAGAGATAAAGGCATCTTTACTCCCACATATTGTATGAAGCCAACAGTTACAGATGTCAGCCACCTGTGACGCTTTATCAAAACTAAGCCAACATAGTTAATTGACTCATTTTTAAATGTATTTAAGTATTTCCCAACAATTTGGTGAAAATGGCATATACATAATTATAGTCTTATAATGTAAAGTAAGGTGTTAGATTAAATAATGTTTTAAAGTGAGAGCTCCTCCAGATTTTTTTTTTTTTTTCATCCTCATGCTGACTTTCTATTTTCAGTGGAGCATGAAAGATGTGTGTAGATTCTCCAGATTGTCATTATTTTCGAATAGTTCGGTCTCTTCGCATAAAGTTATTTTTATTATAATAACCAGGTGTGCGTTTCCTAAAAGCATCGTTAGCCAACTTTGTTCGCAAGTTCCGTCGTTATCAGCATAGTTCAACGAGTCCGTGTTTCCTTAAACTTTAGTTCCAATGAATATTCGCAAACAACATCGCAAAGTTGTGTGGTTGGAACGATAGACCTCCACCTGTGGTTAGAAGCATAGTTTCTAGTTTGCATGACATGCATGTGGACTTAATAAAGCCTTATCTTGAGCAAAATAAGCAAGCTGACATGCAGTACGATCTATATCTTTTATTTAGAATTACATACAAATGTAATTTACGTCTTTTAGTTTGTCAAGAGATTTAAAGCACCGTTTTTGAAGACTGCGCATGTGTGAACATGCTCGAGAACGAGCCTATGATCAAATATGGAAATAATGCAATATAACTGAGAAAAATGAGAAATAGTCCTCAGATGCCATGTCTGTAATTTATAGCAAAACATCTAGCGTTAATTCGATCTCAAACAGTTCCATTAAAAGAAGTTATTACTCCACCACGTGCGTGACGTCATAAACCAACGTGGTTGAACGACTAATATGTGACAATATGGTTTCGGGAAACAGTCATGACTAGCTGGTTGATTTCTTCAACGATGCATCGTACTATGGTAGTTAAGCAGCGAGTTACGTCGTTGTTTGGGAAACGCACCCCTGGTTAATTCGTGGTAAAAAGCTGGCAGGCTTTCACCTTAAAAAAATTAAAAAATTCAGTGACAATGTTTCAGGATGGCATATTGATGTCACACACATAAAATAATGCATTAAAATTAGTTAAATAACAGAAAATGTAACGTAAAATGCCCTAATGTGCATTACTGATAAAAAAAAAATAAGTTAAAAATGATAAGAAAAATGATAAGAAATGTTATTATGTGCTGAAAATTTAGCTTTGCCATTACATGAATAAATTACATTATACAATATATAAAAAAAACATATAAAAAAACAGTTATATACAATAACACAATATTGCTGTGTTTTATGTATTTTTAATCTAATAAATGCAGTATTGGTGAGAATAAGAGACTTCTTTTAAAAACATAAAAAAATTCTTACAGATCCCAAACTTTTGAACAGCAGAGTACATTAAAATATGATGTTTACACTAACAAAGGTTCTTTATTGACATCGATGGTTCAACTAAGAACCTTTAACATTATTGGAACATTCATGGAGTTTCACACAATTTGTTTGGGCTACTTTAGGCAGTCTTATGGTGTTTTTCTCATCATTTTTTGGGAGTCAAACAGCATCCGCTCTCATTGACTGTGTGGAAAAGAGCACCCAGTACAATCTGCAAAATTTCTTCTTTTGTGTTCCACAGAAGAAAGTAAGTCATACGGGTTTGGAATTAAATGAAGTAGAGTAAATGATGGCAGAATTTTCATTTTGGGTGAACTAACCCTTTAATTCATTGTACCATCAATGAGGAAAGCTGAGAGAACAATTAATTATCCAAACACTATAGCATTTCTACAATAGTAATAGCGTTGGTAAATAGTGTTTTTATGTTGTGACCTGCCTATACATGTTCTCTAAGTTTTCACAGACTTCGAAGTTTTAGGTTCTGCCTTGTGCCTCATTCCATAACAGCATGAGTTCAAATCCTGCTCGAGTAGTAAAGAGGAGCCTGTCCCAAAGGCACCATAACTGAGGTGGGAGGTACAGTTAAAGAGGATGAAATACTGAACTACAGCAAGTTTTTCTGTAAGCTGCAATATGAGTGATGTTGTTTCAGACCCAAATGACAATCCAGACCCTTTCTAAATACCTAGCATGCTTGCTTACCTATGGGTTGTGGGTTTAAAACTAGATGAAAATTAATATTCTGTCATAATTTTCTCACGTTCATGTCTTCAACTGAATACCAAAAAAAGAGTTTGATCTGTTATACCTGTTGTCTTTTGAGTTTGCAGACTGGAACCAGACTTCCCACTGCTGGCAGCGGTCTGTCCCGGCTGAGGCATACAGCGGATGGGGTGGGTGTTGAATCCAAGCCCCCTGTGGAGAGGACGGGGGTCCAGGTAAGCCACCCACACCTGCAGGATGTCCTGTCAGACGGTATAAAACCAACAGGCTGACGTCAGTTGACCAGTCCAATGTTTTTCTGGTTATATAAACTTTGTGTTGTATTATTAATATCTGAGTTTTGTTTATTCAAAGGGAGGAACTCCTAGGGTGGGATTTTTTTGATAAGACTGGGCAAGGTCCTGTGCCCAATCCTGATGTCACTCAATTATGGGTGGTAGAGATTGTAAAAGTACAAGACATTTTGCACTTTGTCATTTTCGATGCAGTTTTAAGCACAAATGAAATGCATTTTAACGTTGCATTTCAAATTCTTCCGAAAGGCATGATTTGTCTAAATAAATTATAAACAAAACAGAACTAGATCACTAGATCAGTCGAATATGTCTGTTATTTGTTCATCTTTGTCCAGAATGATCAAAGAAATATTTGTTTTTGCTCAGAAGCAGAGATGGATTTGTTTGCATGCGTGTCAACAGCAGACGGAACCCAGATTTATGGATGGAGAGAAAGAGAGAGATAAAAGGGAAAGAGAAAAAGAAAAAGTTAAGCTACAGTAAATATTCTTACCAGATGCTGTTTTCTGAGTTGTGATGTTTGTTTCTCTTGATCTTGGTCCAAATTCCCAATGCCAAGCAACTCTTCCAGACCCAGGGTTCTGCTCAGGAAATTAGCTGAAGAACATGCTGTTTACAAGGATCCTCTGTCCAGAATTCACATAAATATTTGAATAATTGTTACATTACGGTGATCCTAATGGAATAGATTGGATTTAATCTATAGGATATATTATGTTACACATGGACCATCAGAGCTTTGGAACTAATAACTCTGAGGTAAATAAATTAAACTGTAATAGTGTAATTTCACGTGACGTAGAGGTGTACAGCCATAGACATTTTTACTGTTTTTATTTAATTGTGTCAATATTTCATGAACCTGTTATTTCAAAAGCAAGATATGGTGTGCCATTAAACATAAATGCAGATAAAATGTATATGTATTTAATATGTGCATCCAATCCATATTAACCATTGTAAGTTGATGTGTCAGTTATTTTTGGCCATGATGTACAATTTTATTTGACATAATAACCTGACAAAGGGCAGTTTAAAGTAAAGAGGTTAATCTTAAATGTAGATTGTTACATAATACTTTTTACATACTACATAATATTTTTTTAAGAACAAATATATATATTCAATTTAAAAAAAGTTTAAATATTTATTTATTTATTTAATCTGTTTGGTAGTAGTGATGTTAATGTGATAATATTCCCTTTATTTTATTTAATATTCCCGTTTTATGTCTGTTTTACCTTGGGCCCTAAGGTAAATGTATGTATTCATTCATTCATTCATTCATTCATTCATTCATTCATTCATTTTGTCTGGTAATAGGGATATTTACTGTGATCCATTCCAAAAAAATTATAAAAAATCATTGATAAAATCATCACGTATCTAGAGATTTCAACGGAAATCATTGTAATAACAGGGATCATATGAGATATTTAACATTCCTTTATTATAGCTGCTGGAAACATCCCACTCTTTCATCCCTCTCTCTCTTTGCTCTGGCTTTCTCTTTGACCTATTGGTCGCATTCTCATGGGATGTTACATAACTGCTGACACCTCTGAACAACTCTCTCATGCTGACACTTGTGGACAGGTTGCCCAGCATGGCAGATTACAAGCCAGTCTTCTGCTCTGTGTTTGTCTGTGTGTGTGAGTACAGTATTCACTCTGTCACATCATGTGCCAAAGGCAGTAGAGTCCAGATTCTCCAGCGGGGCACAGAGAGGGCATACTGAGGGTCAAAACCACCTCCACACACTCTCTCTGCTTCACTGCCGTCAGATCCTTACATTCTCACTCCTTCCTCTGTCCACACACAGCACTCACACACACATCGACACACACATTAAACATCATCGCACACTGAGGTGCCTCTTCAAAGTGCTATAACCCCACTACTTTCAAAAGATTCTGCTTTCATTGCCATTCCCATTTCACACTTGAGTACAAAAAGCTAATATGCAACATTTTTAAGATTGTTTACAGACAAAAGAATGTTACAAATACATCCGTAACCCCAAAACCCTGTCATGAACGTTTTGTTTTGTTTTGTTTGATTTTTTATTTTGTTTTGCATTTCTTTGCTTTTTTTTTTTTCTTTTTTTTTTTTTTTTGCTTTTTGGTGTGTTGGTTTTGTTGTGTTTTGTTTGTCTGTGCTTTGTTTGTTTTTATGATTATTATTATTTATTTATTTATTTATTTATTTATTTATTTCCTTTGTTCATTTTGGTTTGTTTTAAGTTTCATTGTATTCTGTGTAATCTTAGATGAGAATGGACAATGGATGATTTATTTTTATTTATTTTTATTTATTTGCTTTGTTTTGGTTTGTTGATTTTGTTGTGTTTTGTTTGGTATTTCTGTGCTTTTTTAGGTTTTTTGTATTGATTTTTTGTTGTTGTTTTTTATTCCTTTGTTTGGTTTTGGTTTGTTTTATTTTTTATTTATTTAATTTTATTTGTATTTCTTTGCTTTGTTTGGTTTAGTTTGCTTAATTTCTCCCATCTAGCGGTGAAATTGTATTTTGCATTCAAACGAATAGTGCTCTCTAGCGCCTCGCTTTTTCAAATGTGTGTTTCAACTACGGTAGCCTTTATGTACCAAGAAGCTATGACAACATGTCTTCCAATAGCACTTCATCGAGTTTTCTTTCGGGTGATATTTAGGCCGTAACATTGACTTACCTGTCGAGAAGAAAGCAGGCAACTTCAGCGTCCCTTTCAAAGTCTTTCTCCTTCATTAGCTCTTTCCACCTGGGAAAGCTATCCCGATATTCAGATAGTTTTTTTGGCGACGAGGATTCCTTCTCCTGTGGCTCGGCATTAATATGATCCTGCATTATGAAGTACCGTGCAGTGCAGCCTTTCAAATTTGCCGGGGCAGTGACAATCGCCTCTCACTGATCTCCTTGCTCTCGCTGGCTCTGAACGGCTCTAAACTCACTCCTCTATCAGAAATCTTGCGAGGAGCACTGGTCGAGGCAAATTTATGGTGAAATTATTGTCTTTCCACTTCCGTATTATGGCCCCAAAAGTGCTCACTGGACCATTCAGAAGCTTAGAATGGTGCCTATAACCAATGCCATCATTATGTTTTGCAACAATTAGGTTGCGAAGGTCTTGAGACAGCTCTTTGCTTTTACCCATCATGAGATGTGTCTTGTGTGACACTTGGCAATGAGACCTTTTTGTAGGCCATCATTTGGGACTGAACCAGCTGTTATTAATTTCCACTGACAGGGGGCTGGATTGCTTTTTAATTACTGTAAGTTTTCAGCAGTTGTCTTGGCTTTCCATGCCTTTTTGCGCCTCCCTTTCTTCATGTGTTCAATTATTTTTCCCTGTGTCATTTCACATTATTACACATAACTTAATTTCTGAACTTATTTTTGTTTGTTTCTTTGTATGTATGGCTTACTTGGGTTGTTACCAACATCTGGTGAAAATTTCATGTCAGTAGCACCTTTGGAAATATATTTACTGAGAAAAATGATGACGTGCATGTTCAATACTTATTTCCCCTGCTGTATATATATATATATATATATATATATATATATATATATATATATATATATATATATATATATATATATACATGTACATGTACATGTACATGTACTGCATTAGATTAAACTGGGAAGGGTCATAGCACTTGCATATTGTAGTCCTATTGTTAGTTTAACAGTAAGTCGCTTTGGATAAAAGCGTATGCTAAATGACTAAATGTATAGCCTAAATGTAAAATTGGCTTGACATTGCACATTCACACATTTAGGGACCGTCTCTAAAGTTGCATACAACTTTGGCATACACATTTCTAACTTCAATAGCAAACTTCAATTTATTTGAATAAATATAAAAAAATATAAAGGGTGCGCATTATGCCTGACACTACATGAACACTTTACAGTTGGTTTTATGACTGTAAGTCATTCTATTCAAATTCCATTGAAGTTAGAAACGTGTATACCAATGTCGTATGTAACTTTAGAGACGTCCCTAAATGTGCAAATGTCCAATGTCAAGCCAACTTTGTGCCAGTATATCACTGGGAAACGCTCAGCATTAAACTTTGCGCGTTACGTTCATATTCTTGCCTGCGAGTTTTTTATATCACTATATTAGTCCATTAAGCTACGTTAAGCGTTTTATATGTCCAGCAGGGGAATCCTGAAGTATTGAGGTATATTGAGTATCGCCGCAATATAAAGTTAAGGCAACTAAACAACCAAGAGAAATATATGTCAACCTCAAATGTAACATTGGATCTGTACATCCGCATTGGGGGAATAACATTATAATCTCGTTCACGGTAGAGAAAGATGCTTGTAGGCTACACAGGAAAAGTAACCATGAAGACACTGAATTTAACATAAAAAAAGCCATCATAATAATCACAAATACACTTACATTGATGACATGAGTTTTTATGAATGAATGGCTTGCTCTAACTGTTGCTGGTCTTCGTCTACAACACGCGCTTTTGCACCCCCTGCTGGTGAGGTCGACTTACAGCAGATGAAGAGTTTCCTCAGTAATCTACTGCTTTTCCGGCAGTTCCTAGATGTCAATGTAGAATTTTATGTGGAAATTTGAACCACTGAATTTGTGGAAGTGAATTTGCAAAGTGAAATAAAATGGACTGAAAATTGCCTGTTGAATATTATAGGTTGTATTTTTAACAGTTTGAATATTTTGGAAGTGAAATATGAAAGGTGAATATGGATTATTGAATTTTTAATAATGAAAATGTGTTTGAAATGTTTTGAATTGAAATATTCACAGCTTAAATATTCAACCATGTTGAATTTCAGCCCATAAAAATGCAAGCCCGAAAAATACAATGCATTAAAAAGCAAGCATGGTTAATGCAATGCATATTTTTTTCAAGTAGTGCAATTCAACAGGCTTTTTTGTTTCAAAAACATTTGGCATTATTTTACTTCCATATGTGTTCCTGTGTTGAAACATCCCACACACACGGACAAAAAAATAATAATTTTAATCTCCAAAGGAAGAGGTTCCTAGGAAGTGTGTGTGGTGCCATATTGACTGTGGCACTTTCCAGAAGTGCTATCAGTGAACCTTCCCAGCATCACTAACACACATTCAGATATGCACTTGCACACTTTGGGTCATCTTTAAATAGAGTGTGATAGGCTCTGATGCACTGTGGGAGCAGGGTGGGGGCTCTGGACGTATGGAAAATAAATTTCCTGCTGTTCCCTGCTTTCTCCCTGTCCGGATCTGCCTGAGCAACATTCAGATCATGCCAGGAGCGGATGGGCTGGGAGTAGGCAGGAAATCTCAGGGAGCAAGGGGGTCGGATGGAGTGCCGATATTGCGACCACTCCTGAAACTGGAATTTGTTTTACAGTTTTCCCAAACTATTGTTCTTCCTCATCACCCCTGCAGTCGCTGCGGTTGGCTATCCCACATCTACCTCTATCCCACTGGAATCACGAGTGCTTATGAAAAAAGTGAAAGCCTGTGTTACTAAACTGTTCTCGTTAAATCAGTCCCGTACAAAACATACCATGGTTACCATATTTTACACCACAACAGTAAAGCCATATATGAATATGGAGGTTGTAAAAAAATAAATAAAAATAAAAATAATATATATATATATAAGTGATGCAAAGCTTTCCACAAAGATAAACTGGTCAAACATTTAGAATAATTAAGATTTTTGAAAGTTTTTTAAAGATTCTTATGCTCACCAATGTTGCATTTATTTGTAATTTAAATATATTTTAATGTAATTTATTCCTATGATGGCAATTCTGAATTCTTCAGTGTCACATGATTCTTCAGAAATCATTCTAATATATATTAAACAAGAAAATGTTATTTTATATTTAGTTAATTGTATATATATATATATATATATATATATATACAAATAACAAAAATAGATAGATTTAGTAAAAATGTATTTTTATTGCATGATTATTTTAATAAAATATATACTATATACAGTGGGGGAAATAATTATTTGATCCACTGCTGATTTTGTAAGTTTGCCCACTTACAAAGAAATGAAGGGTCTATAATTTTTATGGTACATTTATTTTAGCAGAATATCAACCAAAAAATCCAGAAAAACACATTATAAATGTTGTAAATTGATTAGCATTTGGTCGAGTGAAATAAGTATTTGATCCCCTACCAACCAGTAAGAATTCTGCCTCCCACAGATTGGTTATGTGCCCATGTGGAACACAGATTAGTCCTGTCACTTTAAGAAAGTACTCCTATTGTCCTAATGTCAGTGGACACTTGTCCACAGAATCTGTATCTTCCATTCCAACCTCTCCACTACCATGGGCAATACCAAAGAGCTGTCAAACATCAGGGACCAGATTGTAGACCTGCACAAGGCTGGAATGGGCTACAAGACCATCAGCAAGAAGCTTGGAGAGAAGGAGACCTTTGTTGGGGTGATTATTCAGAAATGGCAGAAATACTAAATGAAAATCGCCCTCTGTCTGGAGCTCCATGCAAGATCTCGCCTCATGAGGTAAGGATGATCATGAGATAGGTGAGAGATCACCCCAGAACGGGAGGAGCTTGTTAATGATCTCAAGGCAGTTGAGACCATAGTCACTAAGCAAACCATTGGTAATACACTACGCCACAATGGATTGAAATCCTGCGGCGTCCGCAAGGTCCCCCTGCTCAAGAAGGCACATATGGAAGTCTGAAGTTTGCCAATGAACATCTAATGATTCAGAGAAGGCTTGGGAGAAAGTGCTAAGGTCAGATGAGACCAAAATCAAGCTCTTTGGCATCAACTCAACTCACCGTGTTTGGAGGAAGAGAAATGCTGACTATGACCCCAAGAACACCATAACTACAGTCAAGAACGGTGGTGGAAACATTATGCTTTTGGACTGTTTCTCTGCTAAGGGTAAAGGGCGACTTCACTGTATTGAGGGGCTGATGGACGGGGCCATGAAATCTTGGACGAGAACCTCCTTCCCTCAGCCAGAACACTGAAGATGGGTCGTGGATGGGTCTTCTAGCATGACAATGACCCAAAACATATCACCCAGGCAACAAAGGAGTGGCTCAAAAAGAAGCACATTAAAGGATAATTCCGGTATTTAATACCTTGAGTCTATTTTGTAGTTTGTTATGGATGAACTAAAGGGGTGGACACAGAAATTTTGACGATGGGTCCTGTCTCGACTTTTTGACTCTTTTAGAATCGCCTTTGACCGCTTCAGAGTGGCTGTCTATGGACATGCATGAACATGTTCTTAAAACAACCCTTAACGTTCGCTTTCAAAACTGTGCAACTCACCGAGTGGTTAGTGGTGTTCGTTGATGATTAAAAACAAATATATTGGCGCAATGTATGATTTCAATCTGTGTTATTTGCTATAGTGGAACTATTTTTTCAGATACCTCACAACCGCGTATAAACTTCCGCTCGATATTTGAGTCTGAAGCGTTAGCACACTATCGACCACTTGATGGCGACAACCACTTTGCCGTACAAGGACGCTGTACGTAACTCGGTGTCTAGCGCATAGAGCCAGAGCCCGTCTACGGAGAGCCTTGGCACTTCCTATTAGCCCCATTGTATCGATCTTGGTTGCAGTTCCATTAGAATTCCACTGGAGGTGATCGCGGGCGAGTGCAGACTGAATGGGAGTCTATGAGGCTAGACGGCTAAATTAGTCTCTTTCACCCGATTGCCGTTGAGAAATCTCATATTTTATTGTGGGTTTTGCAAGTTAAACATGGGTTATAGGTCGAAAATTGAATGAACGAGTACTTATGTCCTTTCGATTTCTTACAGGTTGAGTTGTTATTGCCCATAACACGCTAGTATTCTGCTAATGAACGCTGATTGGTCAGTGAAGGACTGATTACGACCAGAAATACCGCTTGATGGCATCGTGGCATCCGAAGCGGGACCATAAACAAACAAAACAAAAACTCTTCTAGCACGTGTATTTACCTGTGTGAGCTGTGTTGTCGATGCCTCGAGAGAAAAGAAAGTGCAGAGCGCGAAAGCACCAAAGCGACTGAAGGATTGCCGTAAAGCAGTATCTCTGGTCGTACGATGTGTATGACGTCATTGACATTTTAAAATACTTTTTAAAGCAAATAAGTGACTCTAAAAAATCTAACACCCAGCAATGTGTAATTTCTTTGCATCTCCTTTCGAATACAACATTCAAATTACTAGACAAAAAATTATATCCTGAGAAAAGTGGATTTTGAGGGGTATAGCGCCATAGACCTCCATTCATTCTGCACTCGCCTGCGAGCGCCCCCGCATGGACAGAGACGTGTTACTGCAGCCAGTCCAGAAACCGGAAGTAACCAGAGAGTGCCAATTCTCTTCCTATTAGACATTCTCCGATAGAGCACAGTTGCTCTGCTCACGCTAGCCTTCTGAAAGACGGAGAACTGAGCAAAAAGACTACAACCAAATGTAAACAGCCCCCTTTTCCGTTTCCGGTAGCGCAGTAATATCAACGAGCAATGAGTGGGAAATCAGAAATCAATGGGATTTTACAAAATGACAAACAAAACACGACAGAAACTGTATTTCGCTACACTACTTGTTTTTAATCATCAACGAACACCACTAACCACTCGGTGAGTTGCACAGTTTTGAAAACGAACATTAAGGGCCATAGACAGCCACTCTGAAGCGGTCAAAGGCGATTCTAAAAGAGTCAAAAAGTCGAGACAGGACCCATCGTCAACATTTCTGTGTCCACCACTCTAGTTCATCCAAAACAAACTACAAAATAGACTCAAGGTGTTAAATACCGGAATTATCCTTTAAGGTCTTGGAGTGGCCTAGCCAGTCTCCAGACCATAATCCTATAGAAAATCTGAGGAGGGAGCTGAAACTTTGAGTTGCCAAGCGACAGCCAAGAAAGCTTAAGGATTTAGAGAGTATCTGTAAAGAGGAGTGGACCAAAATCCCTCCTGAGATGTGTGCAAACCTGGTGACCAACTACAAGAAACGTCTTACCTCTGTGCTTGCCAACAAAGGTTTCTCCACAAGTACTGAAATGAAATTTATAACCTTTATATAATGTGTTTTTTTTTTCTGGATTTTTTGGTTGATATTCTGTTCAAATAAACCTACCATAAAAAATGATAGACCCTTCATTTCTTTGTAAGTGGGCGAACAGATTTTCAGGTAATACCTGAAAATCAACAGAGGTCTTAACTGAACAGCCATCAATTAATTCATGGGACCATAACTTTTTACTGAGCAAGACATTACGTGACATGAGGAGAGTTTTAGAAATCAAAGATACATTTTTTTCCACTACCCTTTTCATCAAAGCCCGATCATGGAGGCCTAGAGCACGTCTGGCCCCGACACAAATCCGTGTACAGCTCCGGATGTTAGCACTGTTCCAACGTCTAAGAGTCACCGCAAGTTGTATTGTTCTGCTTTTACTTTCTGGAAACGTCTCATTCACCTGGAAATCGCAAACATCCTCGCCACTAAACTGAAATCCATCTGGCATCAGTTCATTGCCAGATTAGAGTGGCTGTAAAGCAGTTATTTATGAAGAAATTAAGAACGGCAGCAAGTTCATTACGCATTACACCCTATGCAAACATTACATCATGTTGTATACGAGGAGGCCGAGTCGCAAGCGGTTCCCACAGGAGCCGTTAGAGGGTATTTAGTGGAAAGGTCACGTTACACGGGCAGTACGTCGTACATGATTTCCACATGCCCAGATAACAACTGGAATATGAGATGTTATGAAACTGGATCCTCCGGGGTGTAAAAATAAACCAGAGTAGGAAGATGTCCACCCACATCCCAATTTTCATCCGCAAAGGTTCCTGTTTGGTTGACTAATTTTAAAAATGTATCAATAAGTGTGGAATGGCACGGGCAATGAAAGGAAACCACGTTGTTGAGTAAACTCTCAAACAAAAAGACAATTTTAGAACGTTCCTCCTCAGCAAACACACAATGGCAGGAAAAGAAAGAACGTCACACGAGGGGATAGACAGGGTCAGCTCAAGGCAAAGACACACCCTCCGTCTGTATGAACATGTCCCTGAATCTCCTGTCTTCAAGGGCACTGAGTACGTCCATGAGATGATGCTATAGTCTCCAGTCCTCATGTGAACACAGCTGACTGAGTGTGTTTATGAATGAAATGGGTTGTTTTTAATGTCTGTTTATAGAGACACGTCTTGCAGATGTGTAATCGGAAATGGATCTGTCTCATGAAGTGAAGGGCTTCCGAAACCCACTTCTGAACAGTAACATGTCTATTACTTAAAATTGTAATTCACGAAAAAAAAGAAGAAGAAAAAAAAATTCCAAACTGCTGTGCCTTTATTATTTAATTCTAACATTAAGAATTACAATAATTGAAATTCATTATAAATTCAGTCATTATTAACTCTCAAATCACTCTAGATCATTATGTAGGTTTCTAATCAAATATGGCTTATGGTTTGACGTCAGTAACAATGAACATTACTTTTTTCTTGCCTTGATTTGCAATGTCATGACAGAATTTTAGTTTTTGTGTGAACTATCACTTTAATTGTGATTCTCTTGTGAAAAAATTTGACATTTTATTATAAGGTGTGCTTGTTACAGTGTAATTACACATTTAAATACTGAGTAATATTGATTAACAATATGTACTTAATAGGTTTGGGATTAGTTACATGTAATTATGTATAATTTATGTAATTATTAAAATTATGTAAAATTTACTTTAATTCTTATAGTAAATACATGTAACATGTACACTAAAATAGTGTTGCCAAGAGTACTTGAAATAATAAAATAATATACTTAAGTGTGAACTGAATGTAATGTTTGGACACTTAATTGCATGTTAACTGCAATTAATTAAAATGTATTATAGTTTAAATTTATATTAAATGCAATTAGCTGAACTTTAAAGTGCTTTTTGACTCACTTAAATACATCTTAGTATGTCATTTCATAATTACACTTTAACCTAATAAATATACTGTCAAATGTACTAACAAGCATTTATGGTATTTTATAATTTCAATTGTAATCACACAACACTTTAGTTTAGGGTTACATTTTCACTATAAACTATGTATATTACTTGGATATTAGCTGTTTATTAGTACTTATAAAGCACATATTAATTCCTTATTCTGGATGACCATACTATTTCCCTTAATCCTCAATACCTAAACTTAACAACTACGTTACTAATAAGCAGTAATTAGGAGTTTACTTGGCCAAAAGTTGTAGTTAATAATAATAAATAGTGAGAAAAGCTTTTCTTTTTTAGTTAAACCAACGTGTTTTTTATTTATTTTAATTTTTCTCTCGTTTAAAAAGTATTAACTTTAAATGTAATATTGATTAATAAACTACAGTAAAAATTATAATCAAGTTCTTTACATGTGCTTTAATAGTCAACACATCAAAATAAATGTATTTCTTTAAAACACAAAAGATAATGGTAGCACTTTTTATTTTACAGTCCAGTTCCCCAACATATTATGTTATAGTTATTGCAATAACTGGGTAATACTAACCCTGATCCTACCCCTAAACCTTAAATGAACCTGTGTAGTTACCTTGTATTACCCAGTACTTTCTTGGGTAAGTACACTGTAAGCACACACTGTAAAATAAAGTGCAACCAACATAATGATTTAAAATTTATTTTAAAGTAAAAGTTTTTATTTGGCATTATTACATGGTTTACTTTTTAAAACTGTCCTTAACAGTGTTAAGACACATTGTTATGCAAGTGTGCTGTCTTTAAGTACACTTAAGTTACTTTTTATTACATTAAAATATACTTTTGAGATTAAGTATACACTACAAGTGCACATTCAATACAATTAAACACTTTTTTTTTAAAGGGTTTGCTTAAGATATTATGTAATTCTAGATCTTTTGAAATACTGTTTTACCCACTGTTTGCATGAAATGAAAGTGATTTATATGTGCGTGACCTCAGATTGCCTGCTTTTCAAGAGTTTGACGGCAGGATGTACCGGATTTTGCCATGACTACACTTAACCTTGGGTCTAGTGGGGTCAAAGATCTCTATCTTTTGTTTTCTTTGGCACATCCTGATCTGATAATGTAGTGTTTACTATTAAATGACATCATTTTATCACTGTTTGTTTTCCACAACAAAACACAGCGGAAAGATGTGTTAGCCTATAATAAACAGTGAATCTGGAGAATCTGGAGAAAGTTGAGTTTGTCGTTGTGACTTCCTCTCTTGAACTTGAAAACACACATCAGTCACACGTCAAACGTGTCACGTAGGCCGCACAAAGATGTTTGTTTAATGGTTCCTGTGTGGTTTGACACAACTGTGGTTTGTAACGACGTAAAACACTTTACAGTCCCTTTTGCTCAATTTAATGCATCCTTGCTGAATAAAAGTATTTCTTAAAAAAATAATAAATGTTTAGTGACTTCAAACTTGTGAATGGTGTTGTATGTTTAAATCCAAGGGCATTAAACTTGAAAATAACATAAACATATTTTAGTTTAAATTTAGTGTATACAATTGGACTGGTTCCCTTACTATATTTATTTATTTGTTTAAATTACATTTAAACATGTAACATTTAATTTTTCTATGCAAATCATATTGTGAGACATAAGATGCTAACATTTTACTTAAAGCCTTTATATTATAATATAATGCAGTGTAAATAATATTTTTACTTTTAATTATGCCTTGTAATGCACCTTATAATGCATTGTATGGTCTAATGAATAATTGTAACTGCAGTAATAATGCATTCATTGTTACACTTTTAGAAAGTATAATGCATTAAAACATATGAAGGTTACACTTTATTTTAGGGTGATGTAGTTACATTGTACTTAATCAAGTAAGTACTGAGTAATATTAATTAACTACATGTACTTACTATAGAGTTACTCTTAGTTTTAGGGTAAAAAAAAAAAAAGTTGCTGCCTTAAATTTTTAAGTACAATAAACATGTATGTTTAAGTAATTTCAACTTAAATTACAATAAAAAAAAACTTTTAAAATTAGTTGAATCTTGTATAACTTATAAAAAAGGTGAAAACTGCTTAACTTATTTTGATGAGTTAAAGCAATGTAAAAACATGTTTATAGTATTATTCAAAAATTACTTATAAATCATATATTTTTTACAGTGTAACAAGGAATATGCAAATATAAAAATTCTAAAATTCATAATTGTTGATGAGAAGATATAATGCATTACAATGTACATTATGAATACATTAATAATGCATTATATAGTTTTTTAAACATATACATATTTTATACATAAATGATTGTGTTCTGACTGAGAGAACATGTGATCTAACCTAGTAACGTTACTGTTAAAATTTAAATTTGTATTCGTATATAGAGACACACCTTATTCTATGTTTTAATATGCAGGTGTGTAAACAGATTTGACATTACAGCAGACATTACAGTGACTTTTACAGTTCTGGCCCACCAAATCACGATGTTAGGTCAGTTTCTGAAGGTTAAAACTCCTTGTGAGTTTCCTTCCCTGAAGTCCCCAGTACTCAGACACTTTCTTATTAAGCCTTATTAAGCAAAACTTCAGATTTATATGGATTTCTTTTAAAATGACTTCAACAGCTACCTCGTATTACATCAGTGCTGACTTTGACCATACCCTCTTTGTGCATCTCTATTTAACAACTTCCTAATGGCACCAGAAATCAGACCCAGCAGCTTTATGGGCCCTGCATGGCTTCTTTATGAGTGCATATTTCTGTGGATGTGTATGTTTTACTGTAATTCTACAGAATAAACGCATAGTTTTACCAAAAAGAAAAGATGTTGAACCACTTAGAAGTGTTTTTATCCACACAGTGGAAGTCAATGTGGTCCAAAACAACACTAGAGCCTATTGAGAAAAAAAAAAGAAGAAAAAAAGGCATTTTTCTAAATATCTTCTTTTATGTTCCACGGAAGAAAGAAAGTCATACAGATTTGGAACAACATGAGGGTGTGTACATAACGACCGAATTTTCCTTTGCGAGTGAACTATCCCTTTACGAAAAGGACTAAGATGCTCTGTAATAAATTCCTTGGAGTAGTAAATAAACATTAGATTTGAAACACACAATCTTTAAGTATACATAAAAGAAAACATACAGTTGCACATCTTGTGTGACCCACTCATTTGCTTAATCTTATCTAAACTGACTCAAATATGTTGAGTTCAACTTTAAACCCAAGCAGAAATGTTTCATGTCTCAAAACAAGCCTCATTTCTCTCACTCCTCTCGTTTGTGAACTCCAGAAAGCCCCGATACGAGCAGCCAATGACGTCTGTTTAGTGTTTGGAGCAGGTTTCTCCACAACCAGGAACGACAGTCAAAACAGCAGCATGGACCAACATAAACAGATCAATCCCAATGACGTAGTGTGAGCGCAATGTCTTGCTCTGAGTTGACTGTCATTGTGTTAAAAAAGCATAACCGTTTAATACAAATTTCGACATTAAGTATTGATTAACTTCTATTTTTATTGCCCTTTACTGTATTTAAGGACGACAAAGAGGGTTATTAGTTTTCAGTCATATTTAATAAGCAACTGAATACAGCCTGGGACCTAAAAGACACCTTGCTGTTTTCAATGCTCGTAAAGGCTCAAGTCAACATCCTCTTGTAGTCTCAAGTGGATCTCAAGATTGCAAATGTTTAAAGCAACTGGTGCAACATATGTCTACACACTCTCAACTGAACGTTAGATGTTCAGCGCATAATTCCAGAAGTTCTTTATAAAACAGGAAATTGCTGAAAAGAAATTGATCAATGACATGATGCTTGTTTTTTTTCCCCTGACACAAAATACTTTAAAAATGCAATTTATAGAAAAATTACATGAAATATAGACAAAAGGTAGTGTATTTTAAGCTGTCCAGCAGTAAAAAAATTATATTTCAGTTGCCACTTAACTTAGAGTATTAGTAGACTGTCTGCTTAATATCTGCTATTTATTTTTTTATTTTTTTATTTGTTTTGACTATTGGTAACTTTCACAACTACATGTATGGAAGTAGAATAATGTCAAATGTTTTTGAAATAAAAAGCCTGTTGAATTGCACTACTTGAAAAAAAATAGGCATTGCATTAACCATGCTTGCATTTTAATGCATTGTATTTTTAGTGCTTACATTTTTATGGGCTGAAATTCAACATGGTTGAATATTTAAGCTGTGAATATTTCAATTAAAAACATTTCAAACACCTTTTCATTATTAAAAATTCAATAATCCATATTCACCTTTCATATTTCACTTCCAAAATATTCAAACTGTTTAAAAATACAACCAATAATATTCAACAGGCAATTTTCGGTCCATTTTATTTCGCTTTGCAAATTCGCTTCCACAAATTCAGTGGTTCAAATTCGACAGTAAATTCAACATTGACGTCCAGGAACTGCAGGAAAAGCAGTAGATTGCCGAGCATACTCTCCATCTGCTGTTAGTCTACCTCACCATCAGATGGTGCAAAAGCGCGTGTTGAAGAACAGCAACAGTTAGAACAAGTCATTCATTCATAAAACTCATTTACAGCAATGTAAGTGTATTTGTGATTATTATGACGGCTGTTTTATGTTAAATTCAGCGTCTTCACGGTTACTTTACAGTGTAGCCTACATGCATCTTTCTCTACCGTGAACGAGATTATAATGTTATTCCCCGATGCGGATATACAGATCCAATGTTACATTTTTGAGGTTGACATATATTTCTCTTGGTTGTTTAGTTGCCTTAACTTTATATTGTGGCGATGTGCTGCATGCAGGCTATTAGGGTTTCCCTCAACACTTAAGGATTCCCCTGCTGGACATATACAACGCTTAACAGCTTAATGGACTACAGTGATGTAAAAGACCAAACTCGCAGGCAAGCAGATGGACTCAGAATAACGCGCAAAGCTTAATGCTGAGCGTTTCCCAGTGATAGATTGGCATACAGATGGCTTGATGTTGGACATTCGCACATTTAGGGACCGTCTCTAAAGTGTGTACGACTTTGGTATACACGTTTCTAACTCCGATAGCATTTGAATAGAACGACTTACAGTCATAAAACCAACTGTAAAGTGTTCATTTAGTGTCAGGCATAATGCGCACCCTTTGGATTTTTGATATTTATTCAAATAAATTTAAGTTTGCTATTGAAGTTAGAAACGTGTATGCCAATGTTGTATGCAACTTTAGAGACGGTCCCTAAATGTGCGAATGTCCAATGTCAAGCCAATTTTTACATTTAGTCATTTAGCAGAAGCTTTTATCCAAAGCGATTTACAGTTAAACTAACAATAGGAGGACAATATGCAAGTGCTGTGACAGTTTAAGCTAATGCAATACACGTATGCATACTATATATATATATATATATATATATATATATATATATATATATATATATATATATATATATATATATATAATGTATGTAGGCCTATGTGTTGATTTTATGCCAGTATATCACGAAACGCTCAGCATGAAACTTTGCGCGTTAAGTTCATATTCTGAGTCCATCTTCTTGCCTGTAGCCTATATAATAGCCTACAGCCTACTTCCCTAATAAGGTGCAAGATTGGTCTTTCACATCACTGTATCAACGGAAGGGAAATCCTTGAGTATGAGGTATTGAGGGAAACCGATTATAATCCTGTTCATGGTAGAGAAAGCTGATGACATGTAGAATACACAGGGAAAGTAACAATGAAGTTATTGAATGAAACATAAACACAGCTTTTGTGTGTTTATCATCTTTTCCGCATATACTGACACGGATAATCATTTTCATTTTATGAATGAATGTCTTCGTCAGCAACAAGCGCTTTTGCACCATCTGATGGTGAGGTCGACTAACAGCAGATGGAGAGTATGCTCGGCAATCTACTGCTTTTCCTGCAGTTCCTGGACGTCAATGTTGAATTTACTGTCGAATTTGAACCACTGAATTTGTGGAAGCGAATTTGCAAAGCGAAATAAAATGGACCGAAAATTGCCTGTTGAATATTATAGGTTGTATTTTTAAACAGTTTGAATATTTTGGAAGTGAAATATGAAAGGTGAATATGGATTATTGAATTTTTAATAATGAAAAGGTGTTTGAAATGTTTTTAATTGAAATATTCACAGCTTAAATATTCAACCATGTTGAATTTCAGCCCATAAAAATGTAAGCACTAAAAATACAATGCATTAAAATGCAAGCATGGTTAATGCAATGCCTATTTTTTTTCAAGTAGTGCAATTCAACAGGCTTTTTATTTCAAAAACATTTGCATTTACATGTCACCTAATTCTAACCCTAACATCTAACTACTAATACTCTAATAAGAGTTAGTGTATTTTAACCAAAATACAGGAAGCCATTTTGTTGTCATGTGATAAGATAAATGAGGAACTTATTTTGCATTCTCATCATGACGGGATTACCATAATTATTGGATTCAGATTTGTAAAAAGTGCTCACGTCTTTGTCAAACTTCATAATTACAACTTGTGAAATTGGAAACTTTTTTAAGAGATCTTATTTGTCATCTTGTAATTACAGTAATTCCAACATGTTGTGAAAACCCTGTTATATCACAGAGACCTCATAGACCCTCATGACTGTAGTCAAGGTCAGTAAGTTTTGTTGTTGTATTTCAAAATACTAGATTCTTTCTAGTTCTTTCTAGTGTTTTTTTTTAAACGGAAGGGTTAGTTCAACTTAGTAACTAGAAGAAAACTTTTTCTCAATTTGAAAAATTATATTTATTTATTTAATAATTAAGCCTAATAATTCAGTTTGAAAATAATGAAAAAGCATTTTAATAGTTTTCACTAAAAATGTTTGTAACCAACATTAATACAAATATTGCATTTCTATCCACCTTTTACCTAACGCTATATGGGAGGCACTTCCAGTTTGGGAAAGTTCCACTCAAAAAGACTGAAACAAATCATTTCAAATCAAGGTTGCGCTAAAAAATAATCCTCATCTGACTGAATTAGCTGTAGAATTTCCTTCATGTTCTTTTTTCTGACTTCAGGAGAGTAACGTAACATTTAAATGTGACATTGTAGCTATAACAGGAATATCAAAGAGCTCTTTTCAATCGCTGAATCCTTTTCTCCCTCCCTTTTGTAGTACTCTCGATAACAATATAAAAAAGACAACAAATTCTGCGCATTTGTGGCCTGCTCTCCCGATTTAATTTACGATATACACTGAAAAAAACAAAGAGTAAAATTGACTTATTTTTTATTTGGCAAGTTTTTGCACGCATATTTTTAAAGTAAATTTCACATATGGAATTAGGTAAACTCTACTTAACTAAGTTAAGTGAAAGTAACAAAGAAAATAAGTTATTTTAACTTGGCTAGTAAAAGGATGAGTAATATCTATTGAATTTAAGATTCCTTTGAAATATATTTCACTCAAACAATATTACATTGAATTAACCCACACTTTTAAAGTATACGCTGTGTGAAAACACCATATTTACATAACAGATATTTCGCTTAAAATGAACACAGAGACCTCAATACTGGTAGACAATACACAATGACGGTAACATTAGATGGATCGTTTTTGTCATTTTGAGTAGAAAATGAACTCCAAATGTCACAAAATGGCAAGTTACTAATCCTAACAACAAAAGCAATGATAAAACAGTGTAAATACATGTAAAACAGTGAAAAATCAACTTCATTAATTATTCAAGGCCCAGTGCATGATGGGAACACCAGTATGAGAAAAGTTGAGTAATTTTACTTAATTTTGTAACATTGATATCTACGCTTTCAATTCTACACGCTTGAATTGAGTACTAATAATTACTGAGTACTCGTTTTTTTTTTTTTTTTTTTTTTTTTTGCCTGAACTACCTTTTTCATGTAAATTACATCTTTTTTTTTTCTGTAGTATTTACTTCACCACAAAATAATTTTTTTATCAGCGTACAGTTGTGCTCAAAAATTTAAGTGTAAAAAAATAAATACAATTGTGATGGTTGTTCTTGTTCGAGAAGACGACAAGTTCTTGTTCTTGTTTTTCACTTTCGAGAAGACACTGTGCTCTACATTGTGAAGGTAAAGCCAGTTTTTTTTTGTTTGTTTTTTTACTGCCCAAGGACGAGCATGTGAAGAATCATGGTTAAAATTAATCTTTACCATGATACCACAGCAGTATAATCCTAAACTTTTGGTGTGTTCCCTTTATTTTACTGACGACTGCTTCTCAAAATCTCAGAGTTCAATGCAGGATTCGCAAACCGCTTGCTCTTGAAAGATGGTGTTCAAAATACTTAGTTTTGAGTTTTATAATGTATAGGTCTCCTGCTAACTGGTTAACTCACATTATTACTGAAATACTTCTGCTAATCAGTTGTGGGCCACTATTACCAAAACCTTTGTCTATTAATGCAAATTATCTGTCATTTGCACTACTTTGAGGAAAGATTAAGCATGGAGCAAGATTTGTTTTACCAACGTTTGTTTCATCAGTCATTCACGCAGAGTAGAGTAGCTTGCAGAAAGTATGGATTTAGAGCGATTGATTCATCTGACGAGTCGTTTGAGAATCATTGAAAATGTGGTGATGTGCAAATGTATATTATGAGAAAATGAAACAGTCTTTTGACCTTTGATGCATGTAAACCTGTTGTAGGAGACTCCAAAACAACATTATGAAACTTTAAAACAGCATAATAGGAGCACTTTAATTCTCCATCACATGCACCTCACATCATTAACAACAATCCTATGTTGAACCAATGACAGATTTGCGACCATGTTACTTCTGATTTGTTAACCGTCGTGACTGGGTTGTTAATTCTACGTTAGTTCACGATTGTTGGCTCACTGCAAGTCAGTCATGTTACTGTGTAAGATTGATATATTGTGATTTTGAAGATTTGGACATCTGTGATACAGTATGTGTGCAACATGTAATAATTTTAGCTCATTATAACACTCAGTAAGCATCCCTCAGCATTCCACCTCAATCAACTATCAGTTACATTTGGCGCCCTTGAGTTGGTATGTAGTCTCTAGATCATCCCTTTGATTACTGAGCCAAAGGTTTCAGGTCTCAGATCTCATGCGTCACACCAACCTGAGAGAACTTCATGTGACACATCATGTCCCAGATTGAGAAATGTGCAGTGTGTTGAAATGTCTTGCCCCTCTCACGAAGTCATGTAACTTATTTCTGTGGCTTTTCCCAAAAGTGTTTGCTTACATATTTGTGGAGAGGCTCTATTCGCCCCAAATTCATCCAGACATTGGATGGCCTTTGCTCACGTTCTGCAGGCATTCAAACCGCTGCTCGTAAAACTTTAATTGGATGCGATTTAGTTGTAGAACCCTGATGTTTTTCCTGAGGATTTGTTAGGATTTCAGAGAACTCAGTCTACAAGGATTTTCTGCAAGTTCAGCGTCAACATTGTGGCGAAATGCAGATGAGATGTAAACTTGAGTAATCTGTTTGCTTTATCATGTTTGAGAATGTAATTGTCAAGCAAAACAATACAGCAAAGCCACAGTTTATGTTGTGAAAGCATTTGTCCTATAAACTTTAAGAGCTGTTTCGAAAACCTGTTATAGTAAATCTGTGTATTTGTATACAGGCTCTTCAAATGTGATATACAGCAGTGGCTCAACTGCTGGGTCATGACCCTAAAATGTCCCACAGGATTTGATAGGGTCTTAGACAGCAAACTAAATCAATGATAAATGCAAGTAGTAAAATGCATCTAACTAGTTGCTGTTAACTACAGTAATATAATTGTGCGTAGGATAGCAACATAAATGTGTCCCGTCAAACTCTACAGCAAAGTTCCTCTAATCCGGCCCTGGGGGATTTTTTTTTGCTCCAGCCATAATCAAAGACACCTGAGCAAGCTAATCACAGTCTTTAGAGTTACTAAAATTCATCGAGGAACACTGCTCTAAAGTATTTTGGTGCAAATTTATCTGTTACTTAGTAGAAACTTGTCAAAGTAGGCAATTGCCAGGATAGGTCACATGGTATATCCTCAAATAAAAGAAACAGAACCAGATTACATAATTGTTTTGATTAAAACTATTAAAATAATTTTCTTTAAATAAAAAAAATATTAAAATAAAATATTATATTATATTAGATGAAAAACAAATGAAAATGACAAATGTTGCCATGCATGTACTAAAGTAGCCTACTAAATTACGAAAATTAAAACTAAACATAAATGTTTTTTTGTTTTTGTTTTTCATATTAAAAAGGACAAAATCACATATTAAAATAACTTAAAATATATTTTGAAAATATAAAAAACAAAGCCAATTCAAAATATTGTAATGTTGGACTACATTAAATTCTAAATAAAAAAACGTATATTCAGTTGTATATCCTTGTGTCTGCAGTTTAATACAAAAAATGTCAATGGTTTTTAAATACATCGCTTGATATTTGTGGCTACAGTCTCAACAAATATATTTAAAAGTATAGGTAACATTTACTCATCTTAAATCTATATGGCTTACATTCTTCTGTGGAATATAAAAGAAGATATTTTAAGAAATGTCAAAAAAAAAAAATTTTTTTTTTATTTTTATTAATAAAGCAGTGTTTTGTTCACCATTTTTCAGATTATCCCCAGAAGTCATACATTGTTGGAACAACATGAAGATGAGTAAAGGATTTCAGAATTTTCTTTTGGGTGAACTATCCCAGCAATGCATTGTAAAAAGTGATTGAGAATCAAAGAGCAAGAATATGCCTGAGGTTCATCAGATAACGTACTATTTCCTCCTTTTTGAAAAGTAAGATCTGAACATGAGCTGATTTTTCCTTTGTTAAATTTCACTCTGCATGGGGCCAGCTGAGGGTTTTCAGCCAGTTCTGGGACCGCTCCAAGAGAAATATTGGACAAAAAATATAGGGGCATGCACATCACTGAACAAACATTTCTGAAATATGTTCTTGGTTTTTCACTTCTCATAACAAAAGCAGCCTCACTTGGTTACAAAGGTCTTCAGGAACAGCCTCTCCGTTATCCAAGAGGCATGTCATATTAAAACTCCAAAACATGCCGAGGCCATGCTTTATTCCTGAATCAGATGTATTCATCGTTCCCTTACAGATTCATTGTTGGAAAACACAATGAGAAACATGTGCATGGCTACAAATGCCACTCACCTTGCATATAAATGATCAGTGAGATATGGGTCTAATTACAAACAGTCTGCACAAAGACTACAGGGCAAGTGATCTTACGTCAAGTTTTGGGGGTTTATGACTGGAAATGATGGTGTGCATCTGGTTCAGGTTATTGTTGTTGTATTTATGACTGGTATGACATCTCTAGATAGAATGATTTGGGTTATCCATCAGGAGCAGGGGGACTCGCATTAAATTCGAATCCCTCTGTGAGTCCACAGGTAGTTGGGGTCAAGTTTTCGCATGTTACCCAGAAAACATTTTAATTATGTACCGATGCCCTCATCTGTTTCCTTCAGCTTGAGACTGACTGGTGAATATAATAATTAAGGCAAAGCTTGATCCTTTGACCTCTATGCTGGAAACGGGATATGAGTTTAAGTTGGAGAGCTTGAACAAACTTAAGTTGACTTCTTTAGGGAATTTTGGCTTGAATTTCAGAATCAAATAGAAGTTGAGAACAGGATGAAATTCAACTACTACGATTAATAATAATATTCTTTAAAAAATGCATTTTTAATCCTAATTGTAGGGCTGTCAATTTATTTTCATAATGCATTAATGTATAAACAAATTCAGTTTGTTTTCGAAAAAAGAAAAAAACATATTATGCAATCAAATCTGCACAAATTAAATACTAAAATAACGTTTTGCATACTTTATGGGCTTACATGTTTAAAGTTGTTGTCTGCTGTTCTCATTAACATTTCTATGTTAAAATGAATACATGATAGTGGCATACAAATATGTACTGTATGCACTGTCATTTAAAAGTTTGAGGTCAATACGATTATGTTTAGAAATGAATACTTTAATTCAGCAAGCACACATTAGATCAAAAATGACATGACTATAATGTCATAAATTATTTTAAACATATATTTAAATTGCTCTTTGGTACTTTTTTAATTAATCAATGAAAGAATCCTATCCAATTCCACAAAACTATTAAGCAACACAACTGTTTTCAACATTGATAATAATAAGAAATGTCTCTTGAGCAAAAAATCTGAATATTAGAATGATTTCTGAAGGATCATATAAGCAATGATACTGAAAAATCAGCTTTGCTATCACATGAATAAATTACATTTTAAGAAAATAGTTCACAATATCACTGTTATTTTGTATCAAATAAATGCAGCCTTGGTGAGCACAAGAGACTTCTTTCAAAGGCATTAAAAAATCCTAGACATTTTTAAGAGTAGTGTAGTCATACACACGGTAGTGTATATAATTGAATACGTTAACTTTAACAGCCCTAGAAATAATACCATTGCACACATTTTTGGCTTATTGTCACAACTCAAAGTCAAGAGAGGTAAGAACAATGAAAAGTGGTAACAAACATCAAAACAACGTATCTCCATTCATCCATTTATTGAGTAATCATTCAATCCCAGCTGAACATGTTTAAACACATACACAATAGATACGGTGTGCCAAGAGTTTACTCTGATTCCACCCCTCTCCCAATGAGACCTTGTGTTGCCAACATGCCAACAGACTGTGCAGACAGAGAGTTTAATGACATGTCTGCACTCACCGACCATCACTCTCATAATTACACCCCAGCCACCTGAATCTTATTAAACTTAATGGCTTATTGTTTTCCCAGCTGAAGCACCATATTTGAGCATTGAAAGATTAATTTCAAATGTTTGCCAAAAAACCCCAATGCTTTTATTTGTTTCCTTTATTTTATATAAAAAAAACTGAATTCTAAGAATGCTGGCTTCAACAATATATGATGCTGAATCACATTTTTATGTTTTGTTTGCCAATGCTTGGCCTACGGATGGATACTGATGCCTTCGGCTTAGCCATCTCAAAGAGTTCTTAATCTTACCAAAACCTCACCACTAACCTCTTGCAAACCCTTACATGTGTATCATGGCTCGGTTCCTTCAGCCTCACTGGCCGAGTGAAAGCCAGGCATGAGTGTGTCCCAGAGTTCCAGTGCCAGCATGCAGAGAAAGGCTGCTGTGCAGAGAGGCCAGCTGCTGTGCAGCTTTGTTTATCCTCCCCTGCTAATTATGTCAAATATTATTCCAGTCTGTCTTCCACATCCCCTCTGCAACCCTCTCCGAGAGGAAGAGTGAGTGTGTGTGTGCGTGCGTGCGTGTGTGTGCGTGCGTGTGTGTGTGTGTGTGTGTGTGCGTGCGTGCGTGCGTGCGTGTGTGTGTGTGTGTTCGTGTGTTTTGCAGGGCGCTCACAGGTAATTAAGGTAACTGTACACCAGCAGGATGTGTCAGCCTTGTTATTTTTCATAATGATCTGAGATTTTGAAAGATTGTGACATCTGTGGCAACTAACAGTTAATTACATTAATTTTGGAATAAAATGTATTTATTTGTTTGTTTGTTTGTTTGTTTGTTTTTCATTCATTTATATATTTATATTTTAATTGTGTCAAAATTTATTAACTTTGCAACATGACATTGTTATTGAACTGAATAGAGTTCGGGATCGTTACGTCACGTCGCAATGCATTGTGGGAATCACGGTACGGAAGTAGATGTACTACTGTATATAGTAGCGTATAGTAGTCAGTAGGTAAAGTTGGTCATTTGGTCATTAATTTTGGTTATTTTTGGGAAAATGGTTCAGTATTGCTGTAATGTGAACTGCTGTAATCGGTCTCATGATCGAAAGAGCAAACGCCTCATAAATCATATTAGTTTTCCCCATTTTCCTACTTGGAAAAAACACAAGGAGACTTGGTGTCTGAAATCACAAAGAGGCGTCGGATGGCTTGGGTCGCCGCTGGTCGTCAATATTATACTACAGTAGATTATTGCACGTACTCCTGAAGTGTAACAAACCCGCATAGACAAGCTTCATAGCTCACAATCTGACAAGTGTGTGTGTGTGTCACCACTGATGCTTGGTTAACGGTACCTTAGTGCGAACAATTGTTTTCTCCGCGTTTACTTTGTAGATCTGCAGATCTTGCACCCATCCATTTGTGAACTGCAGGTGATCCTCCAGTGACAAGTTTTAAAATTGATCGGAGCAGAGACACAGAGACTTCAAACAGAAAGCACAAAGCCTTTCTTTAAAGTGAATTTCGTTTTGCATTAATTTGTATTTTAATTTTAATAAATGTTTCATCAACCAATTGCCTGGATTTAATAAATAAGAAGTAAATACAGCAGAGAGGCGCCGGCGCGTGAACTGGAGCTCGTCTTATAAATTAACCGAAACTCAGCATATAAGGTAGCCTACTTGCCTCACAGACCTGAAAAATATATCTATATTGAAATGTCTACTTTTAAACAAACAATTCAAAACGAAAGAAAACAGACTGCTCTCTGTTTATGTAATCCATATGAAATGTGCATTTCTTTCTGGCGCGTTCACTACAGCGAAGATCGTGAGTCAGCATCGTCAACCTCATCTTTGCAGCCGACTGTGACACACACACAAAAAAAACTTGTTTATTAATAAACAATTAAAATGTGTGTGTGGGGGGCTTGAATGTTGTTGCCCAGGGCACAGGAAATTGTTAATCCGGCTCTGGATCGGAGGTGTAAGCGCTCACTCCACAGACCAGGTAGGAGAAAATATCAGGGAAACTGATAACCGGCTTTTGCGTTGCCTCTAAAATGGCCGCCGTTACCCACAATGCACCATTCCATAACGTCTACGCCCGAGCTCTATTGAATCAACATTGAACTGACTTGTGCTGCATTCACAGCCTATCATATTGACCAGAATTCATCTCTTTAGACTCGGAAATAGGCATTTCTATGGCAAATTACTTTTAACATTATTTTATCTCAAAACTCACTTTCAGACAGCAGCGAGTGTTTGAAATAACTTCTGTTTGTGATCAAATGTGGATTCTGATCACCGCATAAGGCATAAATATTTTTACGCGTTGCAAAAGACAATGCGCACTAACTATTACCATAGTAAACATATGACCGCTTGAAGAAATCAGACAAATCATATAGCCTATCACAATCATGTTTTTATTTTATCTGTCATGGTGTGTCTCTTTAAACCAGACTGTCTGATATCCATATTTAGCTCTGCATATGTCATCAAATAAAGCAACCCCGGTTTTTCGAGAACTTCTGTTTCTCTGACTGAAAATATAACTGTTTTGGGAGAGAGTGCTAAAGTCAGCCTGATCTCACGGCAATTCGTACGAATTCTATGAGGTGGCTAATTCGTACAAATTCATATGACCTCACTCATACGAATTAGTACGATTTTTGCTAAATCGTACATATTTTACGAATTGCCCAATTCATATGAATTCATACGAATGACCTACCCATCACGTGGGTTTAGATAAATCGTACAAATTCGTACGAGTGAGGTCGTGAGATAGCGTCAAGAAGAGCTAAAGCTCTTCAGATCGTATTATCAGTGGCATATTTGCAGAATTGATAATTCTTTCTAGATGTTATTTAAATATGTCCTGTGACTACAAATAAACAGAAACAGACGCGACTGAATAAGTAGGCTTCTTGTCCTCTTTCTTTTGTGAAATAACGGTAAACCACTTTTTTTCTGTGTGACTGACTAATGTGCAATCTTGACAAAAGTTAATTCATTACGATCAATGTATCACTTTTTATTGTAAACCTGTGGTAAAACATTGATGCAATGATTTCTTTCTGAATAGTTTTCTGATAAAACTTCCATTTGTTGGTGAAATGATGGGTTTGTGTGATGTTGTTTCAGAGAGGGTGTTACGGGCGGTTTTAGTGAAGCTCTGTGGAGCTTCTTGCTCAACGGTGGAAACGCAGCATGGTTTTGGGCTCGGTGCTACAGGTCCGAGGCTTTTAGCCCGGCATGGCCGGTTTGAAGCCCTGGCTCGCACTGGCCCGACAGTGGAAACGCGGCTACTGATACTTTCTTGCTACAGTTAGGCATCTGGAGTGGCTGTACAAAAAATCCGAGCTAACAGTTCAGGGTATGTGCTATCATTCTGCTCTGAATGCTGCGCGAAGGACTACTACTCCAAAATCATTGGCGATGCTGCAACTAATCCCAATTCTCAATCAGTTTCAAACTGTCAACAAGCTTCTTAAACCAGCTGAAAGGAATTCCTCTGTCAATTAGTGCAATAAGTTTCTTAATTATTTCATTGATAAGATTGAGGACATAGACAATTCTTTAACCTCCATCACCCAAGCTGAGCTGGTTGATATTCAGCCTTTAAACCCTCTTATCGCTACTTTTTCGAATTTTGAAAAGGTTGGCATTGACTTTATTGTAAGAACATGAACTCAACTGACAGTATTTTAGACCACTCCCCTTTTTTGCTATTAAGAACTGTCTTTCATTAATCAGACCTTATATTATTTTAATTGTGAATTCACCACAGAGTTCTGGATCTATTCCTCCAGAATTAAAATGAGCTGCCATTACACCAGTCCTTAAGGAGCCTGGATGTGATGTTTCTGACTTTTCTAATTATAGGCCTATTTCTAACCTCCCATTTCTGGCAAAGGTCCTGGAGCGTGCTGTGTCGGCTCAGTTACATACTGTAATTACTTAGTACTACACAGTCTCAATCAACCCTTTCAATCAGGTTTCAGAACAGGGCATAATACTGAGACAGCCCTGGTGAGGGTCATAAACAATCTCCTTACTACAGCTGATACTGGTGAATGCAGTATCTTGGTCTTGTTAGACCTCAGTGCTGCCTTTGACAATATGTGTCATTCTTTCTTGCTGGACAGGCTGCACAGCTGGCTGGGTCTCTCCAGGATGGTATTCAATTGGGTTCAGTCTTACTTAACTAATCATGCCCAGTTGGTTTGCCCGGGAAATCATAAATATGATACCGTGCCAGCTTGACAGGGAGTTCCTCAGGGTTCAGTGTTGGGCCCAACTCTATTTAGCATATATATGCGTCCACTTGGGCAGATTATTAGCTTGGCACCACTGCTATGCTAATGATACTCAAATCTACATCACCACTAGCTCTGATGTCCGCTGCACATTAGCACATCAGAATCTGAATCAGAACTGAGCTTATGTTGATTGGTACGATGACAGCCCATATTAGTTTTGTTGTCGATTCCAACATGGTACTTCCCACTTTACATGTGCGGGAATCTTGGTGCCATCTTTGATCCTCAGCTAACATTTTATGTTCATATAATACATATCTTAAAAATTGCCTTCTATCATCTTAAGAATATATTACACCAACTTTTCTCTCTTTTGCTGATGCAAAAAGGCTCATAAAAGCCTTAATTTTGCCCAGGTTGGACTATTGTAATGCATTGTTCTCTGGGCTCCCAGCTAAAACTTTAAATAGGCTTCAGTTTATTCAAAACTCTGCTTTTTAACTAACTTACTGTTATTGCTTGTGCATAATAAAATAAAAGGGCATAATATATAAAGTTCATCATTATTATTATTATTATTATTATTATAGAATAAATTGAAACTTTAAATATCTGGTGTTGCTGGAAATGCTGGTACTGAAAGTACATGCCATTGTGCACGTTCTGTGAGTTCGTTAATGTCTATGAGGTGTTGAAATATTCTGGGCTTGGGTAACAGTATGAGTAATAGTGTTAGAGTTCAGAGGCCCTGCCGTTTGACTCTGTCATGCCAATATGCTGGCATTTGGATTTAGTGGTTGGGGGTAGAGACCCTCAGGCAGCTGGATATTCATATCCAATGGCATGCTGAATGGATATATTTATGCACTTGAGATTGGAGAATGTATATGGAAAAGGTATTTAGATCAAGTTCATATGCAACTTGAAATAAACATTTTATGGGTCTGCTATAAGAGGATAATTGCTGTAATGGAACACAAATGAATGGATAAATAAGGTTAATTAGCATAGTTTCAATTGGCCACACCCCAAGTTGAATTGGGATTTTTAATGAAAGGAAGAAGAATTCATCTATCGCTGTCTGTCTGTCTGTCTATCAATCTATATCTCTGATCAAAGCAAATATTTTCATCAGTAGTTAATGGGTAAATCCACCTCACTGTTCCTGTCTCACTTCAGTATATTTGATAAATCAGACTGTTTATTGATGCCCTGAGGACCATAACTGTAAACCTTATGTATTGAGTGTATTGACACCATGTTGAGACACCATGTATTGAGTGTCTTTGGCTGAGAGTGTTGCATTACGTAATAGGTTGTATAACAATGGGTTTGATGTTGTAAATTTGGCTTATATAGACTGGCTGTTGGCTTTTGATGGATAAGAGGTGGCTGTAAATGTTTTTTCAGACGTGGTGAGAAGAAGCTTTGGAGCTGTTTTAAGAATGAGTGACCAGTTTCACTTTTTAATTCTTCACATTTTTATCGCTGAACTTTTTCTTCATGTTTTCTTTTATTTGCGTACCTTTTGCAGAATGAGTTTGCATTTCATTATGTCTGAATGTGAGCTAATGATCTGAATCTTTTAAATGAACAGAGGAAAATGACCTCATCTTTGAGCTTAAGCCAGTCAGTTTCTTTTATTATTAATAATAAACTGCAGGTAACAAGTAATATTTGGCTTTCTGTGGTTTCTTTTGGCAGTCTTTGTCCTGTAGTGCAGACATGCACAGGGGGAAAAAGTTCCCTTGATGCTTCATTTTGCAGCCCATGGAGTATATTTGTCTGTGTGGGTTTGTCCTGGGGCATTTTGGATCCACCCAGTGGTTGGAGTCTTGGGGACCTCTTTAAACGCGGCGTGAAGACAAAAGAGACGCCGTACTTCAAAGACGCTTTCCCAGTGTGTGTTTGGAGTAGATATCATACCAAACATCCTCAGCCAACAGCCTTCTGTCTCTGAACCAATATGGATCCTAACAGTGAGGGCAGCCTTCACAACGGACAATATGTTTTGGTCTTGTCTGGCCTGTGGGAAAGTGACCTCTCATAGACATCAGGGCATTTTGAGAATATTACGGAAGTAGTAGGGATTCATTACATTTTTCCCAACAAAACTGTGCTATATTGGCCTGTTTTACTTATTGGAATGATACCGATCACATTCATAGTCATATTCGTTTGGCACTGACGATGTATTGTGTATCCCAGATGAAAATTTACTACATAACCTTCCCACAAATAAATATTACGCATAAAAGTCTTACGAGTTTTGTTAACACATTTTAACGTCCAAAGTGATTTAATTTAGCATCTTTATGACATCCTAAACTGCTTTAATGCAATGTTCCAAAGCTATTGTGAATCCAATTCATAATCAATTCACACATAGGCTATATGATCTTTTTTTTAAATTACAATAAAGAATACATTTCTTTTTACTATTTTAACATTTAACATCATTATGCATCATTATTTATTTAAATGTATAAAATGAATAAGTCATAGGATTTTTTTATTTATTATTATTTATATATATATATATATATATATATATATATATATATATATTTGTAATAATTTTGAAAGGGATGATAGTTCCAAACTACTGGTTTATTTATGATTTTAAAATCGAAAATTATTCAATTTGATGTCTTTATGATATCCCAAAACTGCTTTTATGAAATAAACAGGAGTTATCGTGAATAAAATTCAGTTTACACATACTTTGATTATTTTAAAAGGGTAGTGAAAATAAAGTAGCTTTAGTTTACAAATCTTGCATGTTCTGAGAAAATATTGTAACAAATATTTGTTTTGATAAAAACTGTCGGAAGCTATTTAAATATATAGAATTAATATCAATGAATCTGTTTACATACAATATGTATGTATATATATATATATAGGCTATATATATATATATATACAATACATATCATCATCATCATCATTTTCAGTCCTTTTATTTTTGATTGACATGTCAGAGAGAATAGTGCTGAATGATTTGTTGAATGGAGTATGAGAATCTGGTGAACTCATGAAAATACCATGTGATCACTTAATTGCAAAAAGCTGGTTAATCAAATGACATCACCAGTGATATAACGCAGTGCTGTTAAAGAGCAATGCAGCACAATGTAATTAGTTCTCATTAACAGATAAACAGTGTTCATGCAAAGCATGTCAAACATCATTACAAGGAATCAAACACTGGTATTTGATATATTTAAGTGCACTTAATAATTTGGCTGTGGAACACTGAACAGCTTCAGGACATTCTCTAAGTGCCTACCTACCATGTAAGGCACATTTTGTGTTTATTCTTAAATGTCCAACCAAGAATGTGAAGCATGCAAATCTTTTTGAAAACTTAATTTGTGGGCCACATGTTTGAATTTAAGTGTGTCAGCTGATGAAGAAAGTGAGGTTGTTATTTATATGACAGATTGTGGCATAGGATGGAGAGGAAGGGGGTGAGTAATCTGTTAATTCTGTGTATATACAGTACATGGAGAAGAATGATGGTTCAATGTTACAACAGAAAAATTGGACAAAATTTGTTGTTTTTCCCCCGAGTCAAGCATGCATGTGCATTTTGCAATTTCTGCTCTGGTAGTAGAAATGTGGTATGGCTTTGCGCCTTTGAAAATACAATAGAGATGATTGATGAGCTAGAAAATCTATAATTTTAGCCCGCAGGCAGAAGCGAGGTGTTTTTTCTGAATGTTTTCCTTTCGAAAAATCACGCTATTGTTCTTATGATCCTGTCAAGTAAAAGAGAGCCTTAAAAATGGTCATCGACAACTATTATTGGCAGGTTTACAAAGTCTGAAACGTTTGGCAATTGTGGCTTTGACAATGCATAAATCTCTGCGGCCTTCATCGTCTGCAGTGTACCAACATTGACTCCTGCGTGGTATTTTGTAACAGTTACACAACATGCAATTGTACTGTCCCAACATCCCTAAGGAGTGAGCGGTGAGCGGTTTCCATGGTCTGAATGAAGGGAATTTTTTTGGCATCATGATCCACGCAGGGTCGAAGCAGAGGAACTAGAATCAATCTTTCAGTTTGGCACTGAATCTCCCTCTACTCCCCTTCTCTTACATATCTATAAAATGTTCATTAAATTATGTCAACCCTTTATTTTAAGGTGACGTTGTTATGTATGACAGTATTAAATTACAAGTAACTAACCCTAAACCAAACCCTAATCCTAACCGTAACTCTATAGTCAGTACATGTAATTAATTAATATAAGTACAATGTAACTTCACCTTAAAATAAAGTGTAACCCAAATTGCTACAACAGATCATGAATTAGCTTGATTATTTCTGCAGCAATATTACGGACGTGTTAAATATCACTGTAGTAACTGTATTATGTATCATAAGTTGCCTTAAATTCTCATTAACTTGAACACTGAGTGATATTAAAGTGATTTCCGTCATTTTTATTTATTTATTTACCTGCTTTAGAAACATTCCAGTAAACATTGCTAATATGATTAGAAGTGAAAAGAGGAGACAATTACATTTTAACGCATCCGTGTGAAAAACAAACCTGGAAAGAGACGTGAGGATTTGGGGAGAATGCGAAAGATTCTGCATGCATTCCAGTGAATTCTTCATGGCATATCGCAAATTAAATAGGGAGAGCAGACCACAAATGCACGGAATATGCACAAATGCACTTTTTTCATACTCTTACAGTGGAATTCAAAGTGAAAAAAGAAAAGAATCAGTAGGAAAAGAATCAAGTGACTGAAAAGGGCTCTTGTCCTATACCATGTCACATTGAAATACCAAACGTCACGTTATTCTCCTGACGTCTGAAAATAGAATGTGGAAATTCTACAGCTAATTCAGTTAAACTGAGAGATAAGGATTATTTTTAGCGCAACCTTGATTTGAAATGATTTGTTTCAGTCTTTTTAAATGGAACGGAAATGCCTCCCATAATCTAATATAAAACACAGGAGGAGTGTTAGGGAAAAGGTGGATATGAAAAAGTCCTTCATACTAACACAGTCATTCCATTATTGTCACAATGAAAAATAATATGCCAAAAAATAATCCAATTATAATAAAATCACAAAATAAAATATTATATTATATTATTAATATTATGTATATCTGTTAAAAGTAATTAAACTCTACATCATGCTCAATGGGATGCAGATTGAACTTTAATTTTTCAATCCATGGACTAACCTATCCTAAAAAACAGAAAAGGTATCCTGCTGCAAGTTCTGAGATGAACAGATAGGAGTGTATTGACAGGAAAGAAACAAAAGGATGCGAGGTACAGGAAAACAAACCAAACAGAAGGAGGCCACAAACAGCACAGATGCAAAACCAGATTCTTAGATGTCAAGTAATATGAACAGTAACAGGTGGTTTACCACTCATGTCGTTCACTGTTAAAAGGATGTCCTCATTTATCTCTCATGTCATCACCTCAGAAATTAGATGGAAAAAGTTGTTTATGGTTTCCATTCTTTTAAGCTAGCTTTTAATGGCTAAAAACAATCTGCTGAAAAACAGGTGTTGAATTTTAAAACTCAGCTTAAAGGGTAACTCCCCAAAATTGAACCTATAGGCTCTTTTTGTTAATCTACCCGAGTCAAACTTTCATGTAAAAGCATAATTAGAATGGAAACGCCACTTTTAAGATTGACCGTATTTTCGTTTTAGGTCAAAATGCCTTTTGAATGGGAGTGATAGCATAACATTTCTATGATAGCATCAAAATCGCTATTTCGCTATAGACGATCTCCGAATGCAACGTAACATGATGAGAGTAAAGATGTAAAGCTCCTAAAGCTTGTTTCCATATAAATTCACGGATAATTTTTTATCTAAGTTATCATGCTTTTCATTGAAATTACAAGTTCTACCAGAAAGACTCGGGAGATAAAATGATATAACAAGTGTAAATTTATTGATAGCTCAGCAAGCATAATTTTATAAAGTTTTTGGCGTAGGCCCCGTCCTTAGCAAGCAATGCGAGGGTAACGGAATCTGCAAATCCCGCCTGAAGATGAAGGCAGGGGCGCAGCCGACCCCCTGGAGGTAAAGGAAGGGACCATCCTGGTGGTGGTGGGGAGGATGAAGGAAAAGGACCATCTAGGAGGTGGTTGGGGAGGATGGAGGTAATTGGCGCCGTCAGTATCTGCGAACTCATACGAATGTAAGTACCATTCTTTTATACTGAGAGTGTTAACACATGATTGGTTAGAAGTGAGTTAATACATGACGCGCTGATTGAGTCTTCCTGGCAGAACTTAACGCGAAGCTTACATTTCATGACATTACCTCATATGTAGTCAGTTCATTAACGTAATGAACTGACTCCATATAAGGAAATGTCATGAATATGGCAATGAACTTGTAATTTTGCATTCAGAGATCGACTACTTTTGACTGACAAAATTTCAGCCACCGGAAACACTAACTGATAGAGTCGTACAAAACCTTTCTTTTTAGTAAACTCTGTGTACACAAACAATGTAATCAATACTCAAGAGCCCCTGGTGATACTTCGAGCACAGTTTTATGTTGT
This sequence comes from Leuciscus leuciscus, assembly GCF_965113295.1. Classification (NCBI taxonomy): domain Eukaryota; kingdom Metazoa; phylum Chordata; class Actinopteri; order Cypriniformes; family Leuciscidae; genus Leuciscus; species Leuciscus leuciscus. Next base: position 23,608,720 of record NC_138743.1, read on the forward strand.
GTCGAGCCTTCTTAGTGTTTTAAAAATAGCGATTTTGATGCCATAGATAGTCGTGCCCCAAGCACTCCCATTCAAAAGGCATTTTGACCTAAAACGAAAATACGGTCAAACTAAAAAGTGGCGTTTCCATTCTAATTATGCTTTTAAACGAAAGTTGACCTCGGGTAGATTAACAAAAAAAGACTAGGTTACATTTTGACGAGAGTTACCCTTTAAGATGCTACATGCTGAACTAAATTTGCATAATGAAACATTGCTAAAAACGTATATTTGATTTCTTATGGGCCAGGCATGATATGTAAGCAAAATTAAGAGTAATGATAAGCAATGAGATCAATTTCTCTGTTATTAAATTTAAATATTTATTTATTGGTATCAATTATAACAGTCAATGAAAATTTGAATGGATGCCTTTTTTTTAATGCCTTTTTTCATTGTGGTCATTTAACAGTATATTATGCCTGAACCTTATCTGATAAAATTGATGATAGAACCTTCTTCGATAAAATTGTGATGACAGAAAACTTGGGAAACACTTTATTTTGATCCACTTTAGACATTCTAACTATAAGTATACTTTGCAAGTACATGTCAATTTATTCTACAAACCCAAACCCTAATAATCTACTAATTCTCAAATAGGAGTTAGTTGACATGTAGATGCAAATGAGAGTTGGTTGACATGCTGTTGCAAAGTTACTTATAGTTTGAATTTTTCAAGCAGACTATTGAAATAAAGTGTAACCAAAACTTGTAATATGGTAATATTGATTGGAAGATAAGATTTGAAGTTGGCTTGCTGGCACAAAAATGCAACTGCACATTGTGTTATAGCATCTAGCTTAATCTGTCTTAATTTTAATTTTAAAACAAGAGCCTATAGCAATCAAGGGACCCATTGTGCCTTTTTTTTCTGATGTAAAACTCCTGTACCATCCTTTAATTCAGTTTTCACAAACCCCTTCCAGTCTCATCCCTCACTGTTCTCTATTTCATTTGTCTCAAGGTATGAGACAAGTCCAGTTTTTCTATCTTTAGATTATTTTAAGCTGTAGGTGAAACGTTCATTTTGTTTGGTTTTTCTGGGAGAATCTAACTCTATTTCTCTTCACTTCCTAATCCTATAACGGTACCTGAGGGATTAAAACAAAGAAAACTATTATCAGATTGGCACTGTGCACAGACACTAACACAAACACAGCCTGTATCCATGACAGCTTGTTCTGTTATTCCACTGTTTAAAGAGATGGGATTCAGTCTTTCATCTAGAACAAACTGTTTGATTCAGCAGTATAACTTAGAACAACATCCACCAACAAGGAGCATAGGAGAATTAAATCGCAGAATTGTCAACTGGAAAACTTCAAAAGACACAGACTGTCATAATATGTTCAGCAGTAACATCAGATATTTGTAGGGATGGGAATGTGATACAGTGATCTACGTATCACGCCACATTAACCCTTAAATGCATACATTGGGTCGTTACTGACCCGGGACATCATTCACTAATCACTACCCTCCTCCTCATTCATTTTTAAAGGTTGACATCAGCCTTCTTAATATGCCTCAATCAATTCATTATAAACAATATAAAAAGAAAAAATATATATATAAAAGAATGCCTGTTTTTTTGTAAAAAACAAATTTTATAGGGGCGCTAATGACCCGAGGTCTTTAACAGTGTAAGTATATTTTTTCTACATTACAATAATTTAATCTTTGATGACTGAATAAGTGCAATTCACCTTTATTCCACAAGGTGGTAATGTCTGATACAAAATAATGAAGTGACGTTCCACTCATAGTTACCGCAGGCAGAGAACAAAAGAATAGGAAGTATCATCAGCAAAACTTGAAATGGCTCAGCGATTTACTGCAGAGCAAGTACTGAACGCAATCATATATTAGTGTCACTGTCACTTGATGGTGGATCTTGTGAAGAAGCTGTCAGCGATCAAAATATTGATTTTTAAGATGGTGAAATTTATAGTTTTAAGAATATGTTTGAGATTGCGAATATGAGCCAGATGCTGAATGTACTGGGAAATAAGCTCTGATGAGGACAGTAATGAGGATATAAAACATCTGCTCAAACTGAACCCTTCCAAGCTCCAAAAGGTAACAAAATATGCTTTATTTTATTCTTCTGTAATTGTTACTCTAATATCAGGAGAGTTTTATATTATCGCGACAGTTTGAGATCCATCAGTGTAAGATTTAGATGCGGGTCACTAAAGACTTATGTAATAATGATTGGTGAAACATTAATGCATTTAAGGGTTAAAGAGCACCACAATTGCATTCATTATTTGAATTTTGTGATAAAATACATAACTTGAAATCTAAAACTTTGTTTCTTGGCAGAAAAACTGCAGACTTGGCAACCCTGGCTTGATCAACATGTAATTCACAGGGTCAATTAGATTGCGATAAAGTGAACTTGCTTAAATGTGTTATCACTTTAATTTTGACAGCCCTAAATTCTACACAAAAGACATTGCTCCCACACAGAGACAAAGAAATTGCTTTTATCAGCCAATAATGATTATTATACACTGGTGCATCCCTAAGCTGTCTGTCTGGGACTACGGATGGAAATTATTATTGTGCTAAATCCGGCGTATTTACGTCAACTTATATTGTACGTTTATCAATATGCACTGTCCCATCCAAATAAATACAAGATGAAATGAGATAATTAAGATGCATATTTTGGAACAGCTTTCATGCCTATGAAGCCTTACATTAGATTAGATTGCAAAATGAATTTACCATTCACAGTGGGTGTGTGTTAGACATTATTATTATTGCATGTACATCTCTCATAAGCCAATACATCACCACCATCTGGTTCAATAACAGCAGATGGATGTGGAATTGGTATAAAGTTCTGGGTTACAATATTACCATCTGGAAGAAATTAACAAATGTATTCATATAAGAGCTTGTTTATCGTCATCCCTAGCTAAGCAATCTTACAGTTAACTTCTTGTGTATTGTATAACAGAGCTGGACTCCCTTGTGAGAGCATCTCTGAGGATTTGGGGTTTGTTCAGGTTCCACAGAAATGGAGAAAATGCCAGGAAGCCTGGTGATAGACGCAAAAGAACCAGATGTATGACCTTAATCACACATTCATTTATATTGGGAACACAAATACAATGTAGGTGGTTGTGGTTTATGGATGCAATACCATTCCACAATAACAGATTTTTGAATTAAATTTTTTTGAGTTTTTTCTTTTCTTTTGCTGCAAGAAATCTTAGTCTAGGATGATGTTACATTAAATGACAAAACAAATCTACATCTGTGTTGGTCTGGATTCTTGTGTCCAGTGTTGGCTAATAAAAAGTTATAAAGTAGGCCTGGTGCATACGATCCTAATGTAAATGGATCAAGTTAACTCCATTTTACACATTTAAATTAATTGGACACTATGAAATTGTGACTTGACTTGGATTAACCTAAAACTAAGTCGGAGCTAAAGCGGTTTCATAAAGGATAATTTAAGTTATTGTGCTGTTTAATGAGATGTGGTGTTTTCCTCAGTGCGTAACTTACATTTCACAGGTATATTCTCCATCTGTATTAAAGAGTTTATCTGTTATTTCCTTACTGTTGTGCACTTCTTTACTACAACTACAGTACTTAACATTACAGAAATCAATGCAGTGAAATTAATACAAAATGCTCAGTAATTGTGTTTTAATTAACTAAACTGAAAAAGAAGAAAAATCTGCATTTTGTGTCTGCAAGAAAAGAACAGGGGTCCAAAGGAGAGTATCTCATTACCTGGATTACCATTTTTGAAAGATACAGTATTAACACTTTTAGTCTTGTTTTGAACTTTCTATTCATCAAAATCATGCATCAATAAAAACTATTATAGAGTTAGTTCTCCCAAAAATTATCCCATATGTGTCGGGTCAGAGGTCACTCTTCCGCCTGAACTAGACTCACGCACGCACGTTACAGGAAGCCAGTGATTATAGTTTATAAAATTATAAATATGGATAGTTTTCTTACAAAAAGACATCGATTTACTTTAGAAGGCCTTTATTAACCCCCTGGAGTCGTATGGATTACTTTTATGATGGATGGATGCACTATTTTTGGGCCTCAAAATCTAAGGTACCTTTCACTCCCATCATAAAGCTTGGGAGAGCCAGGATATATATATATATATATATATATATATATATATATTTATTTCCGATTGTGTTTGGCTGAAAGAAGAAAGTCATATATACCAAGAATGGCTTGAGGGTGAGTAAACTATTGGATAACTTTAATTTTTGAGTGAAATATCTCTTTAAGCATGTACAACTGTTTTCAACATTGATAATAATAATACCTGTTTCTTGAGTAGAAAATCAGCATATTATAATGATTTTTGAAGGATCATGTAACACTAAGGACTGGAGTAATGATGCTGAAAATTCAGCTTTACCATCACAGGAATAAATTACATTTTAAGTTGGCTGAAGATTGATTAGCTGGTTAGTAAGTATATGACAAGAACAGCACAATTCAATTTAAAACATTATTATTATAGGTTTTTTGTTGTTGTTGTATTTTAGTTTTTTTTTGTGTGTGTGTGTGTGTGTGTGTGTGTGTGTGTGTGTGTGTGTGTGTGTGTGTGTGTGTGTGTGTGTGTGTGTGTGTGTGTGTGTGTGTGTGTGTGTGTGTGTGTGTGTGTGTGCGCAGCTGTGTAGGCATTACTGGGTCAGCTGGACCTCTCTGTGCCCTGTTCCTCTGAGTTTTGGGTTGTTTGTGTGTCCAATATATTTCCCCAGGTGTTTTCCTGCTTTTATGGTTGATGGAAAACTCTTCATAACCTCAGTAAACTCACTGAGCACTGTTTCAGTCGCCTCATTCTGTACAACAAGATTGTTAATCCACAAACATGTAGTTTTCCTGCAACTGTTTCGTGACAATTGCAGTTTCCACCAAAGTTCTGTTCCTGCACATGACAAAGTGCATAGTCAACAAGATTAAGGAGAAACTGAATCTCTTGAGCCAGCGCGGCCAACAGTTCGTGAGTAATGGGAACCACATGTATGAAATTTTGATTTAAGTGGTAATACATGAGAAAACTAAAGCTTCGTCTTTTCCTGCGGGTTCTCTGTAACTCTAGCTCTCCTCAGCTACTCTTCTTCAGGCAGGAGGAGAGGAGATGTGAGGTCAGTCCCCATGGTTCCTGATAGTGAAACTGACAAATCAGGGAGAAAAGATGGACTTATCATGGCACACGCTAGCATTTTATTTCCAGAGTCAATAAACTCAGTAAAAAATACGGCAAATTTCATTTTGCTTATTGGTTCCTCAAAATTAAAAAAAAATTACCATAAAAAGGGCAAACAATTGTATTTACATTTCTATATGAACATATTGGACTATGGAATATAGATGCCCTCTAAATGGTAAAGATAGGCCTATATATATATACAGTACACATATATATATATATATAATATGTATATAAATATAGGCCTATCTTTACCATTTAGAGGGCATCTAGTTATACTTGTTACAAGTATAGATTTAACTTCAATTCTTAAATCTATTAAATATAAAATTTGCTGTATAGTACATTTTTTGAGAGGTATATTTTTTGGGACAGTTTTTTTTTTTTTATCTCAATAACAGCAATTCTCATATTGCAGACCAGTCAATTGTAAATTGGTTTACAGACCCATGTTCAGTGCTGACTTGACCAGCTTTTGACTGTAAGGGGAAATATTTAGTTTTCCAAAAGATATGAGAGATGTTCATTTAATTTTTAAAGTTATTATATTGCTCAATCATTGGAGTGATCTGTCACTGTCATACTGATACGCACGTGGCAAACAATGACTTTCCCCCCCCAATTAACTTTTAGTGCATCCCCCCCCCCCCCCCCCCCCTTCTCTCTCTCTCTCTCTCTCATTGTATTTTCAAAGACAAATGTTCCAATTACAGCAAATATTATATATTTCATTCTACACTTATAATTTAATCTGTAACTTTTCATTTTAAGTACTGTTCTTCATTTATATACAACAGATATGCAAACACATATTAATTGCACACATACTGCTTAAATTATCTCCTTATGATCGAGTGTAAATGTGCTAATCAGTTCAGTAAAACTGGGTCTGTCCTCTAAGCATACTTTTGGTGTAAAACATTTCAGTGCTTAAAAGCTGGACGTTTATCTAAGGATATGTAAAATATCTTACATTTCTGCCTTGAAAGTGTAGTAAAAGTCAGACATTTATGCTAAATGAATAACTGTGTATGAAAACAGATGACAGAATGTTCTTGAATGTTTTCCTCATATAGTAAACCTTTTGTCTTTTCATAAAGTGCATGTTATTACAATGTAATAACATATACATAATCTATTACAATGCAATTGTAAAACACTAATTTAATGATCCTTTGTGAGCGTTTGCCTCATAACTCTACATTATAAAACATCCTGCCACCACAGAATTGTGTTTAGGTACATTTCACTGTTGGTTTGTGACCTCTGGCTTTATAAAGTAAATATTTGATCAGAAAAGACCAGCATAATGCTCTGCGCTGTGACCCTGGATATGAAGGGATTAAACTAGCTATCTCTTTGGTTCACAGAGAGTGTATTTCAGTGGGAGCCAATAAACTTACACCACAGTTTATTACTCAACATTAATTTAATAACAATAATCTCATAATTCTCAGAAAACCCCCTGATGACATCCATGTTATTTATTTCTCATAGCTTGTCCTCTGTAGGCCAGGTGCTCTTCAGTTTGAACAAATCTAAACAGTTACAGACCATTTTATTTTTGATATGTGATAGGAAACACCGTCAACACAAAGCATCCAGCAAAGACTTAACTCCTACGAAGTTCATTACATGAATTTGCTACAACGGCACTGTATAAAAGAGAGAAAGTGTTTTCACCCTAGTAAACCTTGTCTCCTTTGTTTTCATGCCCTATGATTACAATGAAATTGAGGGATTGTTGTTATAGCATATTGGAACACATTGCTGTTTAATGATTGCATGAGCAGATTCTTTGAGTTGGAGAGATACAGAATAATGTAGATGTTACTGCGTAGGTTTTGCTTTCCTGTTACATAGAAAATGCTATTTAGGTCAATAAGGTCATGGTCAGGAGCCCATTTTCTTGGAAGAGTGAAGCCTAAGCACAGAACACCATAATTGGGACTGAGAGAAGCAACACAGCAGACCTGGATAGCCAAGTTTGGGAATGCTGTTTTATTTACTGTATTTTTGATTAAATAAATGCAGCCATGGTGAGCATTAGAGACTTCTTTCAAAAACATTAAAACATCTTACAGACAGCAAACTTTTGAAATAATAATACATTTTATCTGAACTATTCCTCTACTGAAGAATGTCCTGCCATGTCAAGTCAAATCATGTTAGTTTGATGTTTGAAGGTCGTTTACATTATACAGTAGCATTTGTTTCAATATGTGTTAATGCGTGTGTATGCATGTGCATGAGATTGTCTGTTTGCTGTGTTATTCAGAATTCCCATCATCAATCTTCATTAATCAGTGAGAAACTTTATGTATTTTTGAGTCCATGATCCAGATTTGACCTGTCTGCCCTCCCTTGCTAAAATATGAACAGATTATTGGAACTTCGTTTCCAATATTGTTATGTATTTGGCACTGAAATTCTTACTAAGTATTTGATTCTTCGCCCATTACATTACTCACCCACATGCTTTAATTGCAAGATTTAGTGAACAAATGCATGCAGGCAGGGTTTGGATTGGCTGTGATGATTATCTTTGATCTCAAGGCTCTCATCACTTAATCAAGCCAAGAGTGAGCGAGAAAGAGAGATGGGAGGATGAGACCTAAAGAGAGAGACACAGTCTCCATTTACGTCTGGCTGAACATCAGGTTAGATCACCTCCATATGTACACCCTACTCTGCTAAAAACTGGCAGATCTTTCTGAACGTCTTTTGAACAGATTTAGTTAAAAACGATGTTATTGTCTGTTTTTTTGCAGAATCAGAGTTCTCGGTTGGTAGAAACATGGCATGTTGCTTGGATGTTGCTGTAGCAGCAGATAAACAAATGATTACAAACAGTGATCAATGTGTTTTTTGGGATAGTTCGGTCAGCTGGTATCCATAGTGAACTAGAAGCATCAATTAGTGGTCCGCATAAGCCAGGGTATGATTTCAATATAACATGTTCGCATGTAAAATGTTTAATATATATTGACAGCATCTAAAATGTAATTATTGTTGTAATGTTTATGACTCCTTTTAGGTTGATCCAATATTTAATTTAATATTATTTACTGTATTTAAAGGGATAGTTTACCCAATTTTTATTTATTTATCATTTACTCACCCTGATCATGTTTCAAACCTGTATGAGTTTCTTTCTTCTGTTGAACACAAAAGAACATCAATTGACATCAATTAAATATGTTCAGTGCCATCACATTTATTTACTGAATTTGCCTAATTTGGAATTAAAACGGCTTTAATCTTATAAAAAATAAAAATAAAACGTATATCCAGATGTAGGTGTAGAGATGTGTTGCTGCGTGTTGTTGTGGGGTCTGGGACACAGGGTTCTGGCACTGCATGTCTTTGATTAAACTCTATTGCAACATTTGATCATGGACGTCTCTGCAATCATGCAAAACACACACATTATGTGGGGCACTGCATAATTATTCTCTAAGGCATGTGTGTGTGTGTGTGTGTGTGTGTGTGTGTGTGTGTGTGTGTGTGTGTGTGTGTGTGTGTGTGTGTGTGTGTGTGTGTGTGTGTGTGTGTGTGTGTGTGTGTGTGTGTGTGTGTGTGTGCGTGCGTGTGTGTGTGTGCGTGTGTGTGCACCACTTTGGTCCTTGCTGTTTCACTTTACCTAAATAAACCTTCATTCCTCCAGACACAATGGCACTGAGGCAGAAACCAGATACTCATCAAACCTCCCGAGCACCTCTGGCCTTCTCCCCGCTCTCAGCTACATGCCTATAGTCTTGCCAGCATTATATTTATTGATTTCTCTTTTAATGATTTAGTTTTTTTAGGAGGCAGCTTTGCTGGTTTTATAGAAATATCCGGCATTTGTCAACTTGGCCAGACTGGGAGACCAGCTTAAACCAGTTAGAACCATCAAACCAGCTTGAATCATTCTCTCAACCAATTAATTAAAAACACTGATTCATTCAGGAATATAAATTACTGTATGAGTGAGTGAGTCGTTGAATCATTTACTCAGCCAATTCATTCATTCAACTAATTTTATATATATATATTATTATTTTTTATTATTATTATTATTATTATTTTTTTTTTTAATTTTTTTTTTTCTCCTACCCCCATACTAACTCTCAGTGTTTTGCCACAAATATCATCAAGTTAACAGGCAACAAAATAAGTATTGGCTTTGATAAATCTGGACCCAGAAATCAAGACTGAATCTAAATATTTGGATGCTCAATTGTGGGTCGCTCTGGAGTAGCTCATGATGAGAATTCTGGGAAATTTCTGTGTGCAGAGTGACCTAAAGTTTACTGTAGAGGATCATGTTGACATATATTATTACGTACATTATATGTTATTACACCCCATGCCCTGCGTTATATCAATGTTTGCTTGAGTTACCCAGGTTAACAGCTACAGGTTCTGAGAAAACCATTCGTTGCCTGGTTAGAGAAATGACTACCAGATGTCTTCATTGCAAAGATAAAGTACCTGCATGACGGTCAATTCAGGCAGATGCTGAGGGTGTTGCCAAATATTCTGCTCTCATACGGGCTCATCTGCATAAGTAAACAACCTGGGCGGTTTGTTCATGTGGGAACAGAGCAGCTGCCTTAATGGTTAATCGAACAGCCGTGGCTTTCTTTCTGAGCACTTGATTTACACCTCATGTAAAGAGCTGTGAATGGAGAGAGAGAGAATGAAATGTGCCCTGAGAGGGCAGCTTGCGTCTTTCCTTTGAGACTCGCATGTCGTGGTGCCCATTGTGTGGGGAGATTTACAGGCCTCTCTGTTTTTGATAGCACCACAAAACCACCTAAAACACAATGAGCTCTGAATCTCTGAAGATCAATGGCATGAACAAAAGAAGCAGATCGACCAGCTGCTCAGAGGAGGTATCTGTAGAGATAGGCATTATCAGCAATCTCACAATATTTGATGAATAAGTGTGATGAAAATGACAAAGCCTAGAACTCTGGCCTAAAAAAGACATCTAAAAACAGCACTTTTTGTTATCTTCTTATTAACCTTGAAGCATAAAGTTATGCATAATAAGCACACTTATTAGACCCTAAACACATTTTCCACAAGTTTCCTGATTTTTTTTAAATTTTTTATACTTTATGCTCGTCTGCATTGGTTTATTCCAGATAGACTGTCAGTCATGCATTAGTGGTGGGGATTTTTCAGTGAATTTTTCTGCATTTTACTCAACCAATTAATTCAAAGCAATGATTCATTCAGGAACATAAATGATTGTAGGTATGAGTGAGTCGTTGAATCATTCACTCAACCAATTCATTCAAGTGAATTGTTCACTGATTCATTCAGGAACATAAATGACTGTATTTATGAGTGAGTCGTTGAATCATTCACTCCATTCACCAAATTGTTCAAAGCACACCAACATAAATGTTCGCCAGGAAAATGTAACTGTTTGTCACGTGTGATTTGTCTGTTCAGAGCAATGCGGGGGGGAAAACCCTGGCCGATTTGTATAGTACTTTTTACAATACATATAATTTCAAAGCAGCTTTACAGAAAATGCTTGCTTAAAATGTTACAATAAAGAAGCCAGTGGTGATTTTGCCAATGAAAAAAATAATAATGATGAGGTAGCCTTGAGAGGTCCATATGGCAATAATCTATAGCTCTAAGGTTATGAGTAAGTTACAAGTCATGGTTAGTTGAAACTTAGACTTAGGATAGCATAATTTTGTCTATTTATCCAAATGCATGACTTTATGTAACAGCAAAATCTCTGGGCATAAGACAAAATTGCAACTCATTAGTTGGTCAGTTTTATTCGCAGTGAAATGGAAAAGAGATTAGAATGCCTCTTTCTCTCTGTAAATTAATTCTGTTATATTGATAGCATGCAAATGTTCATGTTGGTCTGAACAGATTCATTCATTCAAATATTTATTGTATCGAATTTTCACACCAAACATTTATCTTATATAAACAGGCCTTTATTCAAGAACGATGTTATTTATTTGTTTGGATCAAAATTGCGTATATTATTGCAAATATGTTGAGCAGAGACAAAGTGAGAGCTCTCTGACATGTGTCCTCACTGTCAAGTAGAATTTTGTGAAGTGCTTTTTTTTTTCATTGCAGATCAATTGAATTTATATTTTAATATTAAATAAACTAAATTCCTTTATATCATAGACACTGTTAATGTTGAAATATCAACAAACACTGTGTTCTGCATAGTACAAAGTGTGAGTTAGAGTACGGGTAAACAGTGTCGGACCTGATACCAGTTCTGGCTTTCCGAAGTATATAGGCCAACCAAGAGCAAAGCAATCACTGCCCTCTGTTTGTATGATTGCATGACTTTATGCGTTACTCTGTGTGTGATCCATTTGTCTCCTTCGCTACCATATCACAGGAACAGGCCCTTTTGCATGTTCTGCTACCCTGCAGCTTAAAATACATGCATATTCATTTATCAGGTAGAAATGCCTGAGTAATTCAATAAAAGATTGGATGACGCGTAATTTTCTTTTATTATATCCAGACAAGACAGAGGTAATACTTATCGGTTCAAAAAACCGCCCACAAAACCTCGCACAATACAACTTTAACATCGTAGGATGTCCTGTTACTTTATCCTCTACAGTAAAAGACCTGGGTGTTATACTCGATTGCAACCTGTCTTTTGAAAATCATATTTCATATGTTACAAAAACAGCCTTTTTCCACCTTAGAAACATTGCTAAGCTACGTAATATGCTATCAGTTTCTGATGCAGAAAAGTTAGTTCATGCATTCATGACCTCGAGACTGGATTACTGTAATGCTTTATTAGCTGGTTGTCCTGCATCCTCAATAAACAAGCTACAGTTAGTCCAAAATGCCGCCGCTCGAGTTCTTACTAGATCAAGAAAATATGATCATATAACACTGATTTTATCATCACTGCATTGGTTACCTATAAAGTTCCGTATTAATTACAAGGTATTGCTACTGACTTATAAAGCCCTTAACGGCTTAGCTCCAGTCTATTTAACGGATCTTCTATCGCCCTATAATCCATCGCGCTCTTTAAGATCACTAAATTTAAGGCTTTTGGTCATACCTAGGATATCTAGGTCCACCAAAGGAGGGAGAGCATTTTCACATTTGGCTCCAAAACTCTGGAATAGTCTTCCTGATACTGTTTGTTGCTCAGACTCGCTCTCCCAGTTTAAAACTAGATTAAAGTCGCATCTCTTCAGCCAGGCATTCATATAATATTTTCCATCTTACAGTTCAAACTACAATCCGGCCTCTAGTTCATAAATGCTAGAGGAGAACTGGCCCCCGACTGAGCCTGGGTTCTCCCAAGGTTTTTTTTTCTCCATTAGGTCACCTGATGGAGTTTTAGGACACCATTAGGTCACTTGATGGAGTTTTTCGGTTCCTTGCCACTGTTGCCTTTGGCTTGCTCAGTTGGGGATATTTTGGGGATATTGAATTAAATTTTATCAATCAATAAATTCCACTAGAAACAAACCTTGTTGTATTATTTTAATTTAATACTGTGAAGCTGCTTTGATACAATCTGTATTGTGAAAAGCGCTATACAAATATACTTGACTTGACTTGACTTGACTTGACTTAATTCATATCATGCTCAAGAGAAAGATGGACAGAGTGATGGAAAGAGATGAAAAAGCTAATAAGGCAAACGCATAAATAATGGTTTTGTGTTGTTAGGAGGATCCCTGCTAAGCTGTTTTTGATTACTCTGGCCTGGTGGGAGGGATGCGTTATGAACCCCTTGCTGCTCTGGTGTTTACTGCAGCAGAGCATGGAGACCGTAGCCCCAACACTGTACGTCAAATGGGATGAGCATTGTTTGTGTGCTTGTGTGTGACGGGGAAGGCAGGGGTAGTGACCGGGCTGCTGGAGAACTGCAGTCTGCTTCTTATTAGCGTGAAGAGCAATTGGGTTCTGGTCTAAAGTATCCCAATATCCTCTCCTATAATCCCCTCTCCTGCCGAAGGGATCCAGCTGTGGGACAGCGCTAGGGGAATGATACTTGGAGATTTTCGAAATCAAAAGCTTAATTTATTGCAAGAAGCTATGATGGCAATTCAATGCATCATGAATAAGTCAATATGTTTTAAATAAAATGTTACGTATTAAGTATTTTACAAAGCAAAAAAAAGTTCTTTACTGATGCATAACTGATGCTTTACTCTACACTTGATGCATAATTATTGATGTTTGCAAGCACCACTAAAAATTCGGTACATAACCCGTTTCACAGTATTTATCCCAAGGACATGAATCATATTATAAGTGGTCAAATTACAGTTTTCGTCTGGCACATGATTAAATGGCTGGAAAAAAGCCCATAGACTTACATTGTTTGGGTTTGAGCAATATCTTGAGCAATACTCACCCAGATCTAAGCAACCACCCATATATTTATACATACATATACATACATAGTGGCGCACACCCACATCTTATGCACGTGTTATATGCCCGAGGAAGGACTATTGACTGAAACATTGCTAATTAAACACTTTTTGTGATGATGCAAGTTGTGTGCAGGATTTATATACTCAATTAGCCTGACGTCGTCATACTCAGATTCTAGTCAGAATATGAGTCTGATACTGCTCCATTGGGCTGTGATTATGGGGCGTGTTTCAACCGAACCAGGAAGGAAAATGCCTCTGCACTCAATTGGATAGACCTACAACCAATCAGACCAATCAGAGTAAGTGACGTTCTTCATTCATCTTTCCGATCGACAAATGCCTTGATTGCGGTTCTCTGTTCCTCTTTTCAAATGAATGCACAGTCGATATCTTCTATAACAGACGCGATGGCGGAATCTACACATGATGTTTCATAAACAAAGTTCGGGAGGAGCACGTTCAAATAATCAATCCAATCAACTTGTCATCAAACAATTACCATGTTTGCATGAGAGGAAGCATGTATTTATTTACTCTGTCAACCCACCTAACATTCCTTGACAGTTTTCAGCATCCCTCCACTCACTCTTGGCTTGTTCTTCCACAGCCTGGAATAAGGGGGGAGTTCTTTGGGTTCGGGCAGAATACCGAGCCCTGAGCCTCTCCTCGGACAGTACGCCAAATATGCATTTATTCTGTCTGACTTATTTGTAAGTGTGAAATCTCAATTCTCCAGCGGCAGTCATCTTTTTTGTAAACGAATTCAACCCAAGCGCTCGTTGGTGAAGTGGATTATTACGTTACTGTTGATCATCTGTCCATCATCGTATAAAGCCCGCCCTGACAATTTGATTGGTCCAAACAGCTTTGGTTCGGGCATAATAGCTCCACAACGGATCAAGTCCAGACCGAACTTCCCGACCTAAAAATGTTGTGGGAGGGGCTAAGTTCGGCTGGCATCCAGGCTAATATTCAATATATCTAGATCTAAAAACATAAAAACTTCATAAAGACTGATGGATTGACACATGCTATCCTGTCAGTTTATCCAAGAATCATTAATGTGATCCCCAGTTGGGAAGAGTTTATCTAAATAAAGTATCACATCAATGACTCTCAAGCAGATATCAGCAGCTGAGGATGTTTACGAGTGGAAAATTTCCAGTAAATCTATCAAATACTCGCTCACTGCGATTTAGAAAAAGATATGAAAAAGATCAGTCCAATCACTCAACTCTTGCACACAAACACTTTTCATGCTCTCTCTCTCTCGCTCACTCACTCACAAACACAATTCCTCACTGCTTCCCAGGGGAAGAACTTAGATTTATGTATGTTTATTTACTTCAGCACAGGCAGTCTGTAGAGTTCAGCATTCCCAGAGGAAAACCAGGAATTTCTTTCACCACAAATTCAAACACCCGACCGCACAATTCCAAGGAGCTCTTTATTGCTTATTCTCATAAAAGAAAGTCTAGGTTATATCTTGGATCTTAATTTCACTACTTTGTTAAGAGATATGTGCTCTAGTCTTAGAACTGATTTTCGAGTTTTGACGGGTTATTTTTATATTTGCGTCCTGTTTTTAAAGGGAGAAATTGTTTAACTTTAACATACTTTTAAAACTAGTATTGCCATACTATATATATATATATATATATATATATATATATATATATATTTCAACATACATGCCTGTCCTGTCTTGTGCTGCACATGGGTGTTTTGTTATTTTGGGCCATGTGCTCGTGTCTATTGTCTAACCCCTCCCATCTTGTTATCTGATTATTGGTTAATTTGTCCCACCTGTTTGTCTCGTTACCCTCCTTTGTTTGTTCCCCTATTTAGCCTCCTTGTGTTTGTAGTCTTGTGCTGGTTCGTTGTCCGTGTTTCTTGTTTCCTGGAGTTCCTGAGTTTTTGTGTTTGTACTATACCTGCATGTCACTAATAAACTACTCTGCATTTGTATCCTCGACTCTCGTTTACCATTTCGTGACACATAGATTACTTGGATTATTAAATTACTTTAGACTGATTACAAAAAATTATTTGAATCTTATATAACTTTTAAGTAAGCAATAAGGTACGAGAGGCTGTGCTGTATCATGAATAAGGAAATTTGGAAAATCCAAAAATACTCCACAACGCAAAGCAGAGTATTGAAAGTCAGAGTTATGGTAAGGGCCGTGACATTTCTGAAACATGCTTGAAACTGCTTACCAACCACAGCACACTGGTCCAGCGACCAATCAGAGCACATTGAGCTTTTCAGAAGGAGGGGCTTTATAGAGACAGGAACTAAACTTTACTGACAGACTGGGAAGAGAGGTGCTGCAACAATGTCAAATATGTGAAACATAATGTGTTTTTTGAACATTCAAGCATCATAACCAATTAATATTTCAAACTATTCTTCAATGCAATTAAGCGCTCCTTTCTCACAAAGGAGTTCAAGGCCTTGATTAAAGAACCGTCTGATGAAAGCATATTGATAGCGTTACACATTTCCCAAATTAAACACAACTGTCGGATGGTGATTCATATGCCAGTACTGGGAACCACATTTGGTTCCCAGTAGCTGGCATATGAATCACCATCCGATAGTTGTGTCTGAAAGATGTGTGTAAGTCCACAACAACCAAAATATTTGGTGCTTGTCTCAGGTAGTCAGAAACTATTGAGTGGTCATGGTTTGGTTTTCTTTCACATATTAAACTTCCCCCATTTTCACTACTGCCATCAGTTTTTAGAATAAATACAGTGCTATGCATAAGTTTAGACACCCATGCTAAAGTTGACTAAAAAGAGGAATAAAAAATCATCTTTTGGAAATTGAACTTAATGCCTTAATTAAAAAAAAAAGGAAAAATCCAACCTTTAAGGACACCAATGTTAAATTCCCATAGAGGCAGGCAGATTTGTATTTTTAAAGGCCAGTTACTTCATGGATCCAGGATACTATGCATCCTGATAAAGTTCCCTTGGCCTTTGGAATTAAAATAGCCCCACATCATCACATAGCCTTCACCATACCTAGAGATTGGCATGGAGTACTTTCCATAAGATCATCTCTCAATGCAAATCAAACCAGCTATTTGGCTAACTGAAATAAAACCATGCCAATCTCTAGGTATGGTGAAGGCTATGTGATGATGTGGGGCTATTTTAATTCCAAAGGCCAAGGGAACTTTATCAGGATGCATAGTATCCTGGATCCATGAAGTAACTGGCCTTTAAAAATACAAATCTGCCTGCCTCTATGGGAATTTAACATAGGGGTGTCCAGACTTATGCACCCTGTATTTTAAGGAAAAACATTTATTTATTTACGATACATTATTCATTCACAAAGAAAATTGGTGTCCTTAAAGGGATAGTTCACTTTGAAATAAATTTTTGGTATGTTTTAGCTTACCTCAAGGGCATCCAAGATGTAGGTGTCTTTTTTTCCGCAGTAGTTTCAATTTTGATATTTTTAGGTCAAACCGTTCTTGTCTGTCAGTCATATAATGCAGGTCTATGGTCACCACCTCAAAGAGCATGCACAGAGTCCAAATTAAAACAATTCCCCGTCGTCCAAATTAAACAATTCCCCATCGTAAGTACACATTGATGGCCTAAGACACGAAACGAGCGGTTTGTGTGAGAAAACGAACAGTATTTATATAGTTTTTACCTCTTATACACAGCCATGTCCAAGTGATCTGATCTGACGTGTACGCAGACTGGTGCATAGATATATACACACTAAATGTCGCCTTGTCTACGGCAGTTCATTGGAACGAATGTCTTTAAGGCGACATCTAGTGTATATAACTATGCACCAGTCTGCGTACATGTCAGATCAGATCACTCGGACATGGCTGTGTATAAGAGGTAAAAACTATATAAATACTGTTCGTTTTCTCACACAAACCGCTCGTTTCGTGTCTTAGGCCATCAATGTGTACTTACGATGGGGAATTGTTTAATTTGGACGACGGGGAATTGTTTTAATTTGGACTGGTGACCATAGACCTGCATTATATGACTGACAGACAAGAACGGTTTGACCTAAAAATATCAAAATTGAAACTACTGCGGAAACAAAGACACCTACATCTTGGATGCCCTTGAGGTAAGCTAAAACATACCAAAAAATAATTTCAAAGTGAACTATCCCTTTAAAGGTTGGATTTTTCCTATTTTTTTTTAATTAAGGCATTAAGTTCAATTTCCAAAAGATGATTTTTTATTCCTCTTTTTAGTCAACTTTAGCATGGGTGTCTAAACTTATGCATAGCACTGTATGAGGCAAAAGGCATTATTTTTACTTGAAGTTTATGCAAAGAAAAAGTGGTAAAATAATAAAAATACCTAATGTGAAGAATATGTTTACGCTTCATTTTTCACCACATCTTCTCCAAGTGTCCCATAATAGCTATAATGATTCTGAATGACTCGTGAACACAGCATGACTTTACGAGCTCTGTGTTTGTTCTGAGCCCATCGGTGAAAAATCGATTGAGGTTGAAGGAGTTCGTGCATGTAACATTTGTGGTGCACTAATGCGTTTTCTGTGGCGGAATCGGGCAATCAGCCATTTACAACACAGAGATCCTCTTCTCTTAGACATATCACCCTTTTCTTTCTTTGAAATACACTTTAGATAGTTTAGACATAATTTCTGTTGGCCTCGGCACAGAAGGGTCCATGTTTTGAGTGAAATAATCTTTTTTTTCAGTGTTATGACATTGAATGTGTCTGTATTAATGTATGTTTCATTGAGAGTAGAAAGCACGTTAAGATTTGGCATTGAACTTTATTTATACAACAGTTAGTTCTGGTCCTTAATTGGTCGAATGGCGTTCCAAGAGTGCTGATATAACAGTCCAAAAGCACTGTTTGTATCATGTCTGTGCTTGTTTCAGCCGATGTGTAATGGTGGTGGGTATTTTTAAATTCAGCTTCATGAAATGAAAATCTATTTTTCAAATGCATATTATTACTCTTCCCGGAACGATTCATCCATGCATGTTTCATTTTGTAACAATTTATTTGACCTCATCATTTTTATAACTCGATCTTCTACTTTGCGGAGATGAGCCGCCACTACTAATTCTGCCTTGACTTTGTTTAAAACTATTTTGTTGGAGAAGCAATTGCTTCCCTAAAACGTATACTAAATATCACCTTCAGTTTATTGAACTGTTTCGTTTCAAAAGAAAGGACTGATTCTGAACGGCCTGAAACGAATTGTCATTAACTCCAGTCTTACTTCCTGCTTGAACCTACAGTTTGTAGGTTTGTAACAAATTTGCATAATGCACATCTATGGTCCTCATTGACTGCCCGTGCACAACATCTACCACTTAGAAACGTCCAGGGGTGCGTTTCCGGAACAACGACGTAACTCGCTGCTCAACTACCGTAGTGCAATGCATCGTTGAAGAAATCAACCATCTAGTCATGACTGTTTCCCTAAACCGTATTGTCGCAAAGTGGTCGTTTAACCACGTTGGTTTATGACGTCACGCACGTGGTGGAGTAATAACTTCTTTTAATGAATCTGTTTGAGATCGAATTAACGCTAGATGTTTTGCCATAAATTACAGACATGGCATCTAAGAACTATTTCTAATTTTTCTCAGTTATTTAGCCTTATTTCCAGATTCAATCATAGGCTTGTTCCTACGTACTAGAGCATGTACGCATATGCGCACTCTTCAAAAACGGTGATTTAAATCTCTTGTCAAACTAAAAGACGTAAATTACATTTTTAGGTATTCTAAATAAAAGACACAGGTTGTACTGTATGTCAGCTTGCTTATTTTGCTCAAGATGAGGATTTATTAAGTCCACATGTCATGCAAACTAGAAACTATGCTTCTAACCACAGGTGGAGAGCTGTCGTTCCAACTACACAACTTTGCAATGCTGTTTGCGAATGTTCGTTAGAACGATGGTTTCGGGAAACACAGACTCGTTGAACTATTCTGATAACGACGGAACTTACGAAAAAAGTTGGCTAACGATGCTTGTGGGAAACTTAAGTCGTGCATACAATCTGGTGGTTCAGGTTGATCAGATATTTCTTCCAATGTTTCATCAATGGACTCTGGCTTGAATTGATACGGTAAAACCGACGCCATTGTTACTGTTCGTATCACTGTGCATACAAGTGCTGAGGAAGCCTCCGGAGCTAAAAATCCATGTTTCCAACGTGCTATAAGCAGTCAACCAATCACAACACACCAGGCCATCTGACCAATCAGAGCAGAATAGGCTCTCAGAAAGAAGCCTGAAGAGACTGAAAGAAGGTTTATAGAGACTGAATCCTTTATCAAACTGTTTCAGACACTGGGAGAAAAGAGGTGATGCTGCAATGTATAACATGTTTTTTGACCTCAGATGCATGTAAACTGTAGGAGTCCTTCAAAACAAAATTAGAAGAGCATAATTAGAGCACTTTATTGTATAAATATGTAATTTTTTGAGCTGCATCACTGACACGTCCCACCTGTCATGATATATAATGTGTTAACCCGAAACATACAGCTTTTTTAATGTATGTTAGTCAGTGTGCTGGTCCTGAATAATGCCAGAAACCCAGTATTGGCAGTAATTGAAAGCGTGTAGTAAAGTGAAGCAGGTTAGCGGACTTAAAAGCCCCGGAGGCAACTAGAACATTAGCACCACTCAACACTAATTACCCATTCGAACAGGGGCTCATAATCAGCCTTGTCAAAAAATGTGATTAAGCACCATATCCACATGCATACAAATGCCTGTAGCCATGACCTCTGATGCTCTGCCCGGGATTTGCCCCGCAATGGTAAAACTATTTAGTAGGGTGTAGCACCCAGTTCAGCCAGCAAACAGAAAAACTCATGATGAACTGTAATCATGGATATATGCCAGATGTTTGTGAAAAACATACTCTGTATTTGAAGCTAAGCATGATGTTTTACATAAGCACTGGAAAAACAGAGACCTAGGGTGGGGGAACTAACCAATGAGGATCTCTCATCACCGAAGTCCATTAACAGCATCCTGCTGTAGCCTACAAGTGGACTGGAGGAAGTGTCGATTAATGAGTTACTTTCTCTTTGCTTTTAAGTGCATGTTAGAAGCAGCATTCTGGGATCTAATTACTGTAAACACAACATACGCACAACATAGCATTAGACATCTGTAAGTGGATTACGCAGGTATTTCAACAGATCCCTCTGCCACCCAGACATTTCCAGTAAATAGATTTCTGAGGACTAGATGAGTAACTTCAGACTGATGGAAAAACTGATAATATTCGACAGAGTTGAACTGAAAGCTCACAAGCTTGAACTTGAAAGCTGAAAGTTTTGTTGTCACAAAAAACGAGAAAATTGACAATGGTTCATTCAAAATATCATTATTAAAACATTTATTTGTCATTCCGCTCTAAGATGTCCCATCCATAGACCGGTGTCTCGAACCATATTCATCCGTGCATGAAGAGCCGAAGCACGAACAAAATAATGTTCTTCCACAAGACAACATGCAGTTTTATTTTTTAAATAAAAAAATAAATAAAGATATAGATAGAAGCATTTAAGTCATAACCTTCTTTGACCGATTTAAATCAGTTTCAGAGGTTAAAATGGCAAAGCATTACCTGTTTGTGAAGAAGAAAAGACCAAGGAAGGAAACTGGCCAAGGAAACTCTTTATTTTAGCTTGATGTCGTTTTTGTTTCTGTGTCGAGTATGTTTAAGTTAAAAGAGTAAATATATCAAGGGAGTGAGAATATCTTTAGTGAACATCGTGACGTTATAAACAGTCGATTATGTGTATGTGTGTGGCCAAAATCAAAGTGAGAAAGAGATAAATTTGGTTTGTCATGTTAAACCATTTCACATTGTGAAAATGTCAAACATGTCAAAGAACTGATATCGTATTTCGTAGTTAAATGCTGCATATTGAATATGACACTAGTTTTCCAAGTTAGGCTATTAAATGAACGGAAATCAATAGGGCTACAGTATTATGAACTGTTAAACTGTCCATGAAGAGCATAAAATGGCTCCATATACTGATTATTTTGGTATCCTGACATAAGAGCTTGAACATGTGACATGTCGGTCACTATCTCCGTGGATGAACACCTCACCATACATGGCCCTGAATCTATGACTGTGGTTATCGCCAAATTCAGGTTAAAGGTTGAGTCAGACTATGTGTGGGCTTAGTCTGCCCTCTGGTGGATGAGTAGAGAGCGGTTTAATATATAGCATTTCATTTATATGGTAAAAATAAACATAATATAGAAGCCCCACACAACATTTGCTCATTTGCATGAGCATACCATCATTTATTTACATTTACATTTATTCATTTAGCTGACGCTTTTATACAAAGCGACTTACAATTGCTATATATGTCAGAGGTCGCACGCCTCTGGAGCAACTAGGGGTTAAGTGTCTTGCTCAGGGACACATTGGTGTCTCACAGTGGATTCGAACCCGGGTCTCTCACACCAAAGGCATGTGTCTTATCCATTGCGCCACCACCACCCCGTCCCATCAGTAACATCCAATAGAAGCTGCCAATTATCATGACACATATCTCCAAACTCAGATGATAAAGAGATGAAGGGAAAGGAGGAGGGAGTTTAAAAGGAGAGAAGAATGTGGAAAGGAAAGGAATAAGAGATGGGTTAAGTGGAGGGCACTGGTGTAGTGTGTAAGGTACATACTTTCAAATGCACTGGAAGTCCCCCTTATTGACCATGAAATAAGCATGTTCTTGATAGAAGCTAGGAAACAGATTGAGTATCCACTTGAGTATTGTACTTTATGATTGCTAATAATGTAGTCTAAATTTGTAGTTTTGAGACAGCCTTATAGTGGCAAGTTTAGTAAATGTCCAAACATTTTCAGAATTGAAGTTCAAGAACACTGAGGTGGATGACCAAGTTTGTTTTCAATGAAATAAGAGCATGTCATTGTTAAACAATACCTCCAACCACATTGGATGAGGCTTATGGAAATGTTTAGGCAGAATAACCATGGATTCAATATTTATAAGGATTTTCTTCATCTTATTTTTCTGCCCTAAAACTGTCTGGGCATCAGAGACCATGTAGAGAACCCAAATTGGTGGGATGGTCAGAAATCCCACCCACTACTCAGGCGCATCGACACACATCAGTCGGACACTAGGTGCCGTCTAACTAAGCGCCTTTGCGTTTTGATTAATAACACTGAAACCATGCTAGAAAAAAATTATTGTGTCCTCTGCATCCTGAAGACTCCCTATTTCATTACCGTCTATTCCATTTTGCTACCATTTTGTACTCCTCATAGGCCATTTGTCCGATTTGCTCAACTTGACATGCATCATCTAGACTAGAGACCCTTGTGGCAAAAAATGTATCCATTTATCAAACCATTTAACACATACAAGCCAATGAAATCTGAGGGTGTAGCCCATCTTCACTAATTGGCGATGAACGCAAAATCCAAGAGGGCATTCTGTGTACGCACACCAATTTCCCATTGGGGGCGCTACAAAAGAAAATCCTTAACAATGCCATAATTGCATGGTTGATGAAGTTGAAAATTGGCAGGAAAATACACATCATCTTTGGTGGACGTCCTATATCCTCTAATTTCACTAGTATACACTGAAAAACATGGCCACCAGCAGCCAATCAAATTTCAGCAGGTAATAACGTCAAATCTGAATGGCCTGCCATTTCAAATTGACATATTCAGGTGTTCCAAATTTTGTACAAATTGGCCATACAATAAAACTATAACAAGCTATTTTACATTTTTGCTAATTTGTCAAGTTACCAGACATGATTAATTAAATGGCTGTCCATTTAAAATTAAGATTTATTTGTCTCTTTTTAGATAATTTGTAGTATAACATTTCTAAATGGTTTATGTACTTTTTCTAACATGATGTAGTTGGCTGTGTTAATTGTTTTGAGAAAAAAAAACTTGTGAAAATGTAATAACATTCACTTCGCTTTTTTTTTTTATTGCAAAAAGCTCACAAATCGACATTTTGGTTAAGATTCTGAAAAAAAATTGACAGTAATACAAATGTTTAGCAAAACATTTTCTTATCTAACTGCAAACATACAAAAAAAGTCATTAAAACACTCTTTAACAGAAATAATGCTTCAATTGTTAACAACATATAACAAGCAATATTAAATACACTGTACATGTTTTATCTGCATTCATGCCTTTTGAAATCTTAAATATGTATTGTGAGATCCAGAGTCAGTATGAACGCATGTCAAACGTTATACTCCTGTCCTTCGCAGTCTTGCCTGGATTTTCCAAAAGCAAAGCATAGCTTCTGATCAATAAATGAGTGTTCAATATGCTGCACAGTCCATAACCTAGAGACTACACCATGTGTACCATACATTTGGGTGGGGGTGTGTGTGTGATATCGTTCTGAAGATGGTTTAGTGCATAAAACAATCTCTGAGAAACATTTCGAGGATGACTACATTGAAGGAGAGTCTGGCCATTTTCACCGCTTCTCCAGTTTCTTAAACTTGGCCTCTGTGAATAAACACAAACAGAAGTTATTACACAAGTGAAATACAAAATACTGAAAGCTGCACATCTGAGTGTTATATTTATCTCACACAATGCGCTTGCTACTATTAAATAAGAGGAGCCTGAACATCTAGCTTGGTCTAATAGCGCCATCTAATGTCCATTATATCAGTTAACCATCATCTGTTCAGCTATTAATTCAGTGGTTTTTCATTTAAAGGGATATTATCCACTGGAAAGATGAATGTGTATTTAAAATGGGTCATTTATGTAGTAGAAATGTGAAATTATTTTAGAAGTGGGTGCCTTTTAGACTGAGAAAAGCCAGAAAATGTATTTTTGGCTCATGTGGATGAAAGACAACAACTCCCAGAATGCACTTGCTTCGCTGCCCTATGAGGTCTTTTTTTCCAGACACACAATACAGAAATCTCTCATCTCAGGGGGACATGAGGGAGGGAAGCACGGCCATTCGAAAATACTACCGGGTTTCTACTGATACAAAACTTAATGTTAATAGGTGAAGTATCCCTTTAATAAGTCTAATCTCTACATCTTACACATAATGAGTATTGCTTTAACGGTCTATAGATCGACATATAGAAAGAAACAAATTATTTCATAAAATTATTAACATCATAAGTGGTTGTTGAATAAAGTATCATAAATTACTGTCTGCCAACTGAAACAAAGGGTCTCCATGTAAACAGCCATCTACTCACTAGTCTGCATTCACAGGCTCATTGTGTTTATAATTTCACTCTTCTAACTCAATCCTTCAGGGAAAATGTTTTAAACAGAACCCGAAAGAGTTGATGCCTAGTGACGGTTACATTTTCATTCATTTATAGCCTATATTTAGCTTTTTACTTCCGCTGGTTGTATTTAAGTTTCCAAATTCATAAAGGTTGTGTTCATTTGTGAAGATTATCATGATAAACAAAATGTTTAAGAATCATAAACTTTTGTTGGCCACAGAGCTTATTTTCTGCAAAAGCCAAAAGATAACTTATTGGGTTATCATCAGGGGAACCAGGGTGATGCTAAAAATATGTCATCACTGCAGCGCTCTATATCTTCATGAAAATCAACTGGCTTTCTGTATTCTCTACGTTGGGTTAAGGTTAATCATTTATACTAAATAAGTCACAGTCCAGACGAGACTAATAGTGTCCTTCATATTTTTTAATCAAATTAAACACGTCTATATAAAATCATATAATAAAACATAACGCAGTGTTTTTCCCACAGAGTTCTTGGTCTTTGTACTCACCCAGTTTCTTTGAATATGTGTCTAGTTTATATGCAGCCTGCTCCAAAGCCGTAACCTGCTCCTCGATCTGGTTAATCTGATCCAGATAAGACTGCAAACCGCCATCTAAAGCCAAAAATGACAACATACTTTAAGATGATTCATATATATGGCTTGCATATTCTCTTTCAGCAAATCACAAAATAAACACTTGCATTGTAACAATGATGTTAATGAAACACTCTGTGTACTTTACCTCTAGATAACATTGTGATAGGACAATGTGGTTGCAAAATACATTAACATGAATAAACACATATGTTGGTTGATTTTATATATCGGAGCCACATTTCTTACACTTCTGATTGAGATCTTGCAGATTGCGGCTGATGTTGATGGATATGTCCTTCATCTCCATGTACTTCAGACTGGTGAGTTTGTTCATGTTCTCGAGAAGTTTGTAGTCCTCACATGTGGCTGAGTAAACAGGACAAAACAATTTACACACACAGATCTAGAAGTCTAACAGATTCATCATCATCATCATTATTATAATATTTCCATTACCAGTGAGCTCTCCTTGTAGGAAAACTGCCATTTTGTCAAACATGTCTCTGCAGAGCTCATTGATATCCGGCTCGGCGGGTTCAGTGGCCTCCTCTGCAGTCTCCACACCTCCTTCATCTGTGACAGAAAGCAAACTCTTTCAGTGTCCCAAAACATAGAGAGCTGTCTACCCGGGCACAACTTCTGGGCATTAAATGCAGATTCTAAATGCCTGATGGCTTAAATTGCACTCTGGGTAGGCAGCTTATTAGATTTAGAGACACGGATACAGTCTAGTTAGTTACTGTATACAAAACAAATTCTTTTCAATAGGAAGAGAAGTAGTCAAATATCCAAAAACAGGAAGAGAAACAGGTTGCATTAGCTTAAAAATAAGTGTCACGAAGTTAACATGATCAACAGCAGCATTGGAAAGCCAAGAATCACTACATGTAAGCTTGCAGTATACAGTGACTTGCATAAAGCTTGATTTATTTACAAAAGCAGCTCACTGTTATTACTCGGTCTTTTTGCTTTTTGGGTCTCTGTCGCATCGCTTGTGGCCGCATCTCTCCTTGGCTCGGGCTCGGACTCGGGTTCAGGTTGGGGTTGGGGTTCGGCTGAGAGGTTGAGGTCGGTCGGGGGAGCGGGTGCTTTACAGATACTGTCCATCGCTGCGGCCTCCTCCCCCGTAGCTGCCATTTTCACATTATCACATGACCAGAATCAGTTTCACGTGACTTCTCGTTTCCGTTTTTTTTTTTTTTTTTTTTTTTGCAGTGAAATGAAACCAATACTTAAAAAAATAAAATAAAAAAATAAAATCTGGCAAAACGAAACGGACAGAAGCCGATGTATGTATGAAGTGTGACGAGGACTGTTTTTTTTTTTTTTTTTTTTTTTTTTTTAAGTGCTCATAACGTTGCTCATATTTCTCTTGTATTTAATATTCTTTTTGGCGTGCATGTCAGGTACAATTTCTAAATTCGAATGTGAAATCTAAATGTGGGTGACTGAAGGTTATAGTTAATAAAGAATAGGCCAGAAAGCACATGTTTTATATACAGATATGGGTGGGGCTGCTTGACAACGCTGCCAATTTAAAAAGAGTGAAGCAAAGAACAATGAGCTGCTATAAGATGTATTTCCGGTTGTATGCATTTCAAAATAATGATTAATTCAATATTTGAACTCGGAATTCACGCCCTCATGTCTCATATATTCGAGCTATTATATATCCACATTGTACTCGTTTTTACAAACGTATTAGGATCAGGGATATATTTTCATTCATACTATGTGATGTTGAATGAACGTTTTAATTTATTTGTATTTATATCATTCAGTGTTACTTGCTTATCTACTTATTTCTTATATAGCATTACATTTATGGGCCAATTACGTTATTTAAAATAATTTGATAAATTCAAGACATATCACTTTATTCTATAAAACCTTTTAGTTTGAATTCATTTTTTAGTACATTTAAATAATACATATTATTTTATTGTTTTGTTATCTTAAACCCCCAAAATGTCAAGTGATGCAACTGTCCAGACAAATAAACAGACTAAGAAAACTTTTAAACATTTTAATAATACATTTTTTAAAAAACGAAATATGGATACTTTTAGGTTTGAAACCTTTCAAAAAAAAAATTAAAAAAAATAAAAAGATCAGTAGCCTAGTTTTTAAGCTGTTGAGATAATTGGAAAAACTTTTGTCCAGCAACTGCAAACATGGCTCTTTTATTATGAACTGATAAGGTAATAACAGTAAACATGATAATGCATCATCTAGACTCATCCTTGTGGCAGAGTGAAAAGGCTTGTAGATCTCTCTCAAATACAGGTAAAACTACTATTTTAAGTATTGAAATGTTTGGTACACTTTCCATGTTGGGTGGTACAACTACAGTATACATACAACTATTTGGTTGTACTGCCTGATATAAAAAATAAATAAAAAACAGTAAAAAAAAAATGAATTCAAACACTTTGAAATGTTATTTAACAACCTCTTTAAACACATTGTCCATGACTCAAAAAATGTACATCAGTTTTGAAAGGTTTTTTTTTAATGCATTTTTCTTATTCAGTATTATTTATAAGCACGTATTATATATGTTTTATTATTATTATGAATGCGTGTTTCTATAAGACCTTTATTTTGAAAAGTGTCCCAGCTTACACACACCCAGCAAGTCACTGGAGTCTCCAGCTTCACAGGCCTGGCTCTGGCCCGCTCTCAGCCCCGCTGCCCTCTGCCTGTGACGGGAATCCATCGTGACAGGATACCAGCAGCACCAGCGACTGTAAACATGGCGGCGTGCACAGCCGGATGCCTGTGCTATGCGAAGCCCCCGTACTGAAGCCCCGATCATCGACACACTTCCATGATGGAGACAGAGGAGGAGCAGCATATGACCACGCTGTTATGCATGGGTTTCCCAGACCCGGTAGCCATCCGGAAAGCCCTGCGCCTGGCCAAAAACGACATCAACGAGGCTGTCGCGCTGCTCACCAACGAAAGCCCGGGACTCGGATACGGCTACGAGCCGATGGAGAGCGGCACTTCCCCGGGCTCCGGCCTCAGCGGAGACGGCGAGAACAGCGGGCGCACGGGCACCGGAGGGTTTGATCCTCCGCCGGCGTATCACGATGTAGTGGAAAGTGAGGTATGATTATGAAACGCATGCATATGTGATAATTTGCACGGCTGCTTGAGGCGGAACCACCGGGGCTGTCAAAAACCGGAGGGAAAGGCGCACGCACGCCTTTAACGCCCCTGTGTATGCATTACCTGTTGTGCTTATGCATGCAACACCTGACGGGGATGTCGAGATATTGTCTCTTAACCTTAGGATCCTTGTGCATGCCATGCAGTAGCAGATTACGAATGAAGTGTGCTGTGCTGCCATGGGAATGAAGTTGTAGGATCTTGGGGGATGGGTGTCTTGGATTGCCTTTAAATGCACGACCTGTTAGAGTGTTTCTTTTTGTGTTGAACGTAACATATTAGGCCAATGGAGTATTTTCCCCTCCTGATTAATAATTAAACCAGTGTCATTCTTTACTAACAGTTGAGCAATAACAGGAAATGTGTGGCTGATGATTTACATCGTTGAACCATCAAATGTCATTAGACTCCAGCTTGTCATCTGTTATATTAACAGTTGCAGGCGATATTGACCAGTGTTACTGGGTTACATTTAAGAAGCTGCTGTGTATTAGCATGTGAATATGAAATGACTTTTGTGGGCTTGAAGTCTTTCCCACAGGTCTCGAATGGTTATGTTTACTGGATTTGGATAAACGGCTCTAGTTTTGTGTAATTCTGTGATAAAGCACGACTGATTTTTGAGTCTGACATGTAGCCGTCAGGCTTTGTTTATTGCCCAACTGTTGCAGTGTTTCTTTCGCTATTTACTTCATGGCTTCTTTGACCTGTTGGTCAACCGCAGTCAGAGCCGAACACTAAAGTGCAATGATTTCAAATGTCAGGCCTGTCAGGCACAAACATTACTTCAACTATTGTTTTTATTAGTGTCAAGAAAGCTTGTAATTTTTTTTAGCTTGTAACACTCTAGTTCAACTACAGTGAAATAGGTAAATAGTAGTTAGTTAAAGCTAGCTACAAGCTACAAGCTAGCTACTAATAAAAAGTCAAAGGGATAGTTCTCCCAACAATGAAAATTCTGTCATCACTTACTTACCTTGTAATTCCAAACCTGTAAGACTCATTCATCTTTGGTTACAAATGAAGATATTTTAATGAAATCTGATAGATTTCTGTCCCTCCGTGGGCAGCTACGCAACTACCACTTTCAAGGCCTAGAAAGGTAGTAAAAACATCATAAAAGTAAACCATGTGACTCAGTGGTTTAACCTCAATTTTATGAAGCAATGCAAGTGCTTTGTTTCTGCAAAAAATATTTATAATTTATCCCTTTATTTATAAAATATTAACCTGCAATCCGTGTTCATGAGAGCACCACGACACATTGACATGAGAGCAGACATTGTTGCGTCGATATGCGTTGGAGATTAATATTTTGTAAATAAAGTGGTAAATGATGGGTTTTTTTTTGCACAAACAAAGCACTCGCGTTGCTTCATTATAATTGAGGTTAAACCTCTGGAGTCACTCGAGATTACTTTAATGTCTTTAAAACCTTTCTGGGGCTTGAAAGTGGTAGTTGCGTAGGCTGTCAGTGGAGGAACAGAAAGCTCTCAATTTTCAATAAAAAGATCTTCATTTGTGTTCCGAATATGAACGGATCACTTCCGGCTTTGGAAAGACATGAGGGTGATCATTTTATTTTTTGGGGTCAACTAACCTTCATTGCAGCTCTGGGTGGGGGAGTATATAGATCTATACATAAATAGATTCCTTTCGAATTATGTATAGAAAATCGGAAATTAATGTGACTCAGCTAAATGAAGCTTTAACACTCTTTGTGCTGCAGTTTGTGATGCTGTTGCAAATTATGGAGGATATTTGAAGTGCTTCCACTTTCAAATGCGGCCTGTTTATGGCATAATATGTTTATTATTTCTTCAATTAATCAAAGAAGTTACAATTTGTTTTCTTTTATAAAAAAAATAAAAATACCATCCCAAATCCTGGCCAATGTTATCATCCAAACAGTGTGCCAAATTGAAGGCTATGAAAACGCATATAGTGAATGTATCTATCTATGGTATACATTATGTGAAAAAATTTGTAAAACAAACATTACATAAAAATTTTTTTTTTTTTTAAATCAGAAGTTAAAATCATTAAATTGAAGTTAAATCACTAGGACATTTTCTTAAAAAAAAAAAAAAAAAGCACAGACTACATAGAAATGATATTTATATATTTATAATTTATACCCCATTGCAATAGTCCCTTTAGAGACATTGCTCTCATAAAAAATTAAATTTCTTACATCATGTAGATCTTTAAACCCACTAAGGTCCAACAACAGATATTTTAGAGAAATGTATATTTTAGTCAAAATTTCAAGCTAAATAGAATAGCTTCAGAATTGTTAGTCAATATGAAATGGAAATTGCATTGGTCTTTTCATCCCAGTTGTGAGATATATCTGAGTGAAATGGCTTCTTAAATGAGGGAAAAAAATAGGACTGGACTTAATTTCGTCCATTGAGAATTGATTAGATTGTTGTCGTTTGCTAATTGCTGAAATCTCATGTGAGTGACATATTGCTGGAGGGAGAGAATGAATGTGTAAATCATTTATAATAAACAAACACTGCATTTCAAAAAACAGTAATACTTGTAAAATTTGTTTTCATTGTGAATTTAAAATAGCAGTTTGTTCAAAATGATCTGCAACAGCATGGGAAGGTTTGAGCATAACTACTGGGCGATATGGCAAAAAAAAAAAAATGCTTTTCCATATCATACAATATCAATATTTATCACAATATTAATTTACCTACCATTAATGGGGAAGGAAATGCTTTCCACATATTTGTTAGACTTTGAGAATTAATATAAACATGTAAACTTGTTTGTTCAAAATTAAACTCCACATAGTTAGGCTATGTTCACACTTAGCGTCTTTTTTGACAAGAAAAAGTTGACAACGGCGTTTTTTTAGCAGAAAAAAACGCTGGCAGCGTTCGGTTACAAATAGCAGCCGAGCGCGTCTTTTGTGGCTGGCGCATATACTGACGCGTCTTGACCATGCGTCAACATACGACGAAAAGGGTACCCCCATAACGTCCATATGTGACGATTCGGGTTATGGGTAGGTTTAGGTATGCGTTAGGGTACCGCTAGGAGGCGCTGCTGGTGCGCTTCTGTCTGCGTCTCATATTGACGTTAAAGGGGTACCCTTTTCGTCGTATGTTGACGCATGGTCAAGACGCGTCAGTATATGACGTTTTGGGGTGAGACCGGGCTGCTATAACAAGAGCTGCAACAGTAGCCTAGTGCTGTGTGATGCAAAAAATGTAGAGAAAGAGAAAGTTGGCTTTTGAAGTTACCGGGGAGGAGAATGTCGGTTCACAAAGACGTTTGTGGGTGCACGACAGACAGTTGTTCTTGTTGTTATGGAAACGACAGGTCTCGCTACTCGCTTGTCATTGGTCAGCTGTCAAAAAGGCGCTTGACGTAGGGCGTTCTTTTCAGAAAAGTTGAACTTTTTTCAACTTAAAAAGACGCTCTGAGCTGCAGAAAAAGACGCCGGCGGTGGCGTCTAAAAAAGCGCTCAGGACTTTTTTGAAAAAACGGTTTACTCCATAGGGTTATAATGTAGAACAGACGCTGGCAGTTTGAAAAAAGACGCTAAGTGTGAACATAGCCTTAGCTACCTTTTACATTAAATCCATTTTATTTCCCCCCCTAAATTCATTTTTTTCCTTTTTTGTGGGGATTCTGTGTTTTATGATTTAATACAAATTTATATAATGTAATCAAGCATTTAAAATGTAATCAAATGAAAATATAACAATTCATTTACAACAAAACATTGTTATTTTTGTTCAAATAAGATGCTGCAAATAAGATAGTGGTATATTTCTGTCATAATTTCTTGAAGTTAAACCGAACTTTTATTTTGTTGTGAATATATTTCAGTTTTAGTTTAAGTCAGTGTGAATTTGACGGTAGTTTTTCCCACATAAAACGGTTTAAAGCTTGTGAAGTGATTCGCAGAACAGCTCTCGAGATGAATTTCACCTGTTCATGTCCTCATATATTGAGACGGCAGATGCTGAAAACACCGTCAGCGTCAACTACTATGGTTTGTCTTTGACTCTGAATAAACCAAAGCATAACCTGTAGTCGTCTTTCAGACATGATAGGCGGATATATGGCCATGATGATTGAACGGAAATGTTATATAGGTCTAGCCGTTCTGTTCCAGCCCTGTTTGTAATTGCTTCATGTAGAAATGCCACTGTAACAAAAGAAATTCAGATGACATTTAAACCTAGTCCTCTCCTGTCATACTCCCTCTATGTCTTTAGTTTGTCTCTTCTGCCTGAAAAGTGTTGTTGGATGACTGGTAGGTTTGACAAAGTTGAATGGTAGTTGTGTAATGCTTTTGGCATTTGGGAAGGGTAGTGGAATTAGGGTAGGGAATTAGGAAACCATATACTGATCAGTGTTTCCCACAGGATTTTGTAAGACTGTGGGGTGAACCTCTGTTCCCTTTTGGGGGTCAGGTGGCAAGAACATTATGTACATTTTAAAGGTACAGTAAGCGATTTCTGAGAAACGCTATTGCAAGTGGATCAAACCGAGCAGCAAAACACTTGTAGCCAATCAGCAGTAGGGGGCGTGTCCACTGTCCACTTATGATGGGGGGAGAGAGAGAGAGAGCAAGAGGGAGATTTGAAAAAAAGAGATGGCTGAGAGCAGGGCTGGGCGATAAAGTGATAATGATAATTATCGTAATGTAATCATGTTCCTCGATAAAATAACAAGAGTTTGTTAAATGTTTGATTCGGTCGAGAAAGACGTGTATAGACATGTGCCGGTATTCGGTAATGCGATAAATCGCGGTAATGAATAAGCACGATATTATTGTTATTGCGGGCACTTCAAAATACTGTGAAAAATAAAAGATCAGAATTTATATTTATCGAACGCGCATTAGCTTATTTTCCATCAACCGCTTAAACAAATACTGCGTATGCTGCGCGAAACACGTGCGCACTCTGATGTAATGAATCCTCACATGGAGAAGAAGCATAGCGGAGGAGGAACGCTGCCGTCGATTTATCCCCCTTCTAAAAGCAGGGCTGCCAACTCTACGCATTCAGCGTGAGACTCAAGCAATCGACACTTTTCACACGCTCTCGCGCCACACATCCATTTTCTCACGCGGAGCAAAGAGGACACCGACAGACTAGACAGAGCAGGGTACTTTTGATATGAAAAAAATGTTCAGCTCTCAGGTTCTGTCCATTTTATTACGAAATTCAGACAATAAATACCGTTTTGGTGCTTGTAAATGTGACGTGACCGATCGCTGTAGCGCCTCAGTTCAAGTAAACCGATCATCTGTTACTTTTTATTTAAAGATACAGTACAACTTACCGAAAGGTTTTTATGCCTCATACATAATATCGATCAATCAGTGTTTTTCAACCACGGAAAGAGGTCAATAAAGCTGCAGGTGAACAATTATGCCATTTAATGACCAGCACGTTAAAAAAAATAGCTATAGAGAGGAGTATTTTGCTAAATATGTGCACTATATTACATTTGTATTATATTTTTACTTGTGTCATAATTCTTATTATAATGAAAACCAAATTATATTAATTTGTTAATTTTTAACCTTTAATAATACCAGCTGATAGGGCTCTCTGTATGTTTGCAGCATTATGTGAGATATATTTTTTCTTGTGAAAAATTTACATGTAGGCTATCTTCTGTAGCCTATACAATATTTATCCGAAGAGTCAATATTGAATCAAGATTGAAATCAAATCTCAAGAATTGAATTGAAATCGTGAAAATTGTGTAAAATTCTGTTTAGTTACCAAATGTTTAGACAATCACAATTACACCTATTGTGATGCAAGTTGTTGTTTTTCTATATTCCCCCCAATCCATCCATTTCTCTTGAGGAATTAAAATATCGTGATAATACCGTATACCGTGATAAAAGCTCAATCAATTAATCGTAGCATGAAAATTTGATACCGGCACATGCCTAGACGTGTATCAGATCATTATTTTGGATCAGTGCATTTTGTCTTAAAGTGACAGCAGCCTAATATTCCTGCAGCCTAATATAATCAAACCAACAAAAGACAAGGAAATCACTTACTGCTCTTAACTGAGTAGCTTTTGTAACTTTAATAATGATTAGCCTGATTTTTATTATACAGTGAAGAATATATGAAATGTTGTTTTACATTTCAATTTCTCTACCAGAAAACTACTGCTAAACCTACTGGAAAAACCTGAAAAGGTTTATTTAAGTTTATTTTATTTGTGTCTTTGCTCTATTGTAATTATTTGTGGTGTTGCTTGTAGATAGATTATTTGTTCTTATTTTCTTTATTTTTATTTGACAGTAGCCATTTTCCCCTGAACATAGCACATACCAATACCGTGACATTAAAACCGTGATAAAAACCAAATTTTTAAGTAATTCAAACCAAGTAATTTACTGTAGTAACACTATCTACACCATGGTATTGTGGCAGATATGTGGGATATTCACATTGAATGTTATTATATTATTAATGTAGACATGTATTAAAGGAGTAATGGAATATAATTACAGTTATATTACAGTTAATTACAGCTATAGCATGCATTTATACTAAAACATTTTACCATGACACTGATGTCATATGCGTGGTTTTAACTGTGGTTATTGTGATCTAAATTATCTAGCATCGTGGATGGTGTCGGGATGTTAAGTGAGCTCTTAGATTCAATGCGTTACCCGAGTATTGGATTTTAGCATGGCTTATTTTGCAAACAGCAGAACTCTTGTCGACCTCCTTAGTGGGTTTTTTTAGTTATATTTACAGCGGAAGCCAGAATGAGTCCTCACTTCAGCTCTGTAAACCACAGCGGGAGCTGGTGAGCTAGATTTGCTAATACTAACGTTAGCGAAACACGTTTCTTCACAGTTTACATTCTGAGATAACACTGCCATCTAGTGGTCAGGTTTAAACCGAACACAAAGCCACTGACACCAAACTTGGAAGTAAACAAATAAATAAATATCTATACAGTGGTTTTGAGAATTGATACAGTATCAACAAACATAATATTGCGATATTCACGTGTATAGATATTTTCTCACACCCCTAATTTGAAGGAATAGCACAATTTTCGATCCCTGTTTTAATTTAAACTGTGAACTTCTGTTGTGCTGCACTTTGTTTGCCACAAAAACTAAAGGAATTGTTCAAATGTAATTGGATTACATTTGAAAAGATTAATTAGATTTGTTAGGTTTTTGTGCTTAAATGAATTACCATAAAATTATCATAAAACAGAATCCAGAAAAATGTAAATGGGCGACTCAGAATTTCAGGAAAAACATAAAACACATTTCATAGGGCACTATTATTGTTAAAATGTTAAGAAATTGTTACATTTGTATTTGAATTCAATTGATTAGACATCCTTTTTGATTATTAAAATGTAATTGAACCATTGAAGTACTGGAAAGATCCAGATATGCCTAGCTGTTTTGTTTACCCCTGGTCTTGCATATAACAGGTTTCAAGCAGCATGTATCGAGACTATAAATAGAGCCAGCAGGCCTGGTCTGGAGGGTACTGGTACAAACACACGGGGTCTCCAGTTACCCAACCACTCCGCCCAGCACTGCGCAATGCAGTGGGGAACAACAAACAACTTGCTCAAATCACAACTGTATTAGGGGTAGGTCTTACAAGAGAAATGCATTCCAGGTATTGGGCAACAACCACCTCGCTCCGCCTAGACACTGATGCCATACAGGCATATGGGCCATTAGTTCATGCCTAGGGAGGTTCGAACCCTTTGAGGTTGTATGTTTAGCAGGCAACTGGCTGTGCGCACACACCTCACCCTATTCGTACCATGGCAACAAGTTTGGAATGTGCCATGTGACCTTACATCGGCCCAAAGACCAGAGGCCTCCTAACAACACAAACTTTCTCTCGTCTCTTTAGATCGTTGCACATGAACGGCACGCCAGCCCTAGATTCACAGTGTTTGTTCGAAATATTAGTATTACACATAGCAAAAATTACCTAGAAGGCTTCAAAATGGGCACACAATGTTTGCGCAGCAAAATTATTATTAATCTATCGACGCCAGTAAACATAATCCTGCATTGAAATGTGGACTGGAACATAACAAGTGTCCAGTTTCATGCTCGATTTTTATATCCCTAATCAGTGGCACCCTGTTAGACTGTCAGACTGTATGGGATACTTGACCTTTATGAACAGTACACAAGTATGCAGATATTTCAATATTGTTTATGTTGTTTTTTAGTGGTTCAGATTTTCACTGGTCTCTTTTTTTTATATTTACCATATATTATATTATATTATATTATATTATATTATATTATATTATATTATATTATATTATATTATATTATATTAATTTAACAACCCTATTAAATGTTAGATTTAGCCAATCTTAAAATGAATACTTTTTCATACTGTTCATTATAATCTTGGGATGCTTAAACTTACTTGTAGAATTTAAAATGATTGATTGTTTTTAGCTATTGTTTAATTTTTGTAATTTATATGCTAAAGCATATCTTCTATAACTATTTAATGTGGCTTTGAATATACTGATTCACATGCACTTTCTTTCTCAACTGTTAACGTTGACTTAGAACGTAAAGGACTGTGTTAACGAGGATACTCAACGGGCATATAGCCTAGCTTATACTGCGGTTACCACACCTCAAAACATTGTTCAGATGATGTATTTCAAGATGTTTGTCTGGTTTTTGTCCTTAAAATGCTCTTGTGTGAGACTAATTTCTTAAGCATCTAATCCCAAGCCTCCGTTGCTAATTGCAAAATGTCATTTTTAGAGCTATTAACGGACGCTTCAGCCACTGATAGCTCTAGCAGTCTAATGCAGTTATTAATACAGTTATTAGAGAGAGAGAGAGAATACTAATAGCGAATTCTAAGATTATCTGCACCTCGCTAGTGAGAAGCGTCAGAGCAACGATGACAACACGCGAGTGTTTGTCCGTACTGTATGTGTGTACGTTTAAGTGGGAGAGAGAGCGCGAGGAAAATATATGTGCTTTTCCATAATAACTAATACAAGCAAAATACATAACAAAACGTAATATTGTGGCAAAGAAATTATCCTATTGTTTACTATGTTTATTTGCCCGGTCAGTGTCTTTGTGGGCTGTAAAGACCTTTGAAATAACTGAAGTCATCTGGCGAAGTGATATGGAAGTGTAATGCGGTCAAGACCGGCCTGGAACTACTTTAGCCGTGCGTTTCCCTGAAAATAATTGCCGACATTAGAACGTTTGTCAACCAATCAGAATCAAGCATTCAACAGCCCCCTAGTATAAAATCAATTAATTAATTTGTATTATTTAACCTTACAGAAAAGTTGAACAAATGACGTAGTTGTAGACAGTGCATGCTGTGTTCTCTTCGCTGCCTATTGCGCTATATATTATATTATATTTGTATATATTTGCTTCTAATATTAGCCAGTAATATCAACAAAAAATGAACACCTTTTAATCTTTTGACATAATCATAATATGTAACCATGGAGGAAGGTTAACATTCAACAAACACCACCACTTCCCTGCTATTCTTAGCAATTGTGGTTTCTTAATTTAAAGTCACAAGGCATAGGTTGTTTTCACTCACATTTCCTGAGGTGACTTTCATTTGAAATCAGCTGCCACAACTGTAAAAAAAGACATGTATGGGACAAGTCAGGTGTCAGTAGCTACCTTCTCCTGTCATCATTTAATTAACATTGACAAATATAGATCACAAGAGAGTTTTACTATAAATATATGCAAATAAATGTAATGTGTCGATTTGTGATTAGCATAATTTCCTCCTCGGAACAGACTTCAAATATTCAGATCGGAATAGAGATGTTTCCGGTCTTCCGATCATATACAGTGGTCTTTATATTTTTAGTAAACACATTTATTATATCAGAATGTTAAAATAGGTCGCAGCTCGACTTCCACGGTCTCTATTTCGGTCTCTTTCTGAGATCCTCGCAGTGCAGGTGGTGGTTGCCTCTACCAGAGAACAGAATAAGTCATTTGTTCCTGTTGCCTCTCTTCTGCTTTCCCAGCGCTGCCTCTTCCTCTCACATTGCTCAGCGCTTCTTATTTCTCCTGAACACAGAAGCTGTCAGACTCCGTCAACAGAAATGCAGATCTTTAACAAATCAATAGCTCCTCTACAGCCGTTTAATGTCTCTGTCATAGAGATTGTAATGAGATCTCATAATAACTGCTGTAAACTCGAACCTCAACAACCTTAATAATGAGTGGTTGTGGCACTTTTCACAAATAGGGTGCAAAAATAGAATGTGAATCGGTAAAAAAAATAAAAACGTTTAATTAGTGAAAGGACATAATTAACTTTGAGAAAATGTTAATAGTCAACCTCAGGTGGTCAGATTAAATATTCTACTTTTCCCGCCCTTAATTATTCTTAATTTTTTATTTATTTTTATTTAGCCCTGTTACTAAAATTTGGGATGCGATTAATTGCTGTATAAAATCTTGATTGATGATATGAATGATATTTGTAATTTTCAAGGAGTAAGTATAAAATGAACATCAAAATTTAATTTAAAATACAAATATGTAAAATAAAATGAATAAAAAGTTCATTATAATGGGTAAAAAAAATAGATTGGGATGCGTTGAGCATGAATTATGGGAGTTTTAAATATTTCGAAATGTGTGGAGATAGTAGCTTATTAGTAACAGCTGAAGATTGCTTTTATAATGCTAGAAAATAATTGACAGCTTTTTAGTGATTATAAAGGGTCCTACTATTTGCGCACTTTCTAGGCCATATATAATCAATATATTATCCAGCAGCCACATTACATGCTGCAAAGTTCCTTTCCCAAAAAAACTAGTTTTCTCTCATTTGATTGGGTGGACCAGCTGTCAATCTGAGTGGGCCAGTGCAACCCTGGCCTCGCCATTGCCATACACATCGATTTACACCCCCAAAATATGGAATTAATTTGATTTCTGCAGGTCTTAAAAGCCTTAAATTTGATTTTAAAAGCCCTGCAGATGCCCTGTGAAACATCTTTCACAGTCGCTGCTCTCAGTTTGAGCTCAGTGTTAAACCTGCATTATAATGGCTCTTTAATAAGTAAATAGTAACAGCTGAAGTTCAGTCACGTCAGAATAAGCTAAATTAAACCCTTGAACTCAGACCCTGCCCACAGGGAGGCATTCACTCCCAATCCCAGGTCTAAATCAGAAAATCAATGATATCCGGACCTTGGGAATGCCACAGACATCTGACGTTCCCCTGAGCAACAAAAAGAGAGAAGGTGACTTAGTGTTTCACTATGTATCTTTCCAGACCTCATTGCACATTCACTTATTCCACTCACTCAAGGGCAAACATATGTCTTGTATACTAATATTCCCCTGGCAGAACTGTTTCCTGTTCCAGTCCCAGCCCATAAAGCAGTAATCTACTACAACTCGTGTGCTGTTAAATCATCAAACAACCATTGAAATATTTTGCTTTTAAAGTTGTGATGTAATTGCAGTGGAAATTGAACACACATAGCCTCGACCGCCAAGCTTGTCATTTTGCACTTCACTCAACGAAAACAAATCTGTGCTGCTAGCCTCTGTGTTAGTTTCTTGGGCAACAGCGTTCCAGATTGCAGCGTTAATTATAAATGTGAAGCAGATGACGTAGATAATAAATTAAATGCATTAAAAATGAGATATGTGGAAGTCGCACGGCATTGAAGGACATCTGTCAGCCTCACACTTTCTTCAAATGAATAAATGTCAGATAAAATTAGCCTGGCTAATATGTTTGTTATCCCTTTTTTAATATTTCTTATCTGATTTTGAGTAAGTATTGTCTAAAAATTGCAACAATTTGGGGTATTTCTATCATTTTTTGTGTGTTGCTGCTGTAATTAAATGGTATTAGTCCTGTGGAGTTGGCCAACTTGCTCTTTAGATATTAGTTATTGAAAAGCATGTATTGATTAGCGCATAATTTACATCACATTTTAGCATTTTAGCATTTCACAATGTGACATTTAAATGTGAATGGACTACAATATGAGAGAACATACTGTATACATAATGTATACTGTATACTGTATACATAATAAATATGATGTATAAAATAAATGAATTCATCAAGAATACATTAAACTGATCAAAAGTTTAGACATTTATAATATCATAAATAGTAAATACTGTTCTTTTGAAATTTGTTATAGCTGCTGTAAAATCAGCTTTGCCATCACAGCAATAAATTGTATTTTTAAAATTGGAATGATATTGTAATATAAAGTTTTTACTGTATTTTTAAATTAAATAATTGCAGCTTGGCTGAACATAAATGTTCTTTACCCTATTATGAGACTGTTGTGTCAGTTCATAAAGTCTGTGTTGTGATTAGGTAATGCACAAACTCATCGGATTGGATTGGATTGGATTGGATCTCACCCCAATAGTTTCTTGTTCTCGACGTGTTCTGTTATGAAAAAGCATTAAGGCTGTAAATAAATTAAATATAGAATATATGAAAACAAAGAGTTAATATTGAGACACATTTCTCTCTCTCTCTCTCTCTCTCTCTCTCTCTCTCTCTCTCTCTCTCTCTCTCTCTCTCTCTCTTTTTCTCTCTCTTTTAGAGGAGTAATGATGAGAATGGGAACTGTTCTGGGAACAGTATGGAGTTCCCCACCACTAATCTGTATGAGTTGGAGAGCAGAGTGTTCACTGATCACTGGTCCATCCCGTACAAGAGAGAGGAATCACTCGGAAAGTGCCTCATCGCCTCCACCTGCCTGGCCAGACTTGGTAAGCTCTTCCGGCTTTTTTACGTACGTGTCTGCATGTTTGTGTACTCTAGAAAGAAACAAAACATCTGAAATCTTGTTTCCTCTCTCTAGGCCTGGCTGATGCAGATGAGAACTGTAAGAGGTTCATTGACCGCTGCATGCCCGAGGCCTTCAAAAAGGTTTGTGTGTGTTTGGATAAGCAGGCTTGTGAATGCATAAGCTCTACCAGGTGTTTGTTAGAAATGGTTATAAGTGACGAGATGTGATGAGATTAATAATTCAGATGTTAATGCTGTTGTAGTTGCTGACGTCTAGTGCAGTGCACAAGTGGGGGACAGAGATTCATGAGGGCATCTATAACATGCTGATGCTGCTGGTGGATCTGGTCGCGGAGAGAGTAAAACAGGATCCCATACCCATCGGCCTCATGGGAGTTCTTACTATGGTACACAGACCCTTTTGATTTTACATTCTAGTAACTGTGGTTAGCTCATACTAGGACTATAACTGGATTATATGACTAAAATAATTGTATATTTTTGGTGATATCCTATATGTATTTGCTCTTCAATATTAAATTTTTTACCAAACAGTCATTGTAGGCAAATAGACTCAAAAAAAAAAAAAATATATATATATATATAATGTATGTATTAGGGCTGTCCCTGACTATGGATTTTCATAGTCGAATCAGAATCGTCATGTCTTGCCTATAGTCGACTAATAGTCGAATCATGTGTATGGGGGCGGGGCTTTAACGTTTCAAAGCCGCGATGTACAGAAAATCACACAAAGATATAGAAGAAAATGTATAAAAACATTTTTGATCAATGAAATAACATAAATAACTCCAGAAAGGCCACACTGCAGATTTGCATTTCACATGCAAATCAAATTAAATCGGCTAAATTACCTGTGCGAGCAGGCCAGCCTACAGCACAACATCGATGCACCGAAAAAATAAACAATTAATTTACTAAATTAAATTAGAACAAAAATAAAAATACAAAACGAATAAATCAGAATCAAGTCACAAGATGAGGAGCAAATGTGTGCAAAATGCCTAAAGTGCAGGGGAACATATATTCAAAACACAAGCCACAAATAGTTAGATTAGATAACCCTGACAGATTAATAAATAAAATAAAAATAAAGAAATTATTAAAATAACGATAGTAGCCAGAATTTTCAACTTTGTCTTTTTAACTGCAGAAACAACAATAAATGCTAAACTGGAGAGGCAGTCTTTTTAGCTAAAAATGTTCACAGCATCCAAAAATAAAATTAGAACCGGCTGAAAAGTTTTGAAATCACTTGTACCTGATCGAGAGAACAAATCCTGAGCGTCTTCTGTCCGTTGGAGTCTTTTCAAATTGTGTGCGCGGATAAAATACATTCTAACGTGAAACCCAGTCTATGCGTGAAACTTGTTAACGTTGGCCGGCAGAAGTGCGATCATGGTTTTCCT
Organism: Leuciscus leuciscus; assembly: GCF_965113295.1. Taxonomy (NCBI): domain Eukaryota; kingdom Metazoa; phylum Chordata; class Actinopteri; order Cypriniformes; family Leuciscidae; genus Leuciscus; species Leuciscus leuciscus. Next base: position 23,651,698 of record NC_138743.1, read on the forward strand.
GATGCTAAATCCAGCCTTGGAGAATATCCTTTCTGATGGTGTACATCCACACTTTAGATTTTCTTATCCCAGACATTGTTAAAGATTTAAATCCTTGCCGCGAAGACGCTCCTCTGTCGGTCACGGATTGAAAGTGAAACTTAAATCTGTCACGGGGTGTTTGGATTTATTCACGCACGTTAAAAAATATTTATTAAAAGCTTCTTTCTTTGCACATTTTTATATAGGCCTACAGCATTATCATAATAGGCTGAATATTAACGTATTTACATAAAAGCTAGTTCTATGTGAAATCAGACATTGAGCGCCCTCATATAGCCAAAGTGGCATGATCCTCGTTTCATAACACCTCTGCGAAGATTCGACCGTGAGATCGGTAGTCGAATCAGGCTCCTCCTATCGAAGCATCGAATCTTCGACTATTCGGGGTCACCCCTAGTATGTATATGTATAATATATATAATGTATGTATACATGTATAATATATATATATATATATTACCTACATGTATCTTTTTGTAATTCATTATATCATTCAAATATTTTAATGATTAAAACAAAATGTCTTGTTAAAAATCCAATTTCATGTTGAGAATGATATGAACACTGATGGCACAAACAAATCATTGAATCAGAGTTTTGAATTTGATTCCATCAGTTTAAGTCAATTAAAAGAATTGAATGGAAATTATCGACTCCGTAGTCTTAGCCTCAGTCGTCACACCCACGGACCTTTGCCTGAACGTCAGAGGCATAAGGCACACAAAATGGGAAACACTTTGGAATTTTCAAAGTCGTCATTTGAATTCTCCAGGATTTCCGGGAGACGTGTGTGTTGCTTTCTTTAATGGTCCGCCAGGAAACAAAGCCGTCGTGAAGCCAAACCCCCTCATGGAAGAAGAAAGCTGTAGTGTTTACAATTATGACAATGAGTTCTTATCAGATCAACTATACACTGGATTTTCAAAAGTATGCGAAGTTTGCAGCACCATTGTTGCAGTAAACTTGCACAACATTCTTGAATGAGTAATGTATTGGTTCCATGCCGGTCTGTTGTCGTAGGGACATCGACTTTACATTTTCATGCCACTAAACATAACGCAGAACAAAACGAACTGTGATTGGTTGCTTTATATGTCGGCCAGACGTCCTCTTGGGTGGTCCTTGGCCAATGAAATCTGGCTGAAGGTTTGGTTACATGAGACTATCGACTGTTCTCTACTGAATTAAAAAAATTGGTGATATTTACCACATCTATGTTTGCATTATGCCTGACTATATATATATATGGAACTCAAGGATTTCTCTGTTTGAAAGATATAGTCTTAAGAAAAATGATCAGTGTTTCAGATATTTCATATCTCCAGTAAATTCACAGCAAATATATTGTGAATATAGCCCTGCACCAGACTATCTTTTGGTGAACATGTTTTCCCTGTGTTGTTTTATTGACAGGCTTTTAACCCCGATAACGAGTATCACTTTAAGAATCGGATGAAGGCCTGTCAGAGGAACTGGGCGGAAGTGTTTGGAGAGGACAGCATGTTTGCTGTTTCTCCCAGCTCCAGCTACCAGAAGGTACTGTACATGTTCATGTGTGGGTGTGTGTGTGTGCTTTTGGCTTTACGGTTGACTTGACAGTCCTAGTTAATGGACAGAAAAACTGGTTTTGTAGTTTCTAACATGTATGTTGTCAGGAAAATAGTGGCACAGTGTTTTTGTGTGTTTTTGTGTGTGTGTGTGTGTGTGTGTGTGTGTGTGTGTGTGTGTGTGTGTGTGTGTGTGTGTGTGTGTGTGTGTGTTTGATGGGAGGATAATGAATGAAAAATCAGCAAGTTTATGATTTAGAAATTGTACTTTTGTTGAATTTCTGCAAGTAAGGAGCCTGTTAATTGCAAAGAAATAAAGAGTAATTTAGACCATTAAACATGCTATTCTAAATTTATTCTCTAAGATAAATTGATATAATTTGCAAAGAAACAACTTGCATATGTAAAGACATGAAGATACATTTTTTTGTGTATGAAATTTCATGAAATTTAACACCTATTCTGTGTTCTGATTGGATCAGGAGCCTCACGGCTGGCTGGTGGACTTAGTGAATCGGGTAAGAGCTTCAGTCACGCACACTGATGGAAGAAATCATATTATATTACTTCACATTAGACATCAGGCAAATCTATTTGGTATTCGATATCTCTGAGCATCTCTTTCTTATGTCTGCAGTTTGGAGAGATGGGAGGCTTCACAGCAATTCAGTGCAAGCTCAACCAGGAAGAATTAGAGATTGGGGTAAGACCGTGCACTCTAGACATTTCTAAATGTTCCTGAGATAGAGTAGTCTTTATATTTATCTACCGCAAATGCCCAATGCCAATATTAATTGGACAACGGTTATTCTTATTATAGTAATTATCCCTGTTAAACTCTCTTTCTCAATTGCACATTGGTGGTGGCTTATGGGTTGCTTGACAAATGAAATCGCATTGACTGTCAGAGCGCGGATGAAATTTCACGGCTTTCTAGTCTTACATTGACGAGAATCAAGCAATAGAATTATTTAGCTGAAATGTTGTTTCCCGTTAAACACAGATGCAGATTCTTTCCTCAAATGTAAATCAAAATTTTGCCGATGTTCTGTTATTTCCTCAACTGTTTTTTTAACTACAAATACAAAAAGCTTAATACGTATGTAAATGTGTAAAACACAAAATGGAAATAAACTGCAACAATGAAAACCATTACCATAATGGACAAAAACTAAGCTGGATTGTAAAGAAACTTTGAAAATAGTTTCAAAGTGCCCCTATTATTAGGTTCCTAATTTTGTTTCGGACGTCTCCTATAATAGGTTTACATGAATTCAAGGTCAAAAACACTTTAATTTTCTCATAATATACATTGCAGCATCACCTCTTTTCTCACAGTGTCTGAAACAGATCGATAAAGGATTCGGTCTTTCTAAGCCCCTCCTTTTGCGAGAGCCTACTCTGCTCTGATTGGTCAGGTGGCACAGTCTGTTGTGATTGGTCTATCACTTGCAATGCGTGTCTGAAACCATTGCCGTATCTGAATTTCAGCTCTGGATTAAGATTCCTCAACGCTTGATACACAGTAATACAAACAGTAACGATGTTACTTTTACCGTATCCAATCGAGCCCCGAATTCTCATCCTTTGGAAGTGCTTGCAAAGTGAAAATGGTCTCTTCTCAACTTGTTGACAACACAAACTAAACTCTACCAGGCCTCAGTTACAACTACATTGTTTGAGGGTCAAAGTAGACTCTGTTCGCAGGCTGTCAATCAAGACCATAGACAGGCATTATGTAAATTTGTTACAAACCTACGTAGGTTTTTGCAGGAAGTAAGACTGGAATTACTGACGACTCGTTTCAGGCAGTTCAGAATCACTTCTTTCTTTCTTTTGGCAAATTTATCATAAATGTATCATGAAATGAAACTTTGCAGACCTTTTACAATTCACATATATTATACCCTACAGGACCTATATTACACACTACATGAAAGGTAATATCCAAAAAAAAAGCATAATGGGGGCACTTAAACATGCTTGAAATTTTACATGTATTACTTGAAAATGCTAAATAACCTTGTACCACACCTTAAATGTAAAAGAGACAAGCTACGAGGTTAGATATCCCAGAAATGAGCAGGACTGGTCATCTACGGGTTGAAAACTCTGTTAGTATAATAATGGAATGGCAAAGAAATGAATGGCTAATTCATGTGTCATCAGGTCAACCGAGTGAAGAAGTGAGTGAGTGAGTGAGTGAGTGAGTGAGTGAGTGAGTGAGTGAGTGAGTGAGTGAGTGAGTGAGTGAGTGAGTGAGTGAGTGAGTGAGTGAGTGAGTGAGTGAGTGAGTGAGTGAGTGAGTGAGTGAGTGAGTGAGTGAGTGAGTGAGTGAGTGAGTGAGTGAGTGAGTGAGTGAGATGCTGAGCGAGAGAGAGAGAGAGTTGAACGAGGGCAGATTCTATTATGTGTGTGTGCTAAAGAGCTCAGGATGTTTCTCACCATCACGGAGAGCATCCTACACACAGCAGACAGCGAGAAAGAGACGAGAGCAGGGGGATGAGAGGGAAAATGTGATGCCACATTCCTACGGGCAGAAAAAGGCCAATTCAGGCCAATTATTAATATACACACGAACAGAATTGCTCATCAAGCCCTCTGAGGTTATGCAGTTGTCTGAAAAAAAAAACAATAAGAAGTGAGGTAGTGGGATAATGTCAAATAGTTCTACCGCGCAGCCCTCAAACACAAGCTAATAATGTTTCAATAGTCAGGCGGGAGAATAGATCAAACTGATAGATGGTAGTGATAGACAGGATGGTCAACTCGTTGTGATTTGGGTTTGGTTTATTCTGTTTTGTTTAAAAGTTTCCTTCCATGTGTGTTGGGTTTTTATTTGATTTATTTTTTATAACCCCTCAGAAAAGTATTTAATCTGGTCTGAGACAGACAGATAGATGCTCATAATGTTTGACAACTTCCTTATTTTTAGCAGAAGAGGTGTCCGCTCTCCCCTTTAGTGCAAGCGTGTAAATGCTCCCCCTTGTCTTGGAGCTGTGAAGCCGCCTTGTTTTTGGTTCCGCCCGCTTGTCTTTTGAAGGTGGGCATTAGCATGATCTGGGTGCCAGGGCTGAGAGATAGAGCTGGCGACAGGGAAAAGATGCTTTGATTTAGGATTTGCATATTAATGGTCTTAACACAGGAACAGGAAGTTTGAGGCGACCGTAGGGAGGGAAATTCTTTTCAGGGGCACATACGACCTGCTGTGGCACGTAAAGGAAACTCCGCTGGTTCATCGCCAGCTTGGTTTTAATCTCAGACATAAAGGGATGCCCTGCTACAGTAACCGTTTAATTCGTAGTGAGGGTAAGAGTCAATTAAAGCAAGAAGACAAGAGAAGGATGCTGTCTTCTCTCCTCCACTGACTGGACTGATTCATTCTCTCTCTAATGGATGAGAAGTCATTAGATGCTGAACAGAGGAGTGATTCATCTGTGCTGACTCTCTGTTGGCAAATAGCTCTAAAGAGATGTTGGCCAGCAGAGAAATGTTATATAAAATTCCCTGATTTTGTAATTATGGCTCAGGATTTAATCGGGTCATCTGAGTAGCCATGTGAAAGGGAAGTTCATTTTCAAAAATGAAAATTCTGTCATTAAATACTCATCCTCATGTCGTTCCAAAACCGTAAGACCTTCGTTCATCTTCGGAACTCAAATAAAATAATTTTTTATGATATCCGAGAGGATTCTGAACCAGCCATAGGCAGCAACGTCATTGCAACTTTCAAGGCCCAGAAAGGTAGTAGTAAACACAAAAAATATAGATGTATTGATGTAAAAAAATTGTATTATTTTTTTGCCACTGCCGAAAGTGCCATCGAGATTTGGAACAACATGAAGGTGAATAAAGGCTATTAAAAAATTTAATAAATCCCTTTAAGAGTTTTCTCAGCCATTTTCTCAGCCCTTGTTGCCATGTCTTGTCTCCAGCTTAGAGAGACATTTTGCTTTTAACAGGTGAAAAAAAAAAATGTATTTGATGTTTCATCACTGATTTGTTTTTGTGGTAATATTCAGTGGGTGTGTGTGTGTTTCCTCAGTGTGTATCGGCCCTGGTTCAGCCGCTCGGTGTGTGTGCAGAATACCTCAACTCTAGCCTAGTGCAGGTGAGTGTTTCCACAACTGATCTGTTCTCACTTTTTTACACGGATCCCTGGAATACTTGATTCTGATTGGTTAGAAGTTCCATGGTCAAGTCAGTTAATGGTTTATCTAGGTATTTTGTATCTAGTTAGACTAGTTTAAGTTATTTTATGTAGATAAGCTAGTTTTGCCAATTAAATAATCTTTGTAGTTTAAATAGTTACTTTGTAAAACTTTTGCTGTTTTTTTAAGACACCAATTAAAAAAAGGTCCTGTCAGAAATGCAGATAGATAGATAGATAGATAGATAGATAGATAGATAGATAGATAGATAGATAGATAGATAGATAGATAGATAGATAGATAGATAGATAGACGGCTGACTGTACATTATTTCATAGTTTCCTATCAAGTATAGTTGAACCTTAGTGTTAATAATGTAGGTTTGATAGTGATATTGAATCAGAGTATAAATTTGAATAAACATGTTTATGGACAATTATCAGAGAAATATCAAGATCATGTGACCTTTAGCTTAAAAGTGTTTTTTTTTGTTGCATTTTGTAGCCCATGCTGGACCCAGTCATCCATAAGATGATAACATACGTGCAGAACCTGGAGGAGAAAGACCTGAAAGACAAGGTGAGGAACCTGCATGCTTTGTTCGCTTTGGTGTGCAGTAGTGTGAGATTTACACTGCTTTAAAGGGGTCATCGGATGCAAAATTCTCTTTTTTATGGTGTTTGCATATAAATCTGTCTTTGCAGTGTGTGGACACAACCACAATGAAAAAAATCCATTCACTCCTTTTCTTTTAGTCTACAAAAAGCCTAAACACTCTCAATAATCAAGCCGTTTGGATTTTCTGAGCAATATGACATCATATTGCTCCGCCCACAACCACTGACGGACTGTCCCGTATTAGCATATTTCCGCCCTCAGCCATTTGTATACTGTCCGCCAAAGCAGCACTTTATGTGTCTTGTGTCGATGCCCCATGGAAGAGAGGGGTGGGGTGAGCAGTTGCTCATTATCATTTAAAGAGACACGCACCGAAACGGGTCGCTGTGAACAGAACTGTTTTTGAGGAGGTAAAAAGGGTGTTGTTTTACACAACCATTGAGGAATTTTAACCAAAGTACAAACTTTACATGAACACCCTAAATAATCATACCAACTTGTGGAAAATGAGCATCCGATGACTCCTTTAAAGCTGAAATTTTTGTATTTTGTTTAGTTATATTTGATAGGTTTACCCCCCACAAAAATGTATCTCTTGTGGCTCAGTTGCACTATCAAAATAGCTAGTAACACCGTAACATTAACCTGACCAATGGCGTGAGTTTGGGGCGGGACTATCTGCTTGACTGACCAATGACAGATGGGCAACAAAAGTTGAAAGCAATAGTGTTGTGAATAATTATTTGAAAAATGTTATGTTGCTTATTCGCGCTGGTTTTGCCGTATTCTTCAGGTTGTTTTAAATCTATTAAAATGATCATCCCATTTAAAATTTCTGTAATGGTCGACTTTGACTTCCTCTTGTTGTTTCTCTCTTTTATATACGTCTCTTTCTCTCTAAAGCGTTTGGTGAGTATCCCAGAGCTCTTGTCAGCTATTAAGCTCCTCTGCATGCGTTTCCAGCGGGAGCTGGTAAACGTCGTGGATGACCTTCGGTTGGACATCCTACTCCGAATGCTCAAGACGCCCCACTTCAGTGCCAAAATGAACTCCCTCAAAGAGGTTCAAATTCCTTTCTACATATTAGTGCTTAAAGTTCACGCCAGAGTTCTCCCCTCATGTTGACGGCTCTGTGCTCTGATAGGTCACCAAACTCATTGAGGAAAGCACAGTATCCAAGACTGTGAAGAACGCCATTGACACAGACCGACTCCTGGACTGGCTTGTAGAAAACTCTGTCCTCTCAATAGCTTTGGAAGGTAAGAAGTTCCCTGATCCAGTTTAACATTTTAACAGTTAAGCTCATATCAAACCCATATTGGGCCTGTTAATCTTTGGTTTCATGATGTTTTACCACACAGGGGAAATAATAAAGAAAACAGGGTTTTTCTTGAAGTTTTGAGATAAATTTAGTCAGGGTTATTATCATTATCTAAAACTAAACCCATAAAAAATTGTTACTTAAAAGAAATAATATTTTTTTCAGTAAACATTTATTTTATTTCAATTTTTTTTATTCTATTTAAGCTAGTTTGTGAGGCAACATTCCTAATTTGTACTAGAATAGTACGAAAAGTACTAGAATAACTAAAACTAATAAATAAAAATTAATAAATGCAATATAGACTTTTGTAAAAAAAATAAATGCAGTATTGATTTTAAACTAATAAAAATTACAAAACACAAAAGAGAAAATATAAATTCTAATTCAAAATATTAACAAAACTGTAATAGTATTTTAATAATGCTAAAATAACTCTGAATTTAGTCTACAATGTAGACATCATTTATGTCCAAACTTCCCAAATTTAAATATTTATTCTTATTCGATATTCAGTAATTTTGCTGGGATGTTGTCACTTATTTGCTATGCAAAGAGGTTAGCCAATCACAAGGAGGACATTAACATATTAATATCTTAAGGGTACAGCCTGTTTTAAAAAGCGTCAAAGAGAAGGTGGAAAATACACATCTAATATTGTAATTTTCACTGTTTCTGGTGAAAGAATTCGAGACTAACTTCATAAGTGATTGCTACAGTATATAATACTACAAAAGCATGGAATACAGTCCCTTAAATACGGCTCTATGACGTGCCATGTGTATATGGACGCTCACACTTTCACACTAAGCAAATCATCAATGTGTTAAAGTGTTCAGAAGCCAGAATCTCAAACTGTTGCTTTGTGCCTGAAGTCTTTTCACCTCACCCACTCATTCGTGTCATCATCTCTTTATTCAATGGTCTTCATTTAACACTGCCTCATTGTCTTTTCTCTCTTTGTTCTGTTTGCATTTCTTATGACACTCTTTTTTTCTTCCCTCTCTTTCTATTTTGCTCTTCTCTTTCACTTTAATGCCTTTATTTGGTTTAACTTTCTCTTTGCATTCTTCCTTTCATTTTCTTTTGTTTTACTTTCATTTTTCAATGCCTCTTTGCCAACTTTCTCTTTCACTTGTCGTTTCTAAATGTCTTTTGCTTATTGCTTATCTTTTGCTTATCATTCTAAATGTCCTCAGTATATGTTCTTTTTTTGTGGAATGACAGAAACCATCTGTTTTTTCAACTGTATATTGAATAGATGATGTTTTTTAGTGTTTTATTTTCACAAGGATTTTGTTTGTCATTTTCCTTTTCAATTCTTCTGTGGATGTCCTTGGGTTGCTCTGTAAAAAAATTAATAAAATTATTATTATTTACAGATGAATAAGTTTAAGGGGTTTTTACATCTGTGGGGTTATAATGGAGCTAGTTTCAAAAATGTTTGAGAGTGCAATGTAAAATGTTTTTGTGAGTTTATGTTTTTGAAGTTCATTTTTAAAGTTTTAAGAATGATTAAAATAAGTAAAATATTTCAATTTCTTTCTTTCTTTCTTTCTTTCTTTCTTTCTTTCTTTCTTTCTTTCTTTCTTTCTTTCTTTCTTTCTTTCTTTCTTTCTTTCTTTCTTTCTTTCTTTCTTTCTTTCTGTGCTGTAGGAAACATTGACCAAGCCCAGTACTGTGACAGAATAAAGGGAATCATTGAGCTGTTGGGCAGTAAGCTCTCATTAGATGAACTCTCCAAAATCTGGAAAATACAGGTAAGCTTTTATAGATATTCATCAGCTCTGTGCTCCCTCAAAGCTGCATGAACTTCTGACATTAATTCTCAGAAATATTCTGCACAGAATGCTCTAAAATTTCTTTTTGAATAAGAACTAAATGAATGGAGAGCATTTCAGTTGGCGTTCATCTGCTTTCCTATTGATTTTCAGGATGGAAATGAAGCTGAACAATCCTGAGATTAATTCATAACAAAAGGACTACATCGTATTAGTTACTAATAATATAACATGTTTATTTCTTGGAAATGCACATCTGACAGTAAAGCACTGTACTTGAGTTGAGATAAAATTAACCTTTATTAACAACAGTACCACTCAAAGACCTCATTTTTATAGTGAAAAATTGAAATATTCTACTCTTAAATGTACATTTGTTCTTCAGTAGTAGCTTTCTGAACTGACCGACAGCTTCAGTGATTATAAAATGAGTGCTTTGTCAAAGTTTTTGTTTTTCATGACCCTATGTGACCTACTTTAGTACAAAATAGTCCCAAACTTTTTCTTGATAATTTTATAATAGTGATTTCATAATGTCTAAATATAAATTCAAAAGTAAAACGGGTGGAAAAAATATATTAGTGACTGGAAATGGCTAATAAGCCTCTGTCGCCATCTATTGGTTATAGTGGTCATTTCATATCTTTTTATTTTTAGATAAGTGTTTGTTTGCCACCAAGTGTTGACACTCTTAGTCTTGAAACTTTTAGTTTTATAAATGTCTTTTTTTCAAGAAGTTTTATCAATCTTTGAAGGATGAACAAATAATGTTTTTGGTCATCATATTAAAAATAACTAACTATAATTTTAAGAGCTTTGAAGTGCTGGAAAAAGTGTGACGCACTTGAAAGTCCTTTGAGAAGTGCTTGAATTTCACTCTCAACAGGTTGTACAAACCCTGAAATGAATAATGTAAAAACATTCAACCATTTCTGCCACAATCATGGTTACAGTTAGCTTTACTACATTAAATCCCTGGTGAAAAACCTTCTATAGTTGTTCGTTCATGGCACAATGTTTCTTGTGCCATGCGCTGTTTGTTCTGATATCTGTGGTTTTTAACTGAAAAACTGATCTGCTTCTCAGTAGACCTTACAGTGATGTTATTAATACTGTGGAGAATCCAAACGCTTTCTCACTGGATCTCCCAGCGCTGTGTTTTTTTCCCAGCTTTAAAAAAAAAGAAGTTCATGTAGTTTGGTTATATATGAGCAAAAAGTTGAAAGTTGTATCCTATTTTGTGTACAGGCTGGTCAGTCCTCCACTGTGATAGAGAACATCCACACCATCATCGCCGCTGCTGCTGTCAAGTTCAACTTTGACCAGCTCAGCCACCTCTTCGTCCTCATACAGAAGGTCTTGTCAATCTTCCTTTGGACTCTTTCATCTTTTTAAACTGTGTTTTTGACTTTAACCCTGTGTGTTTTTCAGAGCTGGGAGGTGGAGAGTGACCGCGTGAGACAGAAGCTTCTGAGTCTGATTGGACGGATCGGCAGGGAGGCTCGCTCCGAGGCAACCACAGGAAAGGTGTGTGTCGTCAGAATTAAACTGCATGTGTATTTCTGTCCCTCACCTGAAAGTTGAGCTTTGAACCTGCCTAGCTGTTGATAAGCTGCTCTGCGGAAATGCGAACGGCTGTGATTGAAGTAGAATTGTTGAAGCTAGTGAAAGTTTCTTATTATTGCACTGCACTGATTTACAGTTTAACATTAAGAATTGATTTACATTTTAAATCATAAAATGTAGGCATATAAATATCAAATGTACAGAAACAAAATACTGCACAGGGTTGAAATACATCAATACAATAAGAAAAATATAAAAATGCTACGTATAATATTTAAATATTCTATTCATCTGTTTTTTAAACCCAAACTGCCTGTGTATTATATTATATAAATGTTATTACTGATAAGAATTGTATAATATATATATATATATATATATATATATATATATACACACAGTGAGGAAAATAAGTATTTGAACACCCTGCTATTTTGCAAGTTCTCCCACTTAGAAATCATGGAGGGGTCTGAAATTGTCATCGTAGGTGCATGTCCACTGTGAGAGACATAATCTAAAAAAAAAAATCCAAAAATCACAATGTATGATTTAACTATTTATTTGTATGATACAGCTGCAAATAAGTATTTGAACACCTGAGAAAATCAATGTTAATATTTGGTACAGTAGCCTTTGTTTGCAATTACAGAGGTCAAACGTTTCCTGTAGTTTTTTACCAGGTTTGCACACACTGCAGGATGGATTTTGGCCCACTCCTCCACACAGATCTTCTCTAGATCAGTCAGGTTTCTGGGCTGTCGCTGAGAAACACGGAGTTTGAGCTCCCTCCAAAGATTCTCTATTGGGTTTAGGTCTGGAGACTGGCTAGGCCACGCCAGAACCTTGATATGCTTCTTACAGAGCCACTCCTTGGTAATCCTGGCTGTGTGCTTCGGGTCATTGTCATGTTGGAAGACCCAGCCTCGACCCATCTTCAATGCTCTAACTGAGGGAAGGAGGTTGTTCCCCAAAATCTCGCAATACATGGCCCCGGTCATCCTCTCCTTAATACAGTGCAGTCGCCCTGTCCCATGTGCAGAAAAACACCCCCAAAGCATGATGCTACCACCCCCATGCTTCACAGTAGGGATGGTGTTCTTGGGATGGTACTCATCATTCTTCTTCCTCCAAACACATTTAGTGGAATTATGACCAAAAAGTTATATTTTGGTCTCATCTGACCACATGACTTTCTCCCATGACTCCTCTGGATCTTCCAAATGGTCATTGGCAAACTTAAGACGGGCCTTGTCATGTGCTGGTTTAAGCAGGGGAACCTTCCGTGCCATGCATGATTTCAAACCATGACGTCTTAGTGTATTACCAACAGTAACCTTGGAAACGGTGGTCCCAGCTCTTTTCAGGTCATTGACCAGCTCCTCCCGTGTAGTTCTGGGCTGATTTCTCACCTTTCTTAGGATCATTGAGACCCCACGAGGTGAGATCTTGCATGGAGCCCCAGTCCGAGGGAGATTGACAGTCATGTTTAGCTTCTTCCATTTTCTAATGATTGCTCCAACAGTGGACCTTTTTTCACCAAGCTGCTTGGCAATTTCCCCGTAGCCCTTTCCAGCCTTGTGGAGGTGTACAATTTTGTCTCTAGTGTCTTTGGACAGCTCTTTGGTCTTGGCCATGTTAGTAGTTGGATTCTTACTGATTGTATGGGGTGGACAGGTGTCTTTATGCAGCTAACGACCTCAAACAGGTGCATCTAATTTAGGATAATAAATGGAGTGGAGGTGGACATTTTAAAGGCAGACTAACAGGTCTTTGAGGGTCAGAATTCTAGCTGATAGACAGGTGTTCAAATACTTATTTGCAGCTGTATCATACAAATAAATAGTAAAGAAAATGGATTTTTCAATTTCTGGATTTTTTTTTTTTAGATTATGTCTCTCACAGTGGACATGCACCTACGATGACAATTTCAGACCCCTCCATGATTTCCAAGTGGGAGAACTTGCAAAATAGCAGGGTGTTAAAATACTTATTTTCCTCACTGTGTATATATATATATATATATATATATATATATTATGTGAATATATATTATGTGAATATTTATATTATGTGAATATTTATGGTATGCTTTTTTGAATTTTTAAAGCTTTGAATAGATTATGGGATTCATAAATTAAAGATTTAATAGATTTAAAATTCACCTATATGGTGGTAAAATCAGTGTCCGGTGTATTATAATGATTATGGTAATCAGCTTGTAAATGAGCGCAGGTGTTTGCTTGGAAACACATGGCACTGATGAAGGGTTAAACCCGAAAACGTTTTGCGCACCTTGCACTTTTTGTCACTTTCACATGCCACTTGGTCTGGTTAAACCTGGTTATAGTTATTTTTGACAATAGATTTTAATATTCTACTTACCATTTAATATGCTACCACCTACACTACCGTTCAAAATTTGTAAGTCAGTCTGAATTATTTATTTTTTTACTTTTTTTTTAAAATTAATACTTTTATAAATACTGTTATAAAAATTCTTTTTCAAATAAATGCTATTTTACTTACTGTTAATCAAACAATCCTGAATCATCATATTAGAATGATTTCTGAAGGATCATGTGACACTGAAGAATGAAGTAATGAAGAATGAATTGAAAGACAAGAAATTTTTAATTGTAAGATTATTTCACAATTTCACAGAATTTTTTGATCAAATAATTGCAGCTTTGTTGAACATAAGTGACTTCGAAGCGTGACAAAAAATGAACAGTATCTGTGTTTTTTGTGGTTTGTGTGTCAGGTGTTGGAGGTATTATGGGAGTTGGCGCATCTCCCCACCTTACCTACCAGTCTAGTGCAGCAGGCCCTGGAAGAACACCTGACCATCCTCAGTGACGCGTACGCCGTCAAAGAAACCATCAAGAGGAACTACATCATCAAATGCATCGAGGACATCAAGAAGGTGAGCTGATACCATCATTCCCAAAATTACAATAATGGCCTAGACTCTTAAGTCTGTTGCACACTTCAACTTCAGTGTTTCAGTTAATCAACTAATAGGAATCTGATGAATTTTTTTTTTTCATGATGTGACTCTGCTTCATTATTATTTTGTTTTTCTGTCCTTATGGAAAGTCATTGTCTTGCTTGCTTCTGGTGGTCTGAATTGGAGTGAGAGTCTCTCACTCTCACACAGATGTTCTGTACTCCTCCATCTGCTTTGTGCTCCTTTCTGAAACTCCATATTCGGATGGTTACGGACCGTAAAGACAAAACAAACACACAGAAACGCAATGACACACATTTTTGAGCTTCCTGGCTTCTCTTTCAGGCTAGAATCTGTGCAGTGGGCTATTTTAAGAGCTTATCCTTGGAGTATAAAGGTGTTATTCTGTCTCTAGTGCTAGATCTATATTTTTGGCACTCTAGTTTCAGCTTGCCTCAACTCACCCCAAACACACACACACACACACACAGCCATTCACTTTGCTCAATCTTTGCGCTTCAGCCTCTGGTGTGATTTGGGTGCAGCGTCTGCCGCATAAACTCTTTAGTGGCACTCACTGAATACAACTGAAGTTTATCTCTTTAGATGCAAATACAGGAGGATTCAAAGTCTCCCAGCGAGTCACAGGTGTCTTTTCTTACTGGCTCCTGGGGCAAGAAGAAACCGAGCTCATTGGCTAAAGTAAGATAAGACCCACCCCTTTAGATTAACACTGACCAATCATAACTCAGCCTGAATCTCACATGAACAGAATTTGATTTGCAAACTGATGATTGCCACTTGATTCACGTTGAAGTATTGTAAAGATGTGTGTGATTTACAAAGGGCACCTGTAGGGGTTTGATCTTCAAATCCAAATATTAACGAATGACTTGTTGACTATTGGCTTTAATCTGTTTTTGGACCATTTGAAACGTTTGGAAATCAGAGACTCTAACCAAAGTCTGGGGTAATAGAGGGGTCAATGACGTGGTTCTAATATCTTTGTTCTATTTATTCATTTAATAAAAAAAATTAAATAAAAAAAAGATTGACACGTGTAATAACTTGAATATGCCTCTTTCTTAATTAAAATTTGTTTGATATTTTTGGGAGGCATAAAGTCAAAAAATGTCTGGAGTTACAATTGTCCTGATATCACAATGAATAATAAAGCCTCATTAAAAGAAGAAAAACATTAAAAAAAACAACCAAAAAACATAAAACAGAAATTGATGTCATAGAGAGGACCCCTGCAAAACCTCTTGACTCCATGTCAATAAGTCTCTCAAAATATCAGATAATTTGACCATTTTATGACAAGACGGAGTTAGTTCAGGTTTTAAAATGTCATGTGGTATGACTCTTTATGAATTAATAGTTCATGAAATTTGTAAGAAAAAAAGTGATTCTTTTTGTTTACTTAAAAAATCCCTTTTTATTGTATTTCCAATTCATTTCTTATGACGGGTCAAATTGGCCCGAGGAGAGGATTAAAAAACGTTTATTTTATTATTTTATTTTACTTTATGTTTACACCACATGACATTTAAGAGTCATTATAATGAAAATGATATAAAAGCTTTATTAAACCATATGAAAGTAAACACTTATACGTCATTGACCCAGATGGAGATTGTTGTATTCAATAAATGCACCGTGTGTGTTATGGTCGATGTCGTTGTGTGTTTAATATCTGTGTGTTTGTGCTTGTATTGTAGTCATCTCAGCAGACTAACCCTCAGACAGTGTGGGTGGTTCCAGCCTTGCGGCAACTTCACGAGATTACCCGGTCTTTTATCAAACAGACCTATCAGAAACAAGACAAGGTAGGTGCAGACAGCATCCAGAAGGACCATCTGGCCTGTTCGTTTTTTCCCTTTTTTTCCCCCATGCTGCTACGTAAGCTATAAACTTATTTTTTACTTTTTTTCTTCTCTATCAGAGTATAATCCAAGACCTGAAAAAGAACTTTGAGATAGTGAAGTTGATCACAGGCTCTCTGGTGTCATGTCATCGCTTGGCCGTTTCCGTTGCTGGATCCAATGGTCTTTCTGGGTCCACACTGGTTGATGGGCGGTACACCTATCAGGAGGTATGCTGTCACATGTCCATTTTATTTTAGTCATATAGAGAACTTGATGTTTATATTACATCAAGTATAGAATCAGATTTCCAATTAATATGATAAAGTGCAATTTAGAATTGTATTATTTAAAAGAAAAAGTACAATGAACCGTTACATTTTTGGAACAATACCATTCAAAAGTGTTTGTTTTATGTTTTTAAAAGAAATTAATACATTTATTCAGCAAGGATGCATTAAATTGATCAAATGACAAATGACTCTGATAAATAGACTATTTATCAAATAATCCTGAAAAAATTTATTATGGTTTCCACAAAAATATTAAGAAGCACAACTGTTGTCAACAAAAATAATAATTATAAATGTTTCTTGAGCTCCAAATCAGCATATTAGAATGATGTATGTATTCACAGATGAGTCATATTGTTATTTGACTGAAGAATTAGCACAGGACAAAAATATATTTGTAGACTACAGAGGTGACTCATGTTATGCCTCAGATTTAAAAAGAATCCAGAAGAGATGTGGGGTTTTGACCTCCTGATGTTATCATTTATTTATTTTTCACATTATTCCAGTACTTGGAGGCTCACTTGAAGTTCCTCGCGTTCTTCCTGCAAGAGGCCAGTCTGTACCTGGTCTGGAATAGAGCCAAAGAGATCTGGGAATGCTTGGTGTCCGGCATGGATGTGTGCGAGCTGGATCGAGAGGTGTGGTGGTGTTGGTCTTTTGTTTTGTTTTTTGTGTTTGGTTTTGTTTTGGCCTTAAAAAAAAAAAAAAATGTAATCATGCCATTTATACAACTCTGTATGTGGGTGCTTGAAAAGAAAAGCGGCAAGAGCCACATGCTTTGGGTTGAAGGCTAAATGCCATTGTTTTTAGTAACTTAGGCCCTGTTTACACCTGGTATTAAGATGCGTTTTGGTCGATTGGATCACAAGTAGACGAGAGAGACACATTCCCAGTTACACCTGGTGTCTCTTTAGTCCACTTTCAACCAATTCTGTCCTGATTTCTTCGAGGGGACGGCTATGGGAGAGTAAATGTAATGTTTTTTTTTTTCAGTTCTTTCGATCTAATGCCGAAATTAGCTCGCGCAACTTACATTTGAACATAACCAGAGACGATGGAAAAACACACAGAGAGCAGCAGCTTTCGTTTCTGCTCTGATAGCCACAAGACTATGTATGTGCGTGTTAGAACACAGGAATGGTGAGAGAACATTGTGCTTGTAGGTTTTTCATCTTCAAACCAAACTTGGGTCTTCAGCCAACAAAGTTTAAATCCCGTCTGGCTAGCGCGCTTCCCATAATGTTTACAGTAGGCTGTCTTTTCTGGCTGTTCGACTTCGATTTCATTTTCGTCTACCTCTGGAAGTGGTCGAAAGTGGACAAGCTCAAAAGGGTTTAGAACCCATTTACACCTGTATTTAGCATCGTCCACTTGTGATCCGATCGACCAAATCGCATCTTAATACCATGTGTAAACAGGGCCTTATTTCAGTTCTGTTGTGTAGAAATTGTTGTTGCATTTTAACAAGCTATGTGGTAGTTTTGATGATGTTCGTCTCCCTGCTGTAGATGTGTTTCGAATGGTTCACTAAGGGACAGCATGATCTAGAGAGTGACGTTCAACAGCAGCTCTTTAAAGAGAAGATCCTCAAGCTGGAGCCTTATGAGATCACTATGAATGGTAAGAGTTCAACCACAGAGTTCACTTCCCACTTCCACTGAAAACCACAGTAATTCAACATTAAGCAAGTATAGCATCTTGAGGTATTGCATCCTGTACATCTGCAGGAAACCACTGTGGTTACGGTGTTAAATCTGCCCTCGCAGAAAAATGACCTCATTAGCACCATGGGGTGGAGTGGCATAAAGTGGTACTAGGAGTATGTGAGTGTTCTGAGGCTTTCATCAATGTCTTACAGGGTTTAACCTCTTCAAGACCTTCTTTGAGAATGTGAACCTCAGTGACCACCGTCTCAAACGCCAGGGAACACAACTGGTATGAGATTCCCTGCTTGTTCTCAGTAAAATTAAAGTCTAGACTGGCAAAAACAAACAAAATATAAATATGATTAATTCTCTCAGTGTGTGGAGCGATTGGATCTGGCTGGGATGGACTTCATCTGGAGAATCGCAATGGAATCTCCAGACGAGGACATCGCAAATGAAGCCATACAGCTCATCATTACCTACAGCTACATAAACCTCAACCCCAAAATGAAGAAGGTCAGCAGTCAAACCCTGATTTTTCATTAATCACGCCATTCCAGTAGACTCCGTAATTCTCTGTTAATAAACCTTTTCTTTGTGTATTTTTTACAGGACTCAGTATCTCTACATAAGAAATTCATTGCTGACTGCTATAAGAGATTGGAAGTGAGTGTTACAGTGTGAAATTACACACCCCCCCTTTCTCTTGTGATGATTATTGTGATAAAACTCATCTTTATATCACACACAGGCTGCTAGCTCTGCGCTGGGCGGCCCGACCCTCACACATGCTGTTACACGGGCAACCAAGATGCTGACAGCCACTGCTATGCCAACGGTCGCCACATCGGTGCAATCTCCATCTAGGTATGACTGAGGACTAGCTTTTAGGCTAGTTGAGCTGCTTTTAGATCAGTTGATGAGATCCAGCTGATGTTGTTGGTTGCATTTTCATTGTCTTAAAATAATGAATGCACTTTTGCATTACTTTTATAAATTTAAGAGTCCAAAGCCATTTTGATTAGGAATAAATTATAAAAAAAAACACAAGTAGAATAATAGCAAAGCTGGAGCAGAGGGATTTAATTGTACGGTAATTAACTAAGAGCAGTACTGTAGTAATTAGAATATAAGAATTATAGTAATAAACAAATATATTTAAAGACACATTATAGAATATTTGTAAGGGGAAAAAAAGGGGGAACGTTTAGGGAGTCTGTTCAGTTGAAGAAACTTTTTTTTTATTATTTATTTTTTTATCACTAATAGCAATAAGTCGAGTAGAATAACACAAACTTTTGCGGTTTGGTTTGTTTTGAACAATTCATATCCCACATTTACCTTGTCATTAGAAGTAACATTAAAGTCTTAACTAAACTGAAGGTTGTTCTGACGTAATTTGATATCAAGATTGACATTAAAATTTAACCCATTGAAATTCATAATCATCTGTTCTCAGGTCAAGTAAACTGGTGATCATTGAAAGACTTCTGTTATTGGCAGAGCGCTACGTTATCACAATAGAGGTGAGTGCTGATACACACACACACACACACACACACACACACTCTGGGACATATACATTCATATGACACACTGCTAAACATTATTAGCTCAAGTTCATCCTGTATTGAATGATGCTTTAATATTCATCTTAAATGACTTAGTTTATCTCCGTTTGAAAGCCCCAGTCAGTCTCTGCAAAGAAACCAGCAAGCTGTAAAAATCAGGCGTAACGGCAACATTGAATGACAGACTTTGCTTATTAATTGTCTTAATGTGTTATAGTTGTCAGACTTGCAGCTGTAGAACGATGGTTGACTGCAATATTCACCGTCTCCCCGTTTCTCCAGCTGTTCGATTCCGTGCTGAAATCTGCCATAGAGTCTGTCGCATCATTTAGCACATTCAGGAATAATCATGCCAGGACACAGCGAAAGTGATCCGATACGGTGTTGATTCCTGTGTGTGTTTAGAAAGAGAGGCAGACATTTTGACACCCGTTCAGTTTAACAGATACTAATTGGTCGGTTATTGACTGACATTTGGCGCAGGAAGTGCTTTTGGACTGTAGCACTTTTGTCTAATATGTGAATTTGAGTAAATCATGTAATGTGAAGCTCAGTAGCATATTTTGGGCATTCATTACCCCATTCATTGAAATGCTTATTCAATGAAAACTGATTTGAAGTGGCAGGTTTATTGCTGTAAGATATGCATGAGTACCATAACGTCATCTAATGTTACATTTACCTCAGCAAAGTGGTCCAATAGCTTTTATATTATTAAGAATAAGATATTTTATATATTATATTAATATACGCATTATATTTTATTTATATATGTCTTAATTATTTAATATACACTCAAACGTTTGTGATACATTTTTTGGATGCATTTATTTGTTAAAAAAACTGTAATATTGAGAATTATCATTAATTTTTTTATTATTATTTGAATATATTTCAGATGTAATTTATTCCTGTGACGTCAAAGCTGAATTTTCAGCATCATTACTCCAGTCTTCAGTGTCACATGATTCTTCAGAAATCATTCTAATATAATGATTTGGTGTTTAAAAAACATTTGTTATTAATATCTGCGTTGAAAACAGTTTAATTACTTGAAATAGCTCTATTTGAAATAGAAGATTATACATTTATTTGTTACTTTTGGCAGCCAACATTTTAAATTATTACACATCCACACTGGTTTGAATTGTAAAATGTGTTTCCGGGTCAAAGCGACTCATAATGAACCGCTGGATCTGTTTCAGGACCTGTATTCTGTTCCTCGAACGATTCTACCTCATGGAGCGTCTTTCCATGGCCATCCTGTTACGCTTCACATCACTTACGAATCTACCAAAGACACATTCACCTTGGAGGTAATGGCACAAGCACACACTTCCTGGAGACAAAACTCCCTTTTCCTTCTGGCACCCGCAACAGACGCGCACACTTATGACAGATTGTAAGCAGGGTTGATATAAATGACAAACATTCTCCCTATTTGGAGAACAGAGGAACACTGATAGATAGCAGGTGGACATTTGGCATGAGATACTGAATGTGATATTCACAAACACAAAGGTCTGTTGTCTGACCATTTGTTTTGTAGACTCAACTGACTGTCATTTGCTTTGCCTTATTTGAAAGGATGAAACAAAATGGCCCTGATGTGTTTGTGTACATGTGAATGTGTGCAGGCCCACAGCAACGAGACTATCGGCAGCATCAGGTGGAAGATAGCGGAGCAGCTCAGCTGTCCGGTGGACAATGTGCAGATATTTGCCAATGACAGCATGGTGAGTCAAACACTAACTGTGATCCGTCTTTGATCTTTGAAACTTTGCAGACCTTTTACTTCGCAAACAGATATATAGCACACTACATGAAAGGTAATATCCAAAAAAAGCATAATAGGGGCACTTTAAATTTTGAATTAGCTTTTATTTTTGTATTTTCAGTTGTATAATTTTTCTTTATTTCATTTTTTATAATTTAAGTTTTAGTTTTGGTGTAAGTTTTAATCAACAATAATATTCACAGATGTAAACAATACAATTTGATCAACATCCAATAACTGCCTGCAGAGGACGAAGGGCCTGTTTACACCTGGTCACTTCATGTGTTTTTACTGATCTGATTTGTTAAAACGGTTCCATTTGACACTTGGCCACATAAATGTGTCTCCGCAAAACGAATATGAATTCGATCTTAAATTTTAAACGGAGTTCACGTCAACGAAAGCAAAAGATATGAGCTGCATTTTATTTATCATCAGCTAATTTCAAGATCAAAGACTGCAATAGGAGAGAGAGCGCCATCAGCACTGGTAAGATCATTTAGTCTCACTACTTTTAATGAAGATGATTGTGTGTTGAGTGTCTGTGACACTTTCAGTTTCATTTTCAGCAGTTTGATATCGGCTTGCTGAAGAGATACTCAGCTACTTGTCTGCGGCGACGAGTGTTGCAGTAGCGCTGTCATATCTGGCTATAACATGTTATATAGCCTATAACACACTCGCACGTTTATTTTATTTTTACATATGTGACCCTGGACCTCAAAACCAGTCACATGGGTCATTTTTTTGAAATTGAGATTTATACATCATATGAAAGCTGAATAAATAAGCTTTCCATTGATGTGTGGTTTGTTATGATAGGACAATATTTGGCCGAGATACAACTATTGAAAATCTGGAATCTGAGGGTGCAAAAAAATCAAAACATTGAGAAAATCTCCTTTAAAGTTGTGCATTTATATTCGCGATTGTGCTGCATTCACTCACAAAAATAAATGTTTTATATATTTACGGTAGGAAATGTACAAAATATCTGCATGGAACATGATCTTTATTTAATATCCTAATGATTTTTGGCATAAATGAAAAATTTATCATTTTGACCCATACAATGGTATTGTTGGCTATTGCCACAAATATACCCATGCGACATGTGACTGGTTTTGAGATCCAGGGTCACATATGTGGTTTCAACAACCAGATGCATTTACATTTATCCAGTTAAATGGATATCTCATAAATTGACATGCAGGTATATTAGGCTGCTGTCCCTTTAAGACCTGATGCACGGAGCCATTATACTGTTACACATGCATTAAAACATAACTCACTGTGTTTACATGAATACTCGTCAAGTATTTGACCGTTCAAACGCAATAAGCAGTGGGAAGAAAACTCAAACTAGTTCTGAGAGGCAGCTGTATGTGTACGCGCTTTGGGTGTCAGCACAAAATCTGCGGGAATGAGTAAAATGATGCGCAATTCAACTACAAAATTCAAGCCCTTTAACGCCAACAATATTCATCCGGAGCGAATGAAAGGAGTGAGTGAGGGGAGGCGGGTTTGTGTGTCAACTCTCTCGCGAAAGAGCGAGAAAGCACAGCTGGTATCGTGTATCTATTCTGCGGAAAATGAGTTTTGGAAGCTTTTAAAAATAAATATTTTTAGTAACACTACATTGCACTTAGTTTATTGATTCAAATGCCTTTTTAAAAGACTACAATTGAAATAATTATATATTATACCGTTATACCACCCGTATTTGGTGGGTGTTGAGAGCTACTGCTCTCAAATGTTAGTCTGGAGCCCTGATTTTTATTAACTAGCGTTAACAAAGATAAATAATTACTGTAACAAATCTATTACTCATTGTTAGCTAATTCATTACTGTTAAATAATGATACCTTATTGTAATATTTTTAAATGTTTGGTATTTTTATTGAGTTAAATAATAGATTGTGGAACACAAAATGAGAATAATTAAAAACAGAATTGTATGCAGCTCTTTCGCGTCTAATGAAAGTTTATAGCAAACAAGCACTTTGTATAAACTCCATTTGTGTGTAGTAAGTACTCATACTAAGTGGTCTGAATTAAATGTGCATTCCAGCTGACGATGAATCGTGACCAGAAGCTGTTGAATCAGCTGGGTTTCTCTGATGAGCAGAGTCTGACGGTGAAGAGCTCAGGAACGGGCACTCCGTCAGGCAGTTCAGCGGACAGCTCTGCCTCGGCCAGCTCCAGCAGCAGCGGGGTCTTCAACTCAGCGTACGCTCTGGAGCAGGTACATACACACACTGATCTGACTTATCAAAGTTTGCTGCTACTCATTGGATCAAGTACACTTTAATGGAGCAAGTACTGTACTTTTATATTGTCTACCGACAATTTTAGGTGTCCTTGCTAAATAAAAGTATTAACGTCTTCCTTTCATGTGTGTGATTGCAGGAGAAATCTCTTCCTGGTGTGGTCATGGCATTGGTGTGTAACGTCTTTGAGATGCTTTATCAGCTTGCTAACTTGGAGGAACCCAGGTAAACAACCTACAACAATTGATGGTTATCCTATTATTTATTTGAAGGGATAGTTGACCCAAAAATGTTAAATCTGACATTATTTGCTCAGCCTCATGTTGTTCCAAACCGGTATGCTGTTTTTTTCTTTATTCTTTTAATGATTGATTTTGCTTCACAGGGGAACCCTTTCGCTTCACTGGCATATGTTGTATTTTGTGATTTTTAGTTGACTTGTAATGACTGTGCGGCCATCTTGTTCCTATCCAGAATAACTTTGCGTGTGAGGAAGTTGTTGCTGCTCATCCCGACAGACCCAGAGGTGCAGGACGCCCTTGATAACTTTGTGCCAAAAGAGTCCAGCGTCTGGAGTCACCAGGTACCTGAATGCCTCTCCTTGACTTTGAATAATATTGGATAAAATTTCCAGATTTTTTTTTTCTCCATGTAGTCAAAATAGTACTGAATTTTATGTTTCACATGTCCTTAAAAATCTATTGATCTAATGACTTATCCTTAAATATTTTATTAAACAAAAAATATTGTAGACAAATATATACTACCATTCAACAGTTTGGGGTCGGTATGATTTTTAAAAAATGTTTTTGCAAGAAGTCTCTTCTGCTCACCAAGGCTGCATTTATTTGACCAAAAATACAGTAAAAACAGTAATATTGTGAAATATTTTTTACAATTTAAAATTACTGTTTTCTGTTTTAATATCTTTTAAATAAATGTATTCCTATATGATGGTAAAGCTGAATTTTCAGCATTACTCCAGTCTAATGTTTTTGTGTAAACCGTGATACTTTTTTTTCCACAATACTTTGATGAATAGAAAATTCAAAAGAACATTATTTAATTAAAATAGAAATCTTTTGTAACATTACAAATGTTTTTACTGTCACTTTTGATCTGTTTAATGTGCCCTAACATAATAATTTTCTTAAAAAGAAATCATATTGACCTCAGACTTTGGTAGTGTGTAGTTTTGATTTGTTTAACATTTTGTGCTCAATGCATAACATGATTCAAATTATGGAAATTATTTAATAGTTTTGAGGAGTTTACTATTATTATGTATATGTAGAAATTTGTAATAGTAAAGAATGAGTTGGTGTAACTGGTAGTTTAAGTCAAGTTTATTTGTATAGCGCTTTTCACAATACAGATTGCATCAAAGCAGCTTCACAGTATTAAATTAAAATAATACAACAAAGTTTGTTGCAAGAGGAATTTATTGATTGATCAAATTAAATTAAATATCCCCAAAATATCCCCAAAATATCCCCAACTGAGCAAGCCAAAGGCAACAGTGGCAAGGAACCGAAAAACTCCATCAAGTGACCTAATGGTGTCCTAAAACTCCATCAGGTGCCTTAATGGAGAAAAAAAAACCTTGGGAGAAAGTTTAGGGGAAATAGTGTCAGATGTGATCCCTGGCTGGATGACTCAGCATTTTTAAGAGCCGTAACAGTCATGTGACAGTGTTTTGTTTTTAGAAGGATGCACACTGAAGACCGTAAATACCTTTTCTCTCTCTCTCTCTCTCTCTGTCTTATCAGAAAACTCTGTTCACACTGGGGTCTGGCTCTCAGGCCTCGAAGTCTCCATCTCTGTCCAGTAAACAGCAGCACCAGCAGAGTGCAGCATCTATCCTGGAGTCTCTGTTTCGTTCTTCTGCCCCGGGCATGTCCACATTCAGAGTTCTCTATAACCTGGAGGTTTGTCATGCATTTCTCACATTGAAGTTATAATATTCCATTCTCATGTGCAGAGACAATATGTAAGCCAGTTATGGGCTAAAACAGTGTAAATAATGTCTCTGTGGCACTTTCAAAACATTGCTCTGTTTTTCTGTTTGTTTGAATAGTCCAACATGTCAACTTCTGGATCAATGTTTAAGGGCATGATCACACGTTTAAGGGCATGATTACCTGTTTGACTGAACCATTCAGTCATTCATCTCAGTTTTCACACGCATTATTGTGTTGATCGCATGTGTCAAGTACAATCATTCAACCCTGTTACGAAAGTTATTATTCAAAGAAAATATCAAACAAAAATGTTTACTTTTTTTTTTTCTGTGTATTTGTACGTATTTTGTACATATATACTATTTTGTATGTATACACTGCTGTTCAAAAGTTTTTGAAAAAAATTAATTCCGCATGAAAGCATTACATTTTTTAAGACATTTAGAATCTTATAAGACATTTCTATTTCAAATAAATGCTGCTGTATTTATCACAGAAATATTAAGCAGCACAACTGTTTTCAACATTGAAATTAAGAAATGTTTCGTTATATTAGATTGATTTCTGAAGGATCATGTGACACTGAAGACAAAATGCAGCTTTGTCATCACAGGAACCAAATTACATTATACAGTATTCAAATAGAACACAGATATTTTATGTTGTAAGCTATATTTTTAAACATAAAATACAACATAAGACACAAAAAAAAAAACTAAAAAAAAAAAAAAATCTCACCGACCCCAAACTTTTGAATGGTTGTGCATATATGCATATATATATTACTAGGATATCAAAATTATAAAAACACTCTAACTTTCTGACTCACCTCCATCTGTTCTCAGGTGTTGAGCTCTAAGCTGATGCCCACATCTGATGATGAAATGGCAAAGACCAGTGTCAAATCTTTCTGTGAGAACTTCCTCAAAGCGGGAGGTCTCAGGTAGTCATCTACTTTTTACCCACATTTCCACTGCATGTTGATAATTATGCAGTCTTAATGTGTCTGTATATTTTAGTCATTAATTATCTAAGCGGTGCATTGTCTCTCTCTCTGTCTCAGTCTGGTGGTTAACGTCATGCAGAGAGACTCCATCCCGTCTGAGGTGGACTACGAGACCAGACAGGGAGTCTACTCCATCTGCCTGCAGCTGGCCAGGTGCAGTCTCATTTATCAGTCTGGCTGTCTTCTCTTTTCTATTTCTCTATTTTGTTTGTACTTTTTCTCTCTCTCTTTGGAAACACCACTCCAGATGATAGGCCGCATAATAATATTGCTTTAAAAGCGCTTGTGTGTTTTTTCAGGTCATATTTGATGGATAGACTTCCATAATT
This sequence comes from Leuciscus leuciscus, assembly GCF_965113295.1. Classification (NCBI taxonomy): domain Eukaryota; kingdom Metazoa; phylum Chordata; class Actinopteri; order Cypriniformes; family Leuciscidae; genus Leuciscus; species Leuciscus leuciscus. The sequence goes on from NC_138743.1 coordinate 23,678,392, forward strand.
GTATTTATTTATTTGGTAACACTTTACAATAAGGTTCATTAGTTAACATTACTTAATGTATTAACTAACATGAACTAACAATGAGCAATACATTTGTTACAGTATTTATTAATATTTGTTAATGTTGGTTAAGGCGAGACACTACAGGTGAATAGGGTAACATTTTTAAATAATAGATATCACCATGAAACTTCCTCAGTTGATTACTTACACAAGTATATATAAAAAAAAAATTAAAAGTTTTTGAAATGTGTATGTTTAATTATGCAAATTAAGCATGATCTCATTAAATATGTGCAATTTTGCATATTTTTTCGGCAGATAGATCTGAACCATATGATAAAGTAAAATAAAATAAATTTGCCAGGTGCAAAATTCTTTTTTCATTTTGTTTACACACAAGATGAAAAAAAAAATTCAGAGGGATTTCAGGATATATGCTTTCATTACCTAGGAAATCAAAATATACTGTCCATATTCCATGGCCATAGATTTTCGCCATATTTTTTTATTAAAATGTCTCACAAATCAGGCCAGGAATGATTTATTAACAAATAAATCTAACTGCTAAGTGTATAACTGGAAAGTTCGGTGTACATAGGTGCTACATAGGCTGATATGTTTGTACTGGAGAATGACAAAAAACTCATTTTGAGAAAACGCCATTTAAAGATTTAAATAGCTCTAAATGAGATTTCGCCATTAGCTTTAAATCCCCCTTTGAACATTCACGATTGGTTACTGATAGAAAGGAAATGCCCATATTTGGGTTACATAGCGTTGTGCAGGACAATACCGGTCATGACAGACTTCAGTAAACAGACGGAGCTCGGCATGTTGTGTTGGAATGCTAACTTCTTGGTAAATTTGAGAGAAACTTGCTGCCGCAAGTAAACAAAATGTAATAAAATAAACATCTTAATATATATTTTCAACGTTTTCTTTATAGCAGTTTGAAAACACATATTGAAGGAGTGAACTAGCCCAAAATCTCAAAACTGACCACTGCATGAAAAATCGATGTTTTTGCCTGCCGTGTCTCGCCTTAATGAAAATACAGCTGTTCATTGTTTCTTCATGTTAGTTCACAGTGCATTATATAATGTTAACAAATACAACCTTTGATTTTATTAACATATTAGTAAACGTTGAAATTAATATTAACTAAGATTAATAAATGCTGAAGAAGTATTGTTCATTCTTAGTTCATGTTAACTAAGGTAGTTAACTAATGTTAATGTAAAGTTTGTTTTTTTGCAATATTTCTGGTGTTGATAGGAAAATATTAAAACGGATTCAGAATATAAAAACAGTTGTGATTTCAAATGCCTAAAATTGTAAGTATTCTCAGTTTCCTGTTGTATCTTGAGCTGCCCCTAATAGTCGACTAAACAACAGAACAACAACAACAACAAACTCGTTGACAAGCACTTGTTGTGAGGGGGTTAAGAGATACCTGAAACTCATTTAAACAAGTGCACAGACATTTTTAGCGCTTATGAATAGAAATAGCACAAACCCTTGACAAGTATGAAGCTTTTTAGTGTGCATGTGTCAGTTACCTTTGTTCACGCACGCTATCAAGTGGAGAGAACTTTAAAAGGCTTAAACATTTGGCTTTAGCGTTTAAGTAATAACTTGCTCTTTGTCTCCCCCTGTAGGTTTCTGCTGGTAGGGCAGGCTATGCCTAGTATCCTCGACGAGGAGTTGAGCAAGGACGGTCTGGACACTCTGTCATCTCGGCCGTTCCGTAACGCCGGGCGGCAGAGCGGGCGGCAGCTCTCCGTCTGTGGGACTCCGGAAAAATCCTCCTACAGGCAGGTGTCCATGTCTGACCGATCCTCCATCAGAGTAGAAGAGATCATCCCAGCCGCCCGTGTCGCGATACAGGTGCGTTACAGCACCCAGTGCTCTCTTAGTTTTCTAAATGTTTTTTTCTGCACCCTATATGACTTGTCTGGTTTGTTGTTTCAGACCATGGAGGTGGGGGACTTCACATCCACAGTGGCGTGTTTCATGAGACTCACTTGGGCGGCAGCCGCAGGCCGACTGGACCTAGTTGGCAACAGCCAGCCAATCAGAGAGACGACCAACTCGCTTCTCCCGCTGGGCGTACGCAGCAGGGTTAGCAGTACAGGTGAGACTCTGATCGGTACTATATTATCTGTTGGAAGTTATAATAATCAAGATTTTTTTAATATGTTTTTGAAAGAAGTTTCTTCTCCTGTGCCTCACCAAGGCTACATTTATTTGATCAAACATACAGTTAAACAGTAATATTATAAAATATTATTACAATTTAAGATAACAATTTTTTATTATAATGTATTTAAAAATAAAAATATTTATCGGTGCTCAATTATTCTTGTTTTTATCAATGTTGAAAATAGTTTTTGCTTGTGATTCTCTGATGTATAGAAAGTTCAAAAGAACAGCATTCATTTTAAATTTACTGTCACTTTTAATCAATGTCCTTGCTGAATAAAAGTATTCATTTTTTTAAAAAGAATGTTACTTGCCCCAAACTTTTGAGTACTTGTGTATCACGGTTTCCACAAAGTATTAAGCAGCAGCATTTTTTTTTTTTTTTTTTTTTTTACATTGATAAGAAGTGTGTCTTGAGCAGCAAATCATCATATTAGAATGATTTCTGAGGGATCATGTGACACTGAAGACTGGAGTAATGATGCTGAAAATTCAGCTTAGCATCACAGGAATAAATTAAATTTTTAAATATAATAAAATCTAAAACATTTCTTATGAATTGTAATATTATTTGTAATAATATTTGATCAAATAAATGCAATAGAATTAGAATAGAATAGAATTATTCCAATCTTTTCACCGGCTGTGCATACACTGCAAAAAATGCTTTTCTTACTCAGTATTTTTGTCAGGTTTCCAGTCTAAAAATTCTTAAATCAAGATGCATTTTCTAGATAAGTAAAATTAGATAAGATATTATGTCTTGTTTTCTGGGGAAATAAATCAAAATTAAGTAAGTTCTTGCTTAAAACAAGCAAAATTATCTGTCCATGGGGTAAGAAAAATAATCTTAATTCAGACAGAAACAAGATTATTTTTCTTACCCCATGGACAGATAATTTTGCTTGATTTATTTCCCCAGAAAACAAGACATAATATCTTATGGCATTTTACTACTTTTTTTAAATATTTGGACTGGAAACAAGATAAAAATACTAAATAAGAAAAGCATTTTTAGCAGTGTACGTCTGTCTTTCAGTCTTTGCATCTCTCATGTTCTTGCGTGTGTGTGTGTGTTGCAGGAAGTAACTGCAGCTCCGGCAGTGAGGGAGAGATCACCACATTGCAAGCTGGGATATGCGTCAAACAGCTGTGTGTGTCCATCAAAGACACTATTATCGCACGAGAAGCGCTCTCTTTACTTGTCACATGCCTTCAGCTACGCTCCCAACAGCTATGTAAGAAAAAAAAAAAACACGCTCATATGCTAAAGAAAAGTCAGCAAAAATGTAAACACTTATGTAATCGCTTTGTTTTTTGTTCTAGCTTCATTTTACTCTCTGCTTTCTGTGAATGATTTCATCATTGATATTCTGCTGGGCTCGTCCAGTGGAGAGGTCAGTGCCTGCGTTGGAGTCCTGACTAAATGAAACTTGTCTTATTAAGTACGACTTCTGAGTCCAGATGTCTAAGGTCTTTCTCTTTCACAGATCCGACGTGTGGCGTGCGATCAGCTGTACACTCTCAGTCAGTCAGACACCTCTGCGTACCCTGATCTCCAGAAGCCCAACCTCTTCCTGCTGAAGGTGGTTCTGACAGCCCAACTTCCTCTCTGGTCCCCTACCAGCATCATGAGGGGTGTTAACCAAAGGTCAGACACACCGAACATGCATGATTTCTTCAGTTTAACCATTTCTGACAAACGAGACCTAGAGAAAATTGCTGAAATGAAGTAATCAAGCATGGATTGTTACTGTAACAGGCATATTGTGTAAACTTCGTAAAGCTGTGAAATGATGAGTATCTACTGAGCTAAAATGTTGATCATGTTTTTAGGTTGCTTTCACAATGCACAGAGTATTTTGACCTGAGGTGCCAGCTACTGGATGACCTGACCAGTGAGTTTCTTCCTTATTTTGAATAGAAATATATAATATAAATGGCACTTTCAACAAATAAGATGTTTTGGTGTCCCATTTTTATTTTTTTCTAACTATTCACATACTTTTTGATATAATACATATTGTTAAGTGTAGTAAAAACTATTTGTAATTGTTAACTAATTTAATTACCTAAAATATTAAGCTTCTTCACACATTTTTACTTGCAACCCTGTTACCAGATTATTTTCCCCTCTATTACAAAATGTACCATTCTTTAAAATTGTGACACTTGTGGACTCTTTGTACTGCATAGGGAAAAAAAAGTGTTGTCTGCATTTATCAGTCTTACTCTTCAACCATGTTACCCAAGTTATTGTTAGTTGCAGACAAATATGTGTTTTCTGTTTAATCTATGTGAAATGTAATTGTATCAACAGCTTATTTGACATTTGTCCCCAAACTAGCTAGTCACTACTGAACGATCGCTTGTTTTAAGCTAAAATTTGCAACCCTGTTACCCAATCTGCCCTATGCAATTAATACAATTAATGTTTTTGAAAGTCTCATGTTCACCCAGGCTGCATTTATTTGATCAGAAATACAGTGATATCGTGAAATATTATTACAATTCAAACAAAGTTATCTATATTTTAAACTGTAATTTATTCCTGTGATGCAAAGCTGAATTTTCAGCATCATTACTCCAGTCTTCAGTGTCACATGATCCTTCAGAAATCATTCTAATATGCTGCTTTGCTATTTGATAATACATTTTGTTATTATTATCAATGTCGAAAACAGATGTTATGCTTAATTTTTTGTAGGTGGAAATTCAGGATTCTTTGATGAATAGAAAGTTCAATGAAACAGCATGTATTCGGAATAGACAGAATAGTCTTTACTGTCGATTTTGATCATCTCTCACACAAATATAATTTTTAAATTATAATTTGTTAACAATGTTGCAAATTCTACGAACTTCATATAAAAAATTTATTGAACATAAAATGCTAATTAAATATATTTATTTTGGCCTCCTGAGATGATCAGTATTTTCTGAATATGAAGCCATTTGCTCAACCCTATTTTGTTCCTTTTACTGTATATGGAAAGTTCCAAATGTAACTTTTAGGGGGTGTCCTTTACTTTAGTTCTGCTTAGGGAATTTAAGAATAATTTTTTGATTCCTTCGGAAAGGCTCAGCCCCATGTGTTTCATGTTCTCAGCATCAGAAATGGAGCAGCTTCAGATCGGCCCGGCGGCCATGCTGGAGGATGAAATCAGCTGGCTTGATAATTTCGAGCCCACTTGGACCAACGAGCTGGAGACCAGCGAGGCCGACAACATCCTGCTGGCCGGACACCTGCGCCTCATTAAAACCCTGCTGTCCCTCTGCGGCAGTGAGAAAGAGCAGTTTGGTCAGACACTTTTCCGATAAATATGACAGCATGATGTGACCCATATGGAGATTCGGATGTGGATTAGAATGTTTTTTTTCTTGTTAATGTGCTGCAGGTCCTTCTCTGATCCAGCAGCTGTTGGACGACTTCCTGTTCAGAGCGTCTCGAATCATCCTGAACAGTGACAGCTCATCTAGCACTATAGCATCTATCCACGACTTTCACCCAAAGTAAGATGAAATGCATACATTCACACACATTGACGTGTAAGTCGCTGAAATTGCCTTTAGCGTTTGTGCGTGTGTGTTTCTCAGGTGCAGTACGGTCAGCAGTCGTCTGGCGGCGTACGAGGTGCTGGTCATGTTGGCTGACAGCTCTCTAACTAACCTGCAACTCATCACTAAAGAACTGCTATCCATGCACCATCAGTCTGACCCGTCACTGACCAAAGAGTTCGACGTGAGTGCCCTCACTGTCCTTCTGTTTTTTGAGGAATTTTGCAACATAGACACTGTTATTGCACTGAACTGAATTAAATTGACATTGGATGGAAACTTGTTTCTACAGAGTAAAAAAATTAAAAAAGGAAATTGCGACTTTTTATCTCACAATTGACTTTCTTTGTCGCAATTGCAAGTTTAAATCTCACAATTCTGAGTTTATATCTAAAAAGTCAGATTTGCAAGAAATAAATTCAGAATTATGAGAAATAAACTGAACACAGACTTAATGGGCCCTATTTTAACGATCTGAAACGCAAGTGTCAAAGCGCAAAGCGCAAGTAACTTTGTGGGCGGGTCTCGGCGCTGTTGCTATTTTCCCGGCGGGATAAATGACTCTTGCGCCAGGCGCAAATCTAAAATGGGTTGGTCTGAAGTAGCTTCATTATTCATAGGTGTGGTTTGGGCGTAACGTGAAATAAACCAATCAGAGCGATATCTCACATTCCCTTTAAGAGCAGACGCGCTTTTTCCATAGCGGATTGCTATTGTAACGGCGGATTTGCCAGGCGCGCGCCAGCAGCGGTTCACAGCCAAGGAGAGCAACGCTCTCGTCACGGCCGTAAAAGAGAGAAGTTACATTGAAATGGAGAAACCCACCCAAATTAACTTCGGTTAATTTGGGTAAATGTGTAAGCTAGATGTATGCTTTTATAATAAATTGTTTATCTATCTATCTATCTATCTATCTATCTATCTATCTATCTATCCATCTATCTATCGTAATAATGTATGATTTGCAAAAATGAAAACTGCTGCTTCTGTGTAGATGAGAGAATCAAAGTGTATGCGCGTTGTGCACACGCTACATTGATTATGGCCAAGCATGCGCCCTTAAAATAGCATATGATAAAACATGCGCAACGTGCCACTGACTTTAAACTATTTTTTCCTGGTTAGTGGCGCAATTGTTTTCTAAACCTGCAAAATAGCAAGAAGGAACGTTTGCGCCGGAACACGCCTCCTCTTTGCGCTGAACCGCCCCCGGGAGCGCAAGTGTATTTCTTAGTTAACCGACGTGCTTCTGTGGAGGGAAAAGTCCGCTTTGCGCGGGTGCAAAATAGGAATGATACATGCGTCGGTGTACAAAGTCACTTGCGCTGGGTGCAAGATAGGGCCCAATAACTCCAAATTCTGAATTTATTTCTCACAATTCTGACTTTATTTCTTGCAATTCTGAGTTTATAACTTGCAATTTTGAGTTTATTACTCGCAAATCTGAGTTTATAACTCGCCATTTTGAGTTTTATTTCTCGCCATTTTGAGTTTATTACTCGCAATTCTGAGTTTATAACTCGTAATTCTGACTTTATTTCTCGCCATTTTGAGTTTTACTCGCAATTCTGAATTTATTCCTTGCCATTTTGAGTTTATTCTGACTCTATTTCTCAAAATCTAGTTATATAAATTTGCTTTGAGAGAAAAAAGGCAGAATTGTGAGAACTCAGTATTACCTTTTTTATTCCATGAGAGAAACAAGCTTCCATAACACTGAACTGACTCAAGCTGACTAACTACACTATTGTCTTACACTAGCTGAAGTAAATTTTTCATATTGAACTTTACACAATTATTGAACTGAATTGACTTGAGCTGATTAATGACACTATAGTCTTTAGAGCTGCTTTACACCTTTTTGTAACATATTTTATGAAGTTTGCATCATGTTATTTTCCTCTGTTATTGTAAAGCGCTATGTAAAAAAGGCGACTTGACTTTTGGAGAAAATAGAAATACATTTTAATTGCCATGTTCTACTGTAAGAAGCCTTACAACAGATGTATTTCCATTCATTTGTGTCATGTGTGTGTTAGTATCTTCCTCCCGTAGACAGTCGCTCTGTGTCTGGGTTTGTGGGGCTGAAGAACGGAGGTGCGACCTGCTATATGAATGCAGTGTTCCAGCAGCTCTACATGCAGCCTGGTTTGCCTGAGGTAAACTCCATTATTACGAGTGTACGGTTAGCACAGTCTCTCTCCATTAGGTGACGCCCTAACCTAAAAGTAGTAGGAGTGAACTGGCAAGGTGTTTATAGCTGTCTGACTCCATATTTTGGTTATTAAACAAAGGATGATTTTTATGCGTGTAATTATAGTTTTTGTTTAATTTATTTGTATTTTTTCGACAGATGGTTCTTTTTTGGTATACTTTTTTTCCCCTTTTTTTTGTACAATTATTTGATATTAGTGCCCCAAGCTGTTCCATCTGCTTATAATGAGACATGCACTCTTATAAACGGCATCATACTCGAAATAATACTGTTAAACTTTGTTTTGTTTGTCAAATTTTCAGCAACACTGCATACTGCCTGCATGCTTCAATATTTATCAGAAGTCAGACTTGACAGCTTTATGCAGTTCTCTTTTAGTTTTCTTTCTTATTGTCCCACACATTTATAGTTTTAGCTTAGTTTTCATTCTTTAGTTCTTTTACAATCTCCCAACATTCCATTTATCAAAGAATCCTGCAAAAGGTATCATGGTTTCCACAAAAACTGTTTTCCTCATTGATAAGAAATGTTTGTTGAGCAGTAAATCATCATATTAGAATGATTTCTGAAGAATCATGTGACACTGAAGACTGGAGTAATGATGCGGAAAAAATCAGCTTTGTCATCACAGGAATAAAAATAGTTTTTTTTATTTTATTTTGTCTTCATCATAGTTTTTGGGTAAGAATATAAACCTGTGTGTGTTTGTGTGTGTGTTGTAGTCTGTCTTGTCAATAGAAGATGATGCTGAAAACCCAGAGGAGAGTGTGTTCTGTCAGGTTCAGTCTCTGTTCGGTCACCTGATGGAGAGCAAACTCCAGTACTACATACCTGAGAACTTCTGGAAGGTGAGAACCACCTTTATGATCATCCATACTTAAAATGCACTGTATGAATTTATTTAAATTTAAAAAGTTATAAATTTAAAAAATACTTTGATAATTTTAAAGTGATACATGATGAAAAAAGTGAAATGCTTCCTATCAGTCCAGTGTTTCAGCATAATATATACGCTGTAGTTTGTTCATATTTTAGGTTTAGTAATTTTATTGTGTTTTTGTCATTTTTAAATGTCTATATAGTTTTATTAGTGTTATTTTTGGTTATTTTTGTACTTTACATTTGAACTACAAATATGGTATTTTAGTTAATGTTTTGTTGTTTTAAGTTTTAGTTAATGATAATAACCCTGCTCCAGTCATCAGAATTAATAGCAAGTATTTGATCATTCTAATCACATGCAGATCTTTAAGATGTGGAATAAAGAATTATATGTGCGAGAACAGCAGGATGCCTATGAGTTCTTCACCAGTCTGGTGGATCAGCTTGATGAACATCTAAAGGTACAGCGCACCTGATGTCCCCTGCATACTCGAGTGTACGCGCACAGTCTGAAGTGTGTTTGTAATCCTCCTAATGTCTCCCTTACAGAAAATTGGTCGAGAGCAGATCTTCAAGAACACATTCCAGGGCATTTTCTCCGATCAGAAGATATGCAAAGACTGCCCACACAGGTGAGCCTTAAAGAAGTCATTGTTTGCTCACCCACGTCATTCCAAATGCATCTTTTTCAAGTAGTCTTCTTAAAAACAGTGGCTTGAAGTTGGTGTTTGGTTACGGTTTGTAGGTATGAGCGCGAGGAGACGTTCATGGCTCTGAATTTGGGGGTGACGTCCTGTCAGAGTCTGGAGATCTCTCTCGATCAGTTCGTCAGGGGTGAGGTCCTGGATGGCAGCAATGCTTATTACTGCGAGAAATGTAAAGAGAAGGTACAGTTGGATACAGTTGTTCTCCTTAATAAAGAGCTGCAGTGAAATATCTATGTACATTTGTGCTCACACATTTTGTGTTGCAGCGGACCACTGTGAAGCGCACCTGTATAAAGTCTCTACCCAGCGTGCTGGTCATCCACCTCATGCGATTCGGCTTCGACTGGGAAAGCGGCCGCTCCATCAAATACGATGAGCAGATCAGAGTAAGAGCTCTGCTGATGTCATGTAGTTTTCGGCTGCAGCTAATAAATAATTTAAAATTCAATTAATCTGTTGATTATTTCGTTATACACTACTGTTCAAAAGTTTGGAGTCAGTAGAATTTCTAGTAGAAAGTTATAAGTGTCTTTACTTTTACCTTTGATTAATTTAATGTGTCCTTGCTGAATAAAAGTTTAAAAAAAAATTTATTGACCCCAATCTTTTGGATGCTAGTGTATAATCGATTTGCATCCATTTCCATAATTTGTTCACTTTGTGTGCTCTTAGTTCCCCTGGGTGCTGAACATGGAGCCGTACACTGTGTCAGGAATGGCCCGTCAGGATTCAAGCGCGGATCACGGCGATAACGGAAGAGGGGGTGAGGGCGGATCCGGGGGGTCGCCTCGGAAAAAGGTCACCATCTCTGAGAACTATGAACTGGTGGGAGTGGTGGTTCACAGCGGACAGGCCCATGCGGGACACTATTACTCCTTCATCAAAGACCGCCGGTGAGTGACCGCAAGAGAGAGACCTTTTCTGTTAATGTGTTTTAGCATGTTGCTGTGCGGTTTGTGGGGTGTTCTGGTGTTTACTTGATCAAAAGTGAGATAATTTTATCGTTCATCAGACAAAAATCGTAAGTCTGATCATTATTCACAGGATTTTTCAAGTTCACCTGGTTATTTATGAGTTGATGAAAAGATAACGATTAAAATAAATTACTCTGAAAAGAAAACCATCAAAATAAAACACTTACTAAAAAAGATGAAGTATTTTATGTTTACCTCCACATCATTTAAAGGAACAAGCCGACTTTTTGGGACTTAAGCTTGTTCACCGTATCCCCCAGAGTTAGATAAATCCATACATACCCTTTTCATCTCTGTGTGTGCCGTAACTCTGTCTGACGCACCCACCGCTAGCCTAGCTTAGCACAAAGACTGGAGGTAAACGGCTCCAGTTAGCATACTGCTCCCAATAAGTGACAAAATAACGCCAACATTTTCCTATTTACATGTTGTGATTTGTATAGTCACAGCGTGTACAAATAACAAGGTCACATGAGACACAGCCATCTTCTAACCGTATACATACTGGGAACTATATTCTCAGAAGGCGAAGCACTGCTACTTGGGCGGAGTGATTTGCTCGCAGCACCTGAGAAGCCCTGTGGTGAGGAGCAGAGAGTTCACTCAGAGTTGGAGTAAATCACTCCGCTGAAGTAGCAGTGCTTCGCCTTCTGAGAATATAGTTCCCAGTATGCATACGGTTAGAAGATGGCTGTGTCTCATGTAACCTTGTTATTTGTACACGCTGTGACGATGCAAATCACAACATGTAAATAGGAAAATGTTGGCGTTATTTTGTCACTTATTGGGAGTTACAGCACACACGGAGATGAAGAAAGGGTGTGTAGGGATTTATTATCTAACTCTGAGGGATACGGTGAACAAGCTAAAGTCCCCAAAAGTCGGCGTGTTCCTTTAACCATTAAACAACATCAGATAACCATGAAAGTGAATGTGTTGTTAAATTATATATAAATGTTTCAAAGGGGTTCGGCTGACAGAAAAGTTTTGGAGTTCTTAGTCTACTACACAAATGATGAGAGACGAGTTGCGTTGGGTTTTAATACTAGAGTTTAATACCAGGAAACAAGATAGGGAAAAAGAGATTACAGAATGCATTGTAATATTACATAAAGCTTTTGTTAAAGGATCCCAGGTAGCTTGTGTTTGAACGATAAGTTTATGAAGTTCTGCAGAGTCTATTTCCATAATACTTCAGTAACTGTAATATCTGAAACATGTGCTTAATTTTCCTGGGAGGTCTTTTGCCCCTCTCTGTGTGCATGTATGTGTTTTTATGGGTCTCTGGGGGGCAGTGCTTCTGTTTTTGGCAAGAGTGCTTTTATTAGAGTCTTAAACTGTCCCAGATGCTTGGCGGCATGATGGCGCTTTTAACCAGCGCTTTATTTTTTTCAGGGAATGAAGGAATGTTTTGAGTGACCACTATGAACTGAGCAAGATCCATAACATGTTTTTCCAACGCTCTCTTCCCTTTTAGGGGTAGTGCACGAGGACGCTGGTATAAGTTTAACGACAATGTTGTGGAAGAGTTTGACATGAACGATGAGACTCTGGAGTATGAGTGTTTTGGGGGAGAATACAGACCCAAAGTTTACGACCAGTGTAAGTAATTAATATTTCTTTAAATCCATAAATATTAATTATGTCAAAAGTAACAGTACTTCAGTGCGAAGGCAGTAAAATAAACATTTCTGGTAGTACCTCCTCTGAACATGAACACAAAATTAGGCCTAAAAATAACTGAATAGCTATAAAATGAAACATAAATACATAAACAGCTTACAAATATAAACTTCAAGCCCTTTTACTTAGAGGATATATTATACCCCTTTTCAAAGTCTTGTTTTCGGGGTCTACTAGAAAAGGTTTTCATGTTTGAATGAAAAAAAAAGAAAACACATTTGGCATTGTTGCAGCACCTCTCTTCCCAGTCTGTCAGTAACGCTCTGTTTAGTTCCGGTCTCTATGAAGCCCCACCTTCTGAAAAGCACAATGCTCTCTGATTGGTCAGCTGGACCAGTGTGCTGTGAATGGTCAATCGTTTCAAGCGTTTTACGTTAGTCTACGTAACCCTTACCATGACCGCAAGTTTCAACGCACTACTAACACAACTCAGCCAGGCCTCACCCCTTTATATTGCGTATGCCATGATTGGGAATTATTAAAATGAGGAATATTATGAGGTGTTCATTCCCAGAAAGAAAACTCAAAATTCAGTCTCAAAAAGAAATTTAGCTAGAATATTCTTTTTTTCTGTGGTATCAAGAAACAATTTCACTGTACATCTTACACTTATCCTAGATAGATTAAATTCACCTCATCATCCTCATTATCACTCATGGGGTTCTTATGATTGTGTTCACATGCTATAGCGAACCCCTATCCGGATGTGCGGCGGCGCTACTGGAACGCCTACATGCTGTTCTACCAGCGCATCAGTGACCAGAACTCCCCCGTCCTGCCCAAAAAGAGTCGAGTCAGCATCATGAGGCAGGAGGCAGAGGATCTCTCCCTGTGAGTTAGCGTCTTCCTCCTGCATCAATGTTTGAACATGGACACACTTAGTAATGTTCATTATGCTAAATCTCAGGTCAGCCCCCTCCTCTCCGGAGATCTCACCCCAATCCTCCCCACGGCCTCCCAGAGCCAACAACGACCGCCTCAGCCTGCTCACACGCTTGGTCAAGAAAGGAGAGAAGAAGGGTCTGTTTGTGGAGAAGATGCCCGCCAGGATCTATCAGGTAGAGATTTTAAGGCCTGTGACTAAAAGAAAGGTTCTGGGTTCAATATCAACATCATCAGGAATAAAATATATAAATGGTTGAGAGAACCATCATGTGTCGTCCTGATAATAATGTTTTGAGGTATTACAATGTTCTGACAAGTTTGACACACACTCCTGATTTTTGGATCTGTAGATGGTGAGAGATGAGAACCTGAAGTTTATGAAGAACAGAGATGTTTACAACAGCGATTACTTCAACTTCACACTGTCTCTGGCCTCTGTCAATGCGGTAAACACTGATAATTCATTTGATTATTGCCTCTTCTGTAAGCTCTGTATATTGACTGCACTCATTTTTGAGCTTTACCTTTTTACAGACAAAGTTAAAGCATCCGTCTTATCAGGCCATGGCAAAAACCAGTCTGCAGCTGGCCGTCCAGTTCCTCTTCCACACGTACCTGCGAACCAAAAAGAAACTCAGGTGAGACGCTGCTTTTGTTCACAGTGCTTAAACTCAAGGCTTGTTCCAGTTGTTGTTATTATTGTTAAACTATTACAAAGACGAGAACTAGTGGTGAAAACATTTTCAATTTCATTATAAAATATTTATTTTATAATTAATAATTATATACTATATATATACAGAGAGAAAGAAAGATATTCATCTCAAATTATTTTCAAACATTTTATTTAAAATAATAATAAACTTGATGTGTAATGCACTGTAAATTTGCAAAGTAAAAAAAAATACATATATACATATATCTCATTAAATTAATCTCCCAAATGTGACTTTAGACGATCAATCAATGTGATCATTGGAAATTGGAGTTGTTATCAATGTGCAACTCTGCCGTCTTCTCTCTCAGGGTGGACACAGAGGAGTGGATTGCTACCGTGGAGGTTTTGTTGTCCAAGAGTAGCGAGGCGTGTAAGTGGATGGTCCAGTACCTGGTGTCACCTGAAGGACGGGAGATCATCAAGTGAGCGTTATGTCCATCATCCTCTGCATACACATTGGCAATAGAATCACCATTGGCTTTTAAACATTTTAGACACTTAATCATTGTTGAGTGAAATCGAACAATTTATTCGCCAGTGGCTAATAATTAGTTGCCTAGTGCATCATTTTGTCACATGATTTACTCGCAAAGTAGAGGGCTGATATCATAAGCAAAGATACATTGACACCAAAAAGTATTTGAATTTAAGCCACACTTAAAGTTAAACTAACTTTTTTTTTTGATCAAAATTTAAGTCCATACATCATCAATCCTTTCAAAATGTATTTTTGTCTCACCCTGATTCACTATGCTAAGCCTGTTTTATACATGTCGGGGAATTGCATACATGCCCTGTGTGTGTCTCATCATTTCCGTAAATATAGAAAAGTTGCTCTGGCTACTTTGACGCGTGTATGGTGTGGGATTGGCATAGGTTGGTTGTCACAACGAGCGAGAAAGGTTGACATGGAGCACGATAAATCTCCGACCTCTGGGGAATCACCCGTATTAAATAAAACGCTGAACAGAGGAGAGTTTGCTGGCAAAATGAGAACGCGACAGAACTCGTAATAAAACAAGAATCAACATTGCTTGGCTTTTCGGAGATGGCGAGAACTGAGGGATGGAGTAAGGAGATGGTGTTTTTATACATTATCGTCTTCAGCTAGTCAACTTGAGATCCTTTCCATCTAAATTGGTTATCTCTTAAGCCTAGTAGTAAATGTTTTGTGTTGTAATATTGTAACCATATTCATCCACAAAGCAGAAGCATTAATCTAATTAATTGCACACCAAATTTGGCAGAGAAATTCTAAAAAAAAGTAGCTCCAGAAAGAAATATTTTTTGGTGAACTATACCTTTAATGTTTTGTTTTTTAAATTAATATGGAAATATGAAATTATTTTTTAATACAATTATTCTCTAAATAAGAAACTAAAATTGCCAGTAGGTGGTGGTAAATGTCTTAATAATTAAGTCATTGATTGATTCATTCATTCATTCGATTCGTTCAAACGGCTGATTCAGTTGAAGTAAATGCCTCTCTTTATGAATGGTCCTTTGAATCATTGGTTCACCCGATTCGTTCAGAACGCAGATTCAGAAATGAAACGCCACTGTGTGTTGCTCGGAGACAAACAGTTCTGCTTTGTCTCTATATTTTCATTGGCAAAACTAAGCAAAACACAATATTGTGTCTAAAATAAAACAATATTTACTTATTTATTGAACTGTTGTATAAAATCAGTATCACATTTGCACTCGTGCTATTCTGGACAGTAATATTGCACTCGTTACTCATGTAATATAACTATATCATGATGTAAATTGTCCCCATATTTAACATTTTTGAGCCATTCCAACTGCTTTCTATAGGCAGTTGTTGCCCTGTATCATATTCGTCATCAATCATATTGATGTATCAATCATAATGTATGAAATGTAAGATGAACTACGTAGGTCTGGGGTGGGGCGGGGCAAGTGCGTTAAATGCGTTAATCATTTTAACGTGTTATTTTTTACTGTAATTCATCTAATTAACGTGTTAAATCGACAGCCCTGAGCATGCAATATGCAACAAAATAACAAACGAAGTGCCATTTATTTTAAAGAAATACAGAACACTTTTAAACTAATTGTCCAAATAAGATTTAAAGCCCCTGTACATTTAACTT
The DNA here is from genome assembly GCF_965113295.1 of Leuciscus leuciscus. Classification (NCBI taxonomy): domain Eukaryota; kingdom Metazoa; phylum Chordata; class Actinopteri; order Cypriniformes; family Leuciscidae; genus Leuciscus; species Leuciscus leuciscus. The sequence continues at coordinate 23,694,336 of NC_138743.1, forward strand.
CTGTTAAAAAGAAATGCATGGAGAGCCGTAAATTGTGCCAAAAGACCATGAGGGTTTTTAAGATGTTCCCTCACTTTTGTTTCCAGTTCCCCCAAAACCAAAAACACCTGTGTTTATGTAAGTGTATGGCCATAATTGTATTGCTACGGCCACAGCTGCTTTCTGACATCCTGAAAGGTGGGTCAGTCTCGGGATGTTAATGTGTAGATCTGGAGATTCGCATCCCTGTTACACGATTGGCGGGTTGGTATCGGATGATAGGGCTGCCCCAAATATCACTCCACGAGTCCACACCGCAGCCGAAGCCAGGGAATGTTCCGGATTGTTTTATGATCGAGTTCTGACACACTTCCAACAAAACAAGCAACCGTTTCCCTTATCAATGGAGACCTGGAGGCATAATTTTGCAAGCTCTTTTCTCCCTGGAAAGAACGATAGAGCTGGCTCTGCAGGAAGAGTTTCCACAGAACCTCCCAACCAGCTCAGATATGCCAACATCCATTATCTCCTACCGCATATTCATGCAAAACATTCACAAGTTAATGGATGAATCTCATAAAGGACATGTCTTCCTCTCTCTGTAGGATCTGTCTGTTGGAAGGCAGTGTTCGTGAGGTCCGTGTCGTGGTGGCCACCATCCTGGAGAAGACCCTGGAGAGTGCTTTGTACTTCCAGGACGCTGGGCTGGACTGTCTTTTGGACATGCTGCTTTCTCTATTGGATAAGGACGTCCCGGACAACTGCAAGAACTGTTCTCAGTACTTCAGCCTCTTCAGTAACTTTGCTCAGAGGGTGAGAACGATGATGTCACTGTTATGGGCACCAGACAGTATATTTGAAAAATGTACATACTATGTACTATTTTCTTAATGGAAAAGAACAGAAAGTTCAAGAAAGCACCATTAAAAGTGGTCACATTTGCAAAAACTTTGCCTTTTCACCCTCACTTGAAACTCCCGATCATGCAGATTCCTATTAGAATGACTAGAATTCAATAGAACAGCGAAACCTGTAAATGTGACCGCACCTTAAGTCTTCTAAAGCCACAGAGATTGAAGTTATTCACTGATGATCTGTTTCAGGGCTGTGGACCGTGTCAACTACTGCTGAAACATTCAGCTTATCGTCGGATGCTTGTCTTCCTTCTAGGAGCCAACCGGCAAAACAATCAGGTACTGCAGACGCCTGATTATGTGAATATTGAGGATTCCTTAAGCGCTCGTGTTAACCTCCATTGTTTAATGTCTGTGTTAATGACATTCTGCTGGTTGTGTGTTTTAGCACCGGCGCTGGAGTTCAGCACAGGCTCGAGAGTTCCTGCATCTTCACAACACTCTGGCCTTGATAGTGCTGCACACAGACCTCACGTCTCAGAGGACAGAGGGTACGAACGCAGTGATTTCTGGACACACACCAAAGTTATTAGCATTAATAAAAACTGTAATGATTATGAGAGAAAACACTTTTTTTATATATATATTTTATAATAAAAAAAAAAAGACACAATTTTGAAAATGCGTAAGATTTTAAAGTCCCCCTGTAGTCAATAATTTCATCTCTTAAAACTCATCTTTGATCACCAAAATGACATATTTAAATGTTTTTCCTTGAAAAATTTTTTTATTCATGCCTTAAAATGGCTTGCATGTAACTCTACACCCTTGCCTCATTTAGTATGAATATGTAAATGAGCCCAGCCTCCACTCACTCACACCAGCTCAGAGATCCACTCGTTGTCCTGATTGGTTACAAGGTAGTTTGTGGCGTCAGAAACACCAGCGATTTCAAACCGTGTTTTTGAAACTGTCTTTGGTTCACTGCAGTTTTAAGGAGAAAATACTCAGCAATGGTGTTGACTTATGAATTTGCACATGGTTTGTCTTAAAGCAAATTAAAAGCACCACATAGACAAAATTTAATGAAATTAATGCTTTTATTCAGCAAGGACGCATTAAATTGATCAAAAGTGACAGTAAAAACATTCTATTCAACCATAAAAAAAATTTAGCATCTGTTTTCAAAAGGAATAATAATAAATGTTTCTTGACCATCAAATCAGCATATTAGAATGATTTCTGAAGAATCATGTGACACTGAAAACTGGAGTAATGATGCTGAAAATTCAGCTTTAGCATCACAGGAATAAATAACATTTAAAAATATATTAAATTAGAAAACAGTTCTTTTAAATTGTAATATAATCAAAATATCACAGTTTTGCTGTATTTTTGATCAAATAAATGTAGCCTTAGTGAGCATAAGAGACTTCTTTCAAAAACATTAAAATGCAGACCCCAGACTTTTTAATGGTAGTTTATATTATAAAAACAAGTCTAAAAAGTCCACTGCATCCCTTCAGTAGTGCAGTCTGCTGCTTGTGTTTAGATGTTACTGCTGTTCTGTGTGACTGATGATGTAAATCTGATGTGTTAATGCTGTTCTCGTGTGTGTTCAGCTCAAGGAGTGTTCAAGCACGCTTCCTCAGGACTGGTGGCTCCATCTTCACCCCTCCTGCCTCTAAATCCAGACATCAACACGCTCCTCTTTAAAGCGGAAGGACATGTGTATCTCATGGAGGTAAGACTACATCTCTTTTTCACTCTCTCCTGTCTCTATCTGTCTATTTTGCACTCTTCTGACTGAGGCTAATGTGTTTCAGGTGATGTTTGCCATGCGTGAGTTGTCCGGCCCGTTGTCGTTTCTCATAGAGATGATCACATATTGCTCGTTCTGTAACGAACCGTTCTCACTGGGAGTCCTGCAATTACTCAAGGTTGGTATATCCTTACCTACAGTATAAGAATTTAGTTTTTAAGAATGAATCATGTATATGTATATTTATAATTAATAATATAATTATTAATAAAGATCATATACAAATCTGAAGTAACCTGACAATGTGTTCATGTTCTAGAATCATCTGGAAACGGCTCCTCCTCATGAACTGAAGAACGTTTTTCAGATGCTGCTAGAGATCCTGGTGAGTGATACTATATAAATGTGTGATATTGTTATGAATATTACTTTGGAGTTAGGGTGTAATGATCTTCCTGTCACCTCTCAGATGGTAGAGGACCCTCTGCAGTCCCAGAGGCTTAAATATGCATTTGAGTCTGAAAAGGGCCTTCTGGGTAAGAACCATATCACTTGGATCTATCAGCATTAGTATTTGTAAGATTAGACTGATTTGAACTCACTTGATTCTTGTTCATTCACAGCTTTAATGCATCAGAGCAACAATGTGGACAGCAGTCGTTGCTATCAGTGTGTGAAGTTCCTGGTCACACTGGCACAGAAGTGAGTGTAGAACACCAAATGCACAATATAGATGTTTACATAACTGGGTTGTAAAGATATATGATATAATGGCGTAATTTCAGTTATCACTCAATATTATTTCATCTATCCATAACTGTAGGATATTGAAATTGAATATTTAATTGTTCATGATAATTTATTATATGTTTACATTTAGATGATTTTGCTATCATCTAACACTCAATTTAAAGTTAGTCTAAATACACAAAAATGTAATAACACTAGTACATGTAATCTATAAATAATAACTATTAATTTTTCATATTCTACTCTATAAATAATGTACATTAAAATGCGTTATATTTGCAGATTCCTTGTTGCATCTGAAATTGGTTGTTTTTCTTGTTACGCCTTTAGAAACTATAACGCACATTAAAACGCAAGTATTATAACTCTGGTTACAATTATTCATGTGACCATACAATGCATTATAAGGTGCGTTAATTAAAAATACTTTTATAATGCAGTATAATTAAAAGCTTCAAGTAAAGTGTTACCCAATTAGTTTTATTTTTAAATGTTATACATTTCTTTTATGTAGACAAAATGGAAATAGTTATTAGCTTATCTGTAATGGCCAGATTTTTTTTATATTTGTGCTTCCCTGTTGTTTTTATGATATGATGTACATAAAATATCATTTATCATATGATGATTGGCAATATCCAATATTATGGCTTATATTTTAAATGTCTATTATGTTTAAAAATGATGGCAGATACCGTTATGGTGACGGATAAATGATGCATTTAGATATAGTGTTAAATAATGAAGTGTTTCTGGCAGCAGTGATGTTAAATGCCTCTGTGTTTCTGTTAGATGTTCTCCAGCTAAGGACTATTTCAAAGAGCTCTCGGGACATTGGAGTTGGGCAGTGCAGTGGCTTCAGAAGAAGGCAAGAGACCACAGATACGCACTCACACAATAGTTCTTCTTTATTGTGCATTTTTTAAATTCCCCCTCTCCTCTTTCAGATGTCTGAGCACTACTGGACGCCTCAGAGTAACGTATCGAACGAGACGTCCACGGCTAAAACCTTCCAGCGCACCATCTCAGCACAGGTACTGCACTTACAGTCTGACGTATCATTGTGCTGCGTTAATGTCATTACTGAACTTGTTTTACATTATACATAACCAATATAAACGTATGTATTCATCAAAATTGTAATTTCAACTTTACATTATAGTATTTATTAATATTTTTAATTGCCTTTTATTTTAATATTTTCGATCTTTCATTTTAGTTTTAGCAATTTTGTGCTTTTGTAATTTTCTGGGGGGGGATTTCTATAGTTTGAGGTCATTTTTATTTCAGTTTTAGCAATTTAATTTTGTTTAACTTTTCATCTAATATTTCTTTTATTTTGATTTCAGTAGTATTTCAATTGTCAAACTATTTTTTATTTAGTTAACAATACCACATTAAGTGAAATTTGTCTTTTTGAATTCAAAATATGATTTGTAAATGTCTTAGGAGTAAAAAGTCCTATTTTTCCCTTTCCCTCTCCTTCACTTTTGTACATCCTTAATGTTTTGCTTTTCTTTGAGATGAAAACACCCCCAAAACAGCTCAAAAATGCTAATTTAAGCTAATTTGCTGTTGTACAAATTTTTTTTTTTTTTTACATTTTAACATTTAAAGACTTTTATTTTTGTACCTGTGTTTTATATTTTGTATTTTATTTTAAAGGTTTAGTTCACCCAATAATGAAAATTGTCATCATTTACTCACCCTCATGTCATTCCATTCCAAACCTGTAAGACTTTCGTTCATCTTCGAAACACAAATGATGGTCTTTTTAATGAAATCTGAGTTTATTTATGTCCCTCCATGTACAGCTGCACAACTACCACTTTGACGCTTCAAAAAGTTCATAAAGAGATCGTAAAACTAATCCATATGAATTAAGCGGTTTAGTGAACACGATCACTTTATATGATGAACAGATTAAATTTAGGCTTTTATTCACATATTCATCAACTCACACATCAGTTATGGTAAACGGAAGCTCAAGCATGTTTGCTTGACGTGCGAGAACCAATGAGGTTCACTCTTGTGTTACGCAGCACGTTTGAGCTTCCGCAAGAACCAATGAGGTTCACTCGCGTGTTACGCAGCACGTTTGAGCTTCCGCAAGAACCAATGAGGTTCACTCTCGTGTTACGCAGCACGTTTGAGCTTCCGCAAGAACCAATGAGGTTCATTCTCGTGTTTCGCAGGACGTTTGTGCTTCCGCAAGAACCAATGAGGTTCATTCTCGTGTTTCGCAGGACGTTTGAGCTTCCGCAAGAACCAATGAGGTTCACTCTCGTGTTACGCAGCACGTTTGAGCTTCCGCAAGAACCAATGAGGTTCATTCTCGTGTTTCGCAGGATGTTTGAGCTTCCGCAAGAACCAATGAGGTTTGTTCTCGTTGTCACGCGGGTTCTTTTGAGCTTTATGTTTGCTGATCAATGTTTATATGTAAATAAAAGCCTTAATCTCTTCATCGTATAAAGTGATCGTGTCTCTTCAGAAAATTTGGACTAAACCGCTCAGTTCATATAGCCTGGAAATTCAGACCTAAATCTAAAAGATTAATGGTCTGGCGTCGACTAATGAAAATCGCCCAGCTCGAGGGGCGGCACCAAGCATGCATTTGAAAATCTCACTGCACGCAATAGGATAACACTACGGCCAATCACAACAACAAGCCCCATACGCTTAGCTACCAGCGGAGCTAACTGGTAGATTATACTCTTACCGTATCCGGTCGGCAAAACAGCAAAAACGTCCTTCTTGCAAAGGAACGATTCGAGCGGCGTCTTCTGTTCCTGTTTTAGATAAAAAGCCAAGTCTAACTCGTTCATTGTAGCGGCCAAAGCCGTTTTAAATAACTGGTGTTCATCCATAGGCATCTTGCAATGTTTACTAATGACTTCGACGTCACAGCGCTGTCGTCATCTGTTTAGCTCGCCTCTGGCCCGACTATATCAAATAACCCGATGTGATTGGTGCAGCTCAGATCGAGGGGCATATTTAATGAGCATTGTTACTCGACACCAGAGTAACTCGCTGAGCAAATTCAACTTGTGCCCTCGCGAGAACTCTGGTTTACCAGGGTACAGTTCATATGGATTAGTTACATGATCTCTTTATGAACTTTTTAATCGTCAAAGTTGCATAGAGTGTCAATGGAGGGACGGAAAGCTCTCAGATTTCATCAAGAAGATCTTCATTTGTGTTCCAAAGATGAACGAAAGTCTTACGGGTTTGGAACAACATGAGGAATTAATTAGTAATTAATGACAGAATTTTCATTTTGGTTGAACTATCCCTTTAAAATGTAAAAAAAAAAATGGTTTACTTGCAGCTAAGAGTTAGCTCGCCATGCACACCCCCTTGGGCCGTTATGGGAGAATCATGACATTTGACCTGCTAAATGGAGCTCAATGAATGGTGGGTTTTGTGTTTAGGACACTCTGGCTTATGCCACAGCTTTACTGAATGAGAAGGAGCAGTCCGGCAGCAGCAATGGATCAGACGGCAGCCCGGCCAATGAGAACTCAGAACGAAGCCTCAGACAGGTCTCATTATTTCAGCAGTCCATCATCAGTTACATCATAAAACAATCAGCAGCATTATGCAAGAACATCCTAGTGTTTAATAAATCATTATATTCACCATTTTGTCCTCTCTTTCTCTCAGGGATCCGAATCCCCAATGATGTTGGGCGATTCTCGGAGTGATCTAGAAGATGTGGACCCCTAACGTTCCTCATTGTTTGTGCGCAACAAAACACAAACAAAATCCCTCCGACGGAAAGATGTTGTGGCTCTAAACACACAATCAGAAAACTGCATTTGATCTTCTAGGGACTGGAAATGGAGCGACCAGAAGCAGCCAAAGGGCCCGTCGGAGCGCTCGCTCTTCAAGCCGCCTCGCCGGAGACGTGAACAGACGCGAATATCTCGGTTTTTTTTTTTTTTTTTTGGTGGTTAAAGCCTGGCTGAATGAAATCAGAATTCATGTCTTACAAGTCATTTAGATAGTTTCGTCTTACTCGATGAGTTCTGTCAGACGAATGGGACTTAAAAACGGAGGCTTTCATTTCCTTGACGTTTTTACGCAGAACTACTACTATGGTGCCAGACGGGGTGTTTTAAAAGAAATCAGCGTATATTTGCCAATGTAATTAAGTAGATACTATTCATGAGAAATGTAAAGATGTGTTCCATAAGTGTAATTTCAAATGTAAAATAATATTTTTAAGAATCCTTTACTGATTTTCTTTATTTTTTTTTCTGGATCTGTTTGAGAGGTGCCTCAAATCTTATTCAAAAAAAAAAAAAAAAAAGAGGAACTTGCCAAGTCTCTGAGAGTCAAATAATCACACCGTTTTTTTTCCCTTCTCGTTTTTGCTGGTATTTTTAAAATGCACTTTATATTTGAATTCAGTTTTGTGACAAATTCATCACGTGGAGACAATTGGACAGACATGTCCCCTCGCTGCTCTCTGTCAAATCATTGACTTTCTGAATAGGAAACCGCTGGATAGGAACAGCGTGCAGCAGAAGACACGAGCGGTTTACGCAAATGCTAGACAGAGAAATGTGACAGTGGACACGGGGGACAGACTTTACAGCGGAAGACACATCGCATCAGCAGATGCGTCCTGAGACACATATGCAACACACTGAGACGCTACTGTCCGATGAACGTTTCTTCCTCCCAAAAGACAATGAGTGCTACAATCAGCAGTGTGTCATCTCACTCTTTCTGTTCATCTGTTTTGATGTTGTCTTGTGCCGCTCTGGTATGAAGGTCTAGGACATGACACTTTTCAGGGTAAAATGTTGCCATATTTGTCCCTTTTTTTTTTTTTTTTTTTGCCTGCATCTTTTCCGTTCAGTCTGCCTTATGCGATAGAATGACGGGGCGAGGATCGGGCAGAAAGGGGAGGGGAAAGAGAAAGACAGAGGTTGTTGGAGGGATGGGAAGTTGTCACAGAGCAGTAAAGTGCCTTTACTCGACTCGTCCCCTATGCTGCTCGCGCCCTCGTCTTGAGACAAACCAGTGGACACGTCGTGCAACACAAATGCCTGAACTCGCTCGACATTACGAAAACAGCGCACACGCATATGCTCGGCCGTGCTCATCTCAGAGCTCCATATGAGGACACAGGACGCTTGTTTGAGCCGGGCCTGTGATGTCTCTCCTTCAGGGAGTCCGCGCAGGGTGATTCATCTGTCGTTTGCTGCTCATTTTGTATTTAGACTAGAACACTTAGCAACATCGCTTCAATGTTTACAGCGGAAAGACCTCACCCCACCACCTTACGCAAACGTTTGCTGAAAGAGTGAACCGTAGTGCTGCTTTTTACCTCACAGTCACCTGCTCTTTGCTTGGGTTTTTTTTTTTTTTTGTGGAAACTTTCACGTTGACGCTTTTTTGATGTGCTTCTTCGCATGTTTGTACATGTGAGAGACTCTCTTGGTGGAAATTAATTGAGTAAACTGGCCAAAGCTGAGAAACGCTGGTCCCTTCCATCTGTTGAAAAAAAAAACACATCTTAAACCAGCCTAAGCGGGTATGCTGGTCTTAGCTGGTTTATGCTGGTCTCCCCGTCTGGCTTTGTTGGTATTCAGCTTGTTTAGTGGCCAAAAACCATTTAATACCAGCCAGTAGACCAGCTTGATCCGGCTGGGAGACCAACAGCTATAAATATTTTCCCAACAGGGCAAGCCTGCTTTGCTGGTTTTAGGGGGTTTGGTTCACTTACACTCTTGATTGGTCTGGTTGGGTGATCAGGTAAAAACCAGCAAACCATCTTAAACTGGTTCAACATTTTTTTCAACAGGGCCAGCCTGGTTTACTGGTTTTAGGGGGATTTTGGGCACTTTAACTCTAGAATGGTCAAGCTGGGAGACCAGGTAAAACCACTTAAGGCTGGTTTAAGATGTGTTTTTCTCAGCAGGGTAAGCCTGCTTAGCTGGGTTTAGGGGGTTGGGGCACTTAAACTCTTGATTGGTCAGGCTAGATGATCAAGTTAAACCAGCACACCATCTTAAACTGGTTTAACAATTTTTTTTATTTTTTTTATCAACAGGACCAGTCTGGTTTGCTGGTTTTAGAGTGGTTTTGGGCACTTTAACCCAAGATTGGTCAGGCTGGGCAACCAGGTAAAACAAGCAAACCTGTTAAGGCTGGTTTCTTTTTTTTTTTCTTTTTTTTTTTCAGTAGGGTATTTGACTTTTTGACTCTTTCTCTAAGTGTCGGCCTCTAATAGTCAGCGAAACACTGCAGTACTCACAACTGCCTTTATACTTTGAATCAGTAAATGGTTCATTCCTAATTCACTGCCGCATATGTGGTTAGTATTTGGGATGATTAGTTAAACAGGCTTTAGGATGACTTTTTCTAAATGTTTCGGGCTGAAGGCATGGGGTTCAGTGACGAGGGGACAATTCATCAGATCAGTGCCTGAACATAAGGCGTCTTTCTTATTTTGCTGGAATATGCACATTGGCAAAGATATCACACTAATTTCAGCTCAGCTGCCTAAATCGATTTTCACTAAATGAGCCCATAAGAAACGGTGGAGTTGCAGTTTATATGTACTTAAGAGACAGGGTGTGATAAAGCTTTCATCAAACCTATCCTCCTTCCTCCAATCAGTCTTTTTTAAACCCTTCCTACACCTGTAGATGCTGTACCAACCACTCGGCAGATCTGTGACAGTGCTTGCATTTTGAAGCTGGGTGTCAGGACAGGGTTAAAGACGCTTGATGAGTTTTTAATAACTGGGGATTCTTTGATTTCATTTCTGCTGCGAGTGTGTAAGATGTGTAAAGGAATCTGTTAATGCATGTTACAACCACATTTTAATTTGTACATCAGAGTTTGACAATGAAAACATTTGATATAAAAATGGAAAAACTGGAATGCACAACTTTTCACAGATTGTGTGACATTTGTACGTGTCTTAAGTTGATTTTAGACCATTACTCATATAAAGTTTGTATAAAACTTGTAAAAAATATACATTTATAAAAAGTTATACTCTTATAAACAGTGCACATGCATAATAGAAGATAATGCTCTCCAAAATATAGTACAAAGAGATCTTGTTCAATTCAGAATGTGTAAATATCTAAATGAAAAGTGCTGACTAAATACAGTGTTATCAATATTATTATCAGTTACCAATATTGGAGGTTTGTTAATAAGTATTGGTCCATATTTTAAATATATCGGCCAATCTTGTATATGTCATTGTACATGATGGTCTCCTCTATGTTTACATTTAGATTACCTTTGCCATCATCCAAGGCTCACTTAAAGTCAATCTTTAAAATCTAATAATTTAAGAACACTGTTAAATGTAATCTTTAGCAAATCTCAAAATGAGTATTAATTTTTCAATTAACCCTAAATTCACTTATAACAAAATAGTATAAAATCGGCCATTACATAAGTATTGGTTAGAATTGATAACTGTATCCCTATTTAAAATGTGTTTTGCAGTTTAAAGGCCTATTTTAAAGTGTTTTAGCGTGTCTACATTGGTTATGGTTACACCAGAACCAGTTACAATGCTCTTCTCCATCATGTGATATTCCGTAGTGGCAGAAATGAACTCACTCGTGTCACGCCTCCAACTATTCTATGTGTTATAGCAGTTATGTCCTTGGTAACGTGTTTAGAGAAGGGAGGAAAGAGGAACACACATCCCCCTTAGGTCTTCAGTGGTCACGCGGCTGGTGGGACGGGCGGTGCCTGCAGCAGGTGGCGATGGCGGCAGCTCCTTTATCTCCTCCAGATGTACGAACTACACAGGTGTTTCCCAAAGCAAATGCCCCATGAGCGACAGAACCACGAGAAAGAGCCTGACAGCCTGTTAGTGTCCAGGACTCCTCGCATGAAACTTCCACCTAAAATAAATAATGCAGGTTAGTGCTGTTCAGATACGCTAAAGGTTCGGTCATATTAGCAAGATTTTGGCAAAATGTCAATAGTGTAGCGGTTGTATGAAGCACAGAAGCCACTTTCAAGTCTAACAGCTTTCTGTTGGTCAACAGGGCGATTTCGCATGACCAACTGAACCTGATGCAAAATGTACACGTCGAAATCTTCCACCCTCGCGTGCATTCCCATTAAAATTACGGGATTTCACATGCGAAAATGAGATGGACAGCAGTGAATTTGACCACACTTTAATTCACCCAAAAGAAATCCATGAATCGAGTGGTTTAATCCAGGTCTTCTAAAGAGACTCTTTATATGATGAACTGATTTAATTTGGGCTTTTCCTTAGATGAACATTGATCGATAAATGTAAATAGAGCACTCAAATATGGTAAACGGAAGCTTGAGCATTTATTTTATGATCTCTTCATGAATGAGATTTGGGTGAATAGACTTTCAATGGAGGATAAATGAAGATGAACGAACGGGTTTGAAACGACATGAGAGTGAGTAATTAATGACTGAATTTTCATTTTTGGGTGAACTAACCCTTTAAGTCATGTTTCAATGAATCCACAGTAGGAACAACAGATTCAGGAGTTAAACTGCCACTTGTATAAATGTTAGAAGCTGTGCATTTGTTTTCTGTGTCCACCGAGTCGATGGAAACGTCTTGAGAGTAAGTCACCTGCTCGCTGACAGCCGTGGGGTCGTGTTCTTTCAGATGACACTCCAGAGAGGACGTGTGGCAGCAGGAGGCATATGACGTTACACCCCTTTTAGCAGGACATGCCCTGCGGCTGCCATGTAGAGGTCGATCAGAGTCCGATACCTCTCCAGAGGAAGAAGAAGAACTGCAGCCTGCAGGGAAAGATGACAGTTGTAACATTCTAGAAACGTGAATAGAAATGTACACAAAGACTAAGTTGGCTTTAGGATAAGCATATAGAGATCTCTATTCAGTGCAATTATTGAAATTATTGTCTGATAACCAAAACCCAATACACTTCAACTTCATCTGAACCCAGAACAATCCATGAATTAATCCTAATGAAAAACTCTGCAGTGCGAAACCATCTGTCACCTGTCAGCTGGTGTTCTGAGGGACATTCTGCATCCGCACCTCTCTCGGGACTCTCTATCGTCTGGCACTGAGCTTTATGGCCTGTACAACAGCGCGCTACAGCGAACACACCTTGCCCTCCGTTCCCATTGACGGCAACACACTCTTTCTGCCCATCTCTCACCTGTCAGAAAGGAAATTACTAAACATTCCTCTACTTTACTTGCTCTCTGGTGCAAGTAGTGACTTGCATCAGGCTAACAGTTTAAACGGTATTTTTTGAGGATACTGAACAAACTTTCTCTGATAATGACCTCCACTCTTTCTCCGGCTCTCGCTCCGTTATGTGAGAAACTGGAGCAGCTCAGCATCTCTTCACCGTGGCGACAGCGGGACACAGTTGTGGCGAAACCTGAAGCGCCTGACCTCTCAGACCAAACCGATCTACAGAGCAGATCCTCTCCTGTGAGAAAACACAAATGTAGTGGCAACCTCATCAAAAATACACAACAAACTGCATTAAGGCCACCTTCATGGTTACAGATATGTTTTGGGCACTTATAGTGTTTAAATTAGTCACCCCTCATGGAAACACTACTCCTAAACTGGTCTACCTGCAAAGCATCCACCTAAACCAGCCCGGGCCAGTAACAGACTACCAAAAATGGTTGAATACCCTTTTGGAAGTTAAACTCTTTCAAATTGTTTCAGGGAAGAATAAAATGCAATAAATGAACAATTGTATGAAAATAAATCAGTAAAACAAAACAATAAATAACGTTAGTATTATTAATAAATGTTAACAGGATTATTATATTAGGCTATATTATAAATTCAGTGCAGTCTGCTAAAATATAATATTAAATAAAATGTTACATAAGTCACTACTAAATATAGTATGTAAATAAAGTAAAACAAAACAATAAATAAGGTTAATTTGAATAATATATACTTATAAGGTTATTATATTACATTATATTATATATAAATTCACTGCAGTCTGCTAATTATAATATTAAATTATTAAAGGTTAATATAATATTGTACTATATTATACTATATATTATAAATCCATTGCAGTCTGCTAATTATAATATTAAATGATTAAAGGTAAATTTATATATTATATTATAGTATATTATATTATGTATAAATTCACTGCAGTCTGCTAATTATAGTATTATTAAATTATTAAAGGTTGATATTATATATAAATACACAGTCAGTCTGCTAATTATATTATTATTAAATTATTAAAGGTTGATATTATATTATATATAAATACACAGTCAGTCTGCTAAATATAGTATTAAATTAATTAGGGATTAATATTAAATATGAATAGGTTATTATATTATTTTATATTTTAGTACATAAATTCATTGCAGTCTGCTAATTATAGTATTATTAAAGGTTAATATTAAATATTAAAAAGTTGTTACATTATATTATACATTTATTGCAATCTGCTAATTATAGTATTGAAATCATCATACATCAGACTGTAATGTCAGTCCATATTATTAATAACTGTTGTTGCTCAGCAAGCCACATTGTTGAAGTTTACTTGTGAACTCTGACCTGTGAGTGTGGAGGTCGGGTCAGGTAGGGCGACCACCATGTTGGGTGTCGTGAGACGGTGGTCCTGTGGCAGAGACTCTGGGTTCAGACTCTGTTTGTCTGAATGATAGAGGAGCTGTTGCAGAAGCTCAGCAGAGCTGGAGTTTGGACTCAGATTCAGAAGCATCGCCGCTACACCTGAAAACACACACCGACCAGAGCTGGTTATATGGACAGACTGATCAAATGTACTCTAATTCATCTAATAACATGCACTAATAATAGTATGCATTAGTGTGTGCGTGTGTGTGCGCTAACCAGCAACATGTGCCGCTGCCTGTGACGTTCCGCTCTTGGTAGTGAAGCAGGTAGAGCAGTCACTGGATGCGCTGATGATGTCATCACCGGGTGCGAACACATCCACGCAGCGGCCCACGTTGGTGCCGGTGTTCCCAGTGCTCAACGGCTGGTCAGCAAAATTAACGGCCCCTACTGTTATCACCTGCAGCAGGGGACCAAATGATGTCAAAACCGATTGTATTAACAAGCATATGCTTTCCTGAAGGATTCTCCGGTCAGTACCTCGGGCTCTGAGGCTGGTGAGTACAGACAAGCATCATCGTTGTAGTTCCCAGCTGCAGCAATAAGCACTGCTCCAGATTCCACCATTTTCCTGCAGGCAGCGTTGAGGGTGCGACTGAATCCCCCAACAAACGGCAGCAGGAGGATCACAGGTGAGATAGGCTGAGACATCAGAGATGACTGGATATACTCTAGACCTGCAACAGAGTTGTGTATCATATAATATTTATTTATTGATTGTTTGTTTGTTTTCCTGCCGAAGCTCCTAGCTCCTAACAGTTTATTATTTAATAAATATTTTCTTGTTTATTATTTTTTCTTTTATTTATTAATATAGAATAGAATAGAATAGAATAGAATAGAATAGAATAGAATCATATTTTATTATTTATGTTTTGGTTTACCTGCCAAAACTGATAAGACAGACTGAAGACTTCAAAAGTTTGGGATCGGTAAGATTTGTTTATGTTTTTAAAAGAAGTTTCTTCTGCTCACCAAGGCTGCATTTATTTGATTAAAAATACGACAACAACAACAAAAACTGTAATATTGTGAAATATTATTACAATTTAAAATAATAAATTGTATAAATGCAGTCCATTTACCAAAAAATTGGGGTCAGTAAGAATTTATTTTTGGAAAGAAATTAATAATTTTATTCAGCAAGTATGCATTAAATTGATCAAAAGTGACAAAGTGATTTGTAATGTTACAAAAAATTATATTTCAAATAAATGCTGTTCTTTAGAACTTTCTATTAATGCGACACTGAAGACTGGAGTAATGATGCTGAAAATTCAGCTTTGCATTACAGGAATAAATTACATTTTATATATAATATATTCCAATAGAAAACAATTATTTTAAATTGTAATAATATTCCACAAAATTTTTGTTGTTTTTTAAATCAAATAAATGCCTTCATGAGCTTCTTTTAAATACATTACAAAATCTCACAGATCCCAAAACAGCAGTGTGTGTGTGTGTGTGTGTGTGTGTGTGTGTGTGTGTGTGTGTGTGTGTGTGTGTGTGTGTGTGTGTGTGTGTGTGTGTGTGTGTGTGTATATTGTTTTGGTTTACTTGCTAACGTTGCATATATAAGATATTATATTATAAAGCTTTAATTAGCTTTATAATATCTATAATATAATAAGTATTATACATATACTTATTTTTTCATTATTATTTATGTTTTGGTTTACCTGCCAAAGCTCCTGACACGGTACCCTTGCCTTGGCAGTTCAACACTCGGACACTGTTTACACTGGCCCCTCGAGCGACACCCGAGTCTCGTCCACTGACCACTCCTGCTATGTGTGTGCCGTGACTGTCACACTGACTAGCCTGAGGGTAGAAGACCATAGGAAGTGATGGCCATATGCCTATCATTAGCACTTACACGAAAAACTGCCCAGTTACCTATAAAACATTTAATGACATTCTCCAACCTGTCTGTGAACTCTGACCCCATCCTCCTCTGGCACACTGTTGAAGTCCGTCACCATCACCCTGTCCTCAATCTCACGATGAGTCACCTGAACGCTTGTGTCTAAGAGATACACTCCCACCTTTGCGCCGTCATCTGCATACACACAAGCATGACGGCTCAACAGATCAATAACCATAAATGGCAAAATACTTGAAGAACAGGGAAGATTCAAGATTAAACATTTTATCACCATAAAAAGCATTTACACAGTGCAGAAAGCAAATCTTTCACTTCAGGATCTCAGAATATAATTTTAGAAGGTAGATTAAAGGGGTGGTTGATTTTGATTTAACTTTTCTAACTTTAGTTAGTGTGTAATGTTGCTGTTTGAGCATAAACAACATCTGCAAAGTTACAACACTCAAAGTTCAAAGCAAAGGGAGATATTTGCTTTTAAAGAAATTGCTTTTTAAGGACTACAACAAACGGCTGGTAGGGACTACACGACATTCCTCCCGGGTAAGTGACATCACAAACCCTAAAATTTACATAAACCCGCCCCCTGACCATGATTTATAGATGATCAAGATATGCTAATCAGTGACTAGAAGATAACTACACATAAGCTACATAAATTCACCAACTAACCATTCAGAAATGCCTTGAGTCTCTCCATCTTTCTGACTTCGATTTGAACATAAAAGGCTAAAAGTTTTTTAAATTTCCAGTGCATGTTTGTGTGAGGTAAAAGGACACAAGCTCTTGAAGCTCCGCCCCCTGTGCCAGGAGCAGCAGCTCATTTGCATTTAAAGGAACAGACACAAAACGGTGCGTTTTTGCTCACCCTCAAAAAGTGATAACTTTAACATGCTTTATAAAAATATATGTGGGGTATTTTGAGCTAAAACTTCACATACACACTCTGGGAACATCAAAGACTTATTTTACATCTTGTGAAAAGGGCATTTTACCACCCCTTTAAAGTGTTTGGGGGAAAAGAGAGTGAGAGAGGAGACTTTAGCTCACTGAGTGGTGAGTATTTTCCAGGCTCATGTTTGTTTTGAAGGATGCGCTGCAGGTTCCATGGGATGCTCTGGGCAAAGATAGAGGAATCCTCTTCAATGTATTCCACATGGGGCAGCTTTACTGCCTGACAAAAAAAAAAAAAAAAAAATATCGATGGAATGAAAAAGACAGACAATAACTGAAGATTTATTTTAATCCCAGTTCAAGTTTTTATTTTATTTTCCAGTCAATTCTGTTCAAACATTCTTAAATATAAAATATGTACTGAGATATGAAATACAAAGCTGAGAGCATTATTGTGTAAGAGTGTCTGTAAATTACCATGTGAAGAACATCGCTGCTCATTTTCACCCAAAACCCATGGAAGGCTCCAGAATAAGTCTGCAGTATTTCGATCAGGTATCCGCGTTTCGCGGCTTTTGCGCGGAGCCTGCGCGCGGTGCGCTCCACCTGGTTCACGTGCGTTCCGTTCCGCATCACCACTATATACTGACCCGGCATGCGCCATGCATCCTGTGCGGAAAAAAAAGATTTTGATAACCTTCTCATTCCAAACGTTCCGCACGTACTACAGTACATTTATTTTAGACGTTCTTGGCTTATGGCAACTGAAGTTGTCAGGACAACTTGTGAGTGTTTCTACAAAACTAATAAAACAATGTGGGACGTTTTTTGGCAGTTATATGAAAGGTAGAATGGGATGTTACTCGCTTCTGGGACCAGCTGAAAAGTATGTTTTCATTGTTGATAAATAAACGTAGGGCCTATATTTTTCTTTGATATATATCATCTCATCTTAGCACTTTTGATTAATGACTATATTATGTTTAATTTTGTCATTTTATCTGAATACCAACATTTGTGAGATTCAGGCAGTCGAAACAGTTTTTTAATTGATCTAATTTTGTATCTGGAAAATAGTGATATATGACATTGTATTATGTTGAATATCAAAGTGTTTGTGTCTACAGTTATAGTCAAAATGAATGAACACCCATTGCAAATCAGGTGTATTGGCTAAATGTAGACTTTCAGTTGTTTGCAATGAACAAATCTAACAAAAGTAATTGAAATAGCTCAACACAACAAATGTTGCAAATGGTTTCCCCAAATCCAAATGAAAATGCAACTTTTAGTGACTTCTGCAGTCTAAAAATTATTCAACCCCCAGAATAAAATCCCTCACAGCAGCACAAATATGCAAAACAGGTGTTGTCTCAAGCACACCTGATGCAACTAATCAAGGGCATCATTAGTTGCACCAGGTGTGTCTGAGCTAGAACACATGAAATATCTGAACTGGCTAGGTTTGTTGAGTGTCATGTTTGACTGCATGTAAGGCCTCGTTTACACTGTCAGTGAAATGTGACACAATTCAGATTTTTTGCTCATAATATGTGACATATGTGACATAGATCGGATGTGTTCTATGACAGTGTAAACAGAAACAAAACGCATGCATTCGGATATTTTGAGATCGGTTTCAGGCCTCATTCATATGTGGAAATAAATCAGATATGTGCCAATGCGACTGTCATGTAAACAGGCAGATCGGATTTTCTGAGGCATTAGGCAACGTCTCCGTGGTTTAATGTTGAGAGAAACCCCGACGCGCTTCTGCAAAGGGATGGATGCACCGACGAAACGTTGTGTCGTCGTAGGAGAGGAATGTGGACAAACGTTGACACAACATATCAAAGGTTGGCTTGCTCATCCTAAAATTTAGGACCCACTGCTCCTCGTTAAAGCCAATATTTAAAAAGAATATGCTCCCGCCAGTCCTGAGACCTCTCTCGCACACAATAACTGAAGCATATACGCACGCTGCAATGGTGGCACTTTTCGTGACTCAAAATCATGGTGATGTTTGGCAAACTTTGCTTATATCGCAGAGCTAGCATCAAGCATATTTCGCGTTCGTCCATCTGTGCAAGAGAATTTAACCCTTTAAGCATGCGCGATGTTTCAGATAGTATGGCAAGTGTAAACACATGAACCGGATATGGGTCACAGTTGAAAGAACGTGTAAACGGACGGTCAAAAAAATCGGATAAAGGTAACAAATCAGAATTGGGCATCAAGACCTGCAGTGTAAACGAGGCCTAAGAAATATGGCTAAGGCAAAATAATGGTCCAAAAATTTTAGAGAAGAGATGATCGCCCTTCACAAACAAGGAACAGGATACAAAACAAACAAACAAAATCATAGTGTTATGCCTATATTCATACATCAATTTGATGTCCAGTACTGAATATTTGGTCAAATAAAGTGTCCTACTTACACTAATTAAATATTAACAAAACTATTGCGGCTAACAATGTGCCTCCTACTGTAGACTAAATATATATGTATAAATCTTGTTCATTAGTTTTACTTAGGAAATTAGTAATTTTAGATGCATTATTTATTTAGAAAGTTTTATTTGATACAATTAATTAAAGAAAAATCTGCATCCTGTAGACTGTAAAATCACTTTGCCTGATTACATTTTTTTTATATAAATAAATAAAAGTTTCCTTTATCAAAATAATTTCTTTTACTTTCATAAAAAGAACCAAAACTGCTGGGTTGTTTCAACCCAACTTTGGCTCAAATATGGACAAACCCAGCCATTGGGTTAGATTTTTCCATTACATTTTTAACCCAACGTTTGGGTTTGTAAATATCTGACCCAAATTTGGGTTAAAACAACCCAGCATTTTTTAGAGTGCAGTACACAGAAAACTGAATTATTGAATTTTGCTCTTTAAAATGCAGCATCCCCCCAAGCATTCATTTAAAAAATAAATTTAGTTTCTGGAGTTAATATCAGGTAATAAGCGCATACAGTGATTAGTTAATTTAGCCAGTACCTTAGTGCACCTGTAAAACTGGGCAGATGGCCTGCTGTCTGCCTCAGGCTGAGAGTCATCCTGCAGAATTAGAGACAGGATCATCTCTTCATCCTCAGTGTAGTCTTCATCACTCTTAACCATAGCCAGAAGACTCAGAAGAAAACTCAAACAGCACACAGTCACGACGCCTCTCATTCTTGGACACTTTTTGTGCTTTTAGGTCAAGAATATAAAATAAGTAGTTCAAGTGATGTTGCTCAAAATTCCCTTTTTTGGACTGGTGTTCCTCATATGGCAAGGCAGAAGTATGAAGCAGAGAGATGTAGAGCTGAAGTGTATCCTCATATCATTTAACATGTCATTTGAATCTCTCTGACGGAGTGAACGCAGTGAGGTGGAGCGTTCTGACGTTTCTCTGTGCTTATATCGAACGATGTGAGGTAATAAATACAGGAGAAGAGGAGTCAGATTACAGTCCACCCACACACATATTATATGCTTACTATTCCTGCAAAACCTGTACAATGAAAGTGTCAATGAAGTGACTACAAACAGCCTAACAAATAAAGAGAAAAGCCAATATTAACAATATTAATAATTGAATTGTAGTGAAATTATTATTTTTTTATTTTTTTTTGTACGTCTTTGTAAAAGTTTTTTTTAACTAGGCAAAAGGACGACACATGTCTAACCTGCGCACGTTCGTGAGAGTCAAAAAGTTGCACGTGTCGGATGCTGCTTCACTTTGACCAAAATGAAATACAGATTCACGTCGTCCTCTGTTGGCCAGATAGTGGTATTGTTGAAGGGCTAAAAGAGTCGTAATCAAATGAAACGTGCAAAACACAATACAATCCATATTGTCAAAGCAGGGTAATTCATTTTTTATATATTTTTTTTACTCATATTGAGTGAGGGAAAAAACCCTTTGTGAGAAAACAGAAGAAATCTGAGATGCACATCACCTACCACTGACATGCTGATCCTAAATAGTGGCCTATGTGTTTTTTTTTCTTTTTTTTTTCTGTCTTTCTTTTTCTCTTAGTTTTGTTGCAGTTGCTAGGCCTACTCAAGATTATTATGAATGTCAGAAAAGTCATATGGGCAGCATGCAGCATAATCTAATTGCTTGTAAAAGAGGCTGAACGCTTTAAGTCCCCCTGTAGTCAATCACTTTATCCCTTAAAATTCATCTTTGAGCACCAAAATTACATATTTAAACTATTTAATTGAAAAAAAAAACCTTAATGCCTTAAAATAGCTTGAATGTAACTCTACACCCTTGCCTCATTTAGTGTATGCAGTTCTATAAATATGCAAATTAGTCCCCCCTCCACTCACTCACACTTGTTGACGATCACAGTTGACCTGATTGGTTACAAGGTAGTTTGTGACGTCAGAAACACCAGCGATTTCAAACTGTGTTTTTGAGACTGTCTTTGGTTCACTGCAGTTTTATGGGGAAATTACTCAGTAATGGTGTTGACTTATGAATTTACACATGGTTTGTCTTAAAGCATATTAAAAACACCACATATACATATAAACAACATTAAAAACTTGATTGCATAGGCCTGGCTATTTTGGGGAAGCAAATTTCCACAGAAATGTAAACATTCCGCAACGCATTCTACAAATATCCAGGTACAAATAAACAACAAATTTTTCAATAATGAGCTCAGTTTTATGAAACTTGTATATGCATTTGTCTTTCTGTCCTTAAAGCTTTGTCTAGTTCTTAAGGTTTCATTTTCGTGCTTTTAGATAGATGGTGAGAAATATTTAAATATTGAAAATATCTAAACGTTCTATTTGTTTACCTGGATATCTATCAAATACCCTGCAGGACTTTAACTGTGACCAGTAACTTATGAAGCATAAAACTGAGCTGAATGAACAGGGAGGACAACAGGTTTAAAAAAAAAAAAAAATTATAGCACAAACAGAATGCCATCATTTCTGGAAATCCTCCCATAAACGACAGAAATAGGCAATATAAAGAACATACACCAACAAATAGGCCTACTAATTTATTTTAAGTAAATGACTGTTACGACATGGACAAATGTAGTACAACGCTTTATCCTAAAACATAGGCAATGAATGACTACAAGGGCGAATGTAGGTACAAGAACAAAGCAGTCGACTCCTTTTTGGCACAAATGGAACCTCATAAACGGAAATTCCCCACCATAAAAAACTGAAAAACAAACATGTGTGTTGCACATAGGCCTACTTTAA
Source organism: Leuciscus leuciscus (assembly GCF_965113295.1). NCBI lineage: Eukaryota > Metazoa > Chordata > Actinopteri > Cypriniformes > Leuciscidae > Leuciscus > Leuciscus leuciscus. Next base: position 23,716,340 of record NC_138743.1, read on the forward strand.
GGCCCAGATGATTCACATTTCAGTAGGCTACTACGTGTATTTTGCTTGTAACACAATTGCTTGCTCAGCAATTATCCCTTTAATTTATCCCTAGAATTTTTCTACAATACTACATTTAAATAATCTAAAATCACATATCAATCCAGATATGGTTATTTATCCTGCTGTCCCATGTGTAAAGGATCTCTTATGAAGGAGCACCACAGACAGATATAAAAACTCCACATTCCAGAATGCAGGCAGTTCCTCTTTCAGTGTCCTCTGGTCTTGGTGGCATGAGTCAAGGTCACAAGTATGCTATTTCATCACCTAATGTTTAAACTTTTTCCAGCCTTATTTCCTGAGAGTGAAACAATCCTATTATCATACGCTTGTGACAAAGTCACTGCCAAACCTTGTGACAATAACATGCCTAATGTAAAATATGATGGCATACATTACACACTTAAAGGGGACCTATAATGCAAAATTCTATTTTATGTTGTTTTTGAACATATTTAGTTTCCAGTGTGTGTCCACAACCACCTTATTTTGGTAAAAATCCATCCACTCCGTTTTCTTTTTCTTTTTTCCATAAATCTGAAACAGTGTCACAAAAAAGAACAGTTAAGGAATGTTCTCCAATGTGATGTCACAATGTAACATGCCCCGCCCACGACTGGTGACAGAATCTGCCCTATTAGCTTAGCTCCTCCCCTGAGTGAGTTGTACACAGTCCGTCATGTTTATCTCTTCGCCAGAGATTTAACAGCAGCATTCAAGTAAGAAATGTATTCTTATTATAGCTACTAAAGTTATTCAATCAAGAGCAGTGAGTGATTTTCTGTTTTTCTTTTGTTTCCTTTATATTACTACATTTCAGCAGTTCATTTGCATTTAAAGAAACATGCACAAAAACAGCATTTTTTTCCTTACACTCAAAAATGGGCATTTACAACATGGTATGATAAATAATATCTATGGGGTATTTTGAGCTGAAACTTCAGACACATTCTGGGGACACCTGAGCCTTATATTACATCTTGTAAAAAGGGGCATAATAGGTCCTCTTTAAACATATTGATATACGTTATTTAGAATATTTTTTAAAAGTATGACAACATAGTTGTCTGGCAAAAATTTACAGTATGTCAGATGTAGATGATGATTTTGCCATTAATCAAAAGGCACTATTCACTCTCCAGCTCAGATGTAAAGTAACATGAGTCTTCCATTTTCCCATAGTACATCTCTCGGTTGGGGTCTGTTCCTGTGGTTCTTCTGTCAGTCAATGGAGTGCTAGAACATGCCAGCACACTGGGAGAACTTCGACATGTGTGGAGGACGATGACACGCTCAGTGTGGAGTTTTGGATCTGCCGATATTTCTACTTTTTCATCATCACAGAAGCCAGCCAAGGGAGCTCTTATTGGTTTTTGTGGACTGTAACAGGAAAATACATGTTTTTGAGTTTTATGCAATTTAAAGTTACATTTTATAGTTGGTGCTATTTAAAAAAAAAGTTTTACACATCAAAAAATAAATTGTATTTTGACGTTCTTCTATAAAAAATAGGATAGCTACATGGTGCGGGTCACACCCTCAATGTATTTCACCATGTTGAAATGTTACGTCATTCACAAGGTTAAATGATTTGAAGGAGAAAAATCCTGATTAGTGATATGCTTAAGTTGCTTATTGTTTTGTCGGACAGGTGAGGGAATTAATTATTGTGTAGACCGCTCTCTAAAACTTATATACGAGTAATTTACATAACTGACGAGCATGTTGAACCACATTGATAGCAGCACACGGTCTAACACCATTGTGGCAATAAATAGAGGCTTTTGAGGTTTAAAGTTGTACCCTTGTCTCTTTAAGATATTTTACAAAAATAATCTTATCACACAGCATAATTACATTCCCTGGAAGAGGTAAGATTCTCTCTAAGATTCAATTATCCAGCCGCTTAACCCAGTTACAGAGTGAGTGAATTTAGACTTAATAAGTCTTGATGGGCCCTCAGAAAACACAAACACAGACTCCAGTATGATGACAAAGAGAAGGAAGAGTTCATTGAGTCGACTGGATGAATGAGGGTTGTGGAGAGATAATTTACAATACAGTAACCTTTCACTCTAAAGTCACCATGAAATCAAAATTGACATCTTTTTTTTTATTTTTTTTATTTTTTTTACAGGATGTTGCAGTGTTTAATATAAATTATTAATAAAAATGCATATGTCCTCAATCTATAATCAATAACATTAACCTCCCCTCTCCATCGAAATGACATTTTCATAGGGTGGGACTAAATATATTCCACAAATGATATTCAGATTTGCATCCATTTAGTTAACAATGCCCAGCTTCAAATGTTCCAGTCAATTCTTGAGGACAAAATCAAGTCCTTTCCTCATACCTTACGAGCTTTATAGAGGCATTATTGCCAATAAATAAAAATATTTTGTGTCTTTTTTTCTTTTCTAGAAGATAAATTGACTTGAGAATCACAGAAAATAGACTTGTCTTCTAGAATTAAGTTTAAGATTCCCAATTAGCAAATGCATGCTTTTAAATACATAATTTGCCAGTGTAGTGAAACTTTTTTTTTCAATTATTATAATATAATAATTATAATATATTATAAGTATGTATAGAATCTTATTTCAAGATATATTCCCTGAAAAGTCTTAAAGGGATAGACACCCAAAAATAAAAAATTCCAAACCCATAAGACTTTCGTTAATTTTTTAAACACAAATGAAGATATTCTTGATGAAATCTGAGATTTCTGTCTCTCCATTGACAGCTGCGCAACTACCACTTTGACACTTCAAAAAATGTATAAAGAGATCATAAAACAAATATGAATTGAGCGGTTTAGTCAATTTTTTTTTTTAAGAGACACAATCGCTTTATATGATGAACAACAGATTAAATTAAGGTTTTTATTCACAAATAAACATTGATCGTTACACGAGAATGAACCTCACTGGTTCTTGCGGAAGCTCAAACGTCCTGCGTAACACAAGAATGAACCTCACTCGTTCTTGCAGAAGCTCAAACGTGCTGCGTAACACGAGAATGAACCTCATTGGTTCTTGCGGAAGCTCAAACGTGCTGCGTAACACGAGAATGAACCTCATTGGTTCTTGCGGAAGCTCAAACGTGCTGCGTAACACGAGAATGAACCTCATTGGTTCTTGCGGAAGCTCAAACGTGCTGCGCAACACGAGAATGAACCTCATTGGTTCTTACACGTCAAACGAACATGCTTGAGCTTCCGTTTACCACAACTGATGTGTGAGTTGATGAATGGTTATGTGAATAAAATGTTTATGTGATATGTGAATAAAAGCCTAAATTCAATGTTCATCATATAAAGCAATTGAGTGTCTTCAGAAAATTGACTAAACCACTCAATTCACATGGATTAGTTTTACGATCTCTTTTGAAGCATCACAGTGGCAGTTGCATAAACTGTATATGGAGGGACAGAAATCTACTCAGATTTCATTAAAAATGTCCTCATTTGTGTTCCTAAAGATGATCGATGATTTGGAACGACAGTGTCACACTTTGGCTGCGTGAGGCACATTCACGAAGACAGATCAGGCTTAAACTATTTACAAACAAGACACGTACCAAATTGAAGACGAAAACCGACCAGGGAGAACTGAATCTAGGGAGACTATATACACAGACAAATGAGGAGACTAAGTGACAACAGCTGCACACAGTGAGTGATGATGTCTGTGATGAGGATGACAGGTAACAGGTGAAACCGATTAACAATGAAACACATGGTGCGCAAACACAGAAGGAAAAACAAAGTTCAAGACAGGTGTCACAGTGACAGACAGGAGGGTGAGTAATTAATGACAGAATTTAACTTTTTGGGTAAACTATCCCTTTAATATCCTATGTATGATCTTACTCTAACCTTTTTCCATCCGAGCTTTCAGCACTCAAGTCCAGTTTCTCAGCCCCACAGAGCTCTTCCTTCTCTGCCAGTATAACAGTCACCTGTTAGACATCGGAAACACTCTAATGTAACACGCTCTGTCAAATTATATGCACATTATAATCAAAGTAAATGCTAAGAACATAAAACATAAAATCCATATATTACCAAACATTGGGAACAGCCATTTTTCCTTACCCTGGGGTAACACTGACACACCGACCAGACCGTCCCCATGCCCACCATTATCACTCCCATAGCACAGAATGTGGCGAACACCTGTGGTTCCTCTACGGAAATCATGAACATACCCAATGCCACAAACGCCATCCCAAGAACAATGAGCCCATAGCGATATGGCTTGTTCTCTGCCATAGAAGAAGCGTAGAGTTCCAGCAGTGGCTAACTAAGTTAACAGAAGAAAGTACCGGTGAGAGTGTGGAGCTTTATGCTTGTGTTCCCATAGAGGTGAAGGACAGACTGAGAGGACAGGAGTGACTGACGGGACGCAGGGCCATTGGAGAACCAAGTTACAGATCATTGAACCTGTAATGGGTCTTAGTCAGATGACCTTCCCCCAGGTAAAGGTTGCATTGACATAAGCAATCTTACTACATTCCTTTCCAGAATATTAACGAAATATGGTAGAAGTCATATTAATGCTATAGAAGATACAAGTACATACAAAAACATTTAGTTTGATAATATTATTGGTTACCAATGTAGCAAATTAGCTCTATGAAATATTAATAATCAATAATAACTGGTTATAATTGATAATGAATATGTGGATCAGTTAATATAATTAACTTACTGTCGTAAATTAATATTACAATCAATTAACCTGTTTGTCCCGTGAACACTCAGGATTAATTGTTTATTAACTCTAAGAAATGTACATTTCCGGGGCATGGGAAATGTCTTTCTTAATTTACAGTACTACTAAGAGCAGTAGCAAAAATCGATATGATTAGTGACGCCAATTATGAGCTTGAGACACGGACAACTTTACGTGTGACATGAACAAGATTTTATTAACTAGTCTAAACACTTAAACTACTCTAACATACACACACATACATGCATACAGTTTACCAAGGGAAAGGGAGCTGAAGCAGAATACAGGAAAGCAAGAAATTATAGCATTGTTTGAAATTCAGCAGATCAACAGCCTTGAGCAAACCATCAGTTTAGTTCTAACACGCCCTTCTTTAAAAGGGGAAAGGATACTTAATGTATCAAATAATGAGACTAAGTTTGATACTTGCATGTCTTGCCCATTTGAATTCAACTGTCCTGATGCAATCTGTTGAGGCTCCAGTTGATGTTTGCTGATGTGGTCTTGATGAGAGAGAACCAGTGGTTTTCAGAGTATCTTTGGTGAATGGAAAGACAAGGCCGCAGCCTGGCACAAGCTTGGTGGGTCCTTAGAAACTTCTAGTTCAGCATCTTCTTCACGTCAGCATTCCAGTACAGGAGTAAGAGAGAGCTAGCTAAAAGCTGATCTTGGGTTTTTAAAGTGTGAAGAAGTAACACCTTCTGGAGGTGCAAGAGCCAATGAGAGGATTTTCCTTTGGAGGGAAATTCTTTTACGACCATTGTCTTTGAACATGTAATCTGATTGGATGTTTAATACAATAATCTTTAAGATGCTTATATATTGCGTCACAAAGTTAGAAAAATGTAATGTAGATTTACAAATCGGAGACGAAGATTGGATTTTATAGAGACCAAATATGCCACACATGTGATTTTGGTTAACCATAATATGCAAAGTCTGAAACATTAACCCAATAGAGTTTACACGAATACAAAAGCCACACCACATAAAAGGAAAATCATGAGATGGGAAAATTAGATACATGTTTACACATTTCTCAAGTGATTATATATATAGAATATATAGGATTACAGGGTTTATTTCTCCTCCTCTGCCAGAATTTAAGTGAGATTCACAGCTTTCTGGACATTCCTTTGGATCGTAAAACTCGTATCAGTCTCAGTGTGTCCTGTAACAAGACACAGCGTCCTGCCAGTGTGTTAGCTTCATTTGGGATGTTCTTTTTTGGGGGAAGTTTCACAGGCCTTGGTTGGGAGAGTGAGTTTGCTGCATTATTCATTAAATAAATGAATAATTTGTGTGTGTCTGATTGGTCCAGACGCTACACCAAATACAAATCAACAATAGAGTTTTTGTGTCATATGGTGTATTGGTATATATATGCACATGTGATAGCCAGGAAATACAAAAAGACAATTATATGTAACTGACAAAACATCACAGAAAATAGACTTATGCAGCATTATGTGATATAGTGATAATAATAATACACACACAAAACAGAGATAAAAGTTTCTGGTAGGCCTGTTAAAGTGACAGTGAATGTGACATTCAGGAGAGAGAGAGAGCACATTTCCTCAATCCTATATTATACAACATAAAGTAAGCCTACCAAAAATAAGATTATATACATTGGGAAATTTCTAAATCTTTCTAAAAACATGTTCTGGTCATTAAGAAAAATCAAGGCACAATTCAAAATTTAGTTCAGCTTATTGATAAAGAGGTAGGCCTACTCAAAAATATAAAATTACAATTTAGCATCTTTTACAACCTGATTTTATATTTGGGGTCCCAAAGTCTCTAATAATATACACCACCATTCAAAAGTTTGTGATGAGTAATTTTTTTTTTTTTTAAAGAAAGTAATTTATTCAACAAGGGTTCATTAAACTGATCAAAATACTAAAGACATTTACATTTACTTTATTCATTAAATAATCTTGGGGAAAAAAAAGTATCACGGTTTCCAGAATAATTAAGTAGGTACTTTCATAGTGCGTTTTCAGCATTGATAATAATGATAAATGTTTCTCGAGCAGCAAATCAGCATATTAGAATGATTTCTGAAGGATCATGTGACACTGAATACTGGAGTAATGATGCTGAAAATTCAGCTTTACCATCACAGGAATAGGTTACATTTTAAAATATATTCAAGTAGAAAGTGGTTATTTTAAAATAAATGCAGCATTGGTGAGCATAAGAGACTTCTTTTAAAAACATTTAAAAATCTTACAAACCCAAAACTGGAATGGTAGTGTATGTGTAATATTAAATAATAAAAGTATTTTTTAAATTGATCTCATATGTCCCCTTCAAATTATTTCAAGTTCATTCCCTTTAAGTTAACCCTATTCAAAAACCCATTAGACTTATATTATTGACAGTCTTCTCCCTTTTTTTACCATAAAGTAGGAATGAACATATCATCACTTTGACTGGTATCTACATTCTAGTAACACAGTTTCTGTTTTTGACCCCAGTAAAAACACAATGTAGAGAAATACAATAAAACAAATTAAAGTCAAATCAGAAAATCATCAACCTTCAATGGCAAGTAGTTAGAAGGAGCTACTTAGTAAGTAGTAGTAAGAACTTCTGTAATGGCCTCGAGGTCTCTCAGACCCCAAACAGAACATGAGGATGAAATAAACTATATAACTTTTATACTGTGGTTTACTGTCAGTTAATTTAAGTAAATTTTCTATTTCTATTTTCCATTTCGGTATACATAGCTATGAAAAAAGAAAAGAAAAGAAAGAAATAATAGGGATGCACAAAATCTGAAGTCATTGTTACCAGTTATCAGCCATAAAAAAAAACACATGACTTTTTTTCTTACTCAGTATTAATTTAAAAAGTAAAATAGGCTGCTTTATATATTTTTTAGCCAAATAATAGGACTCCACATTATTTCTAGTTGGATTATCAATTTTTAAACATATAAAAGTTGGCCATGGGCATGTATCATTTCTTTATTCTGATGGTTTAAAAAATTAGCAAACAAATCTTTTGTTACTGTAAGATAAGAAAGATTGTTTTCTCCCCGTTTTAAAAGGGTCAGTGTCAGTGAGGACTTTGGTTATCGGTTTCAAAACATAAAAAATGTATCCCTAAGAAATAGGAAACTAGCATGTTCAGTCAAGTTACATGTAACAAATAGCAATAATATAAGTCCATAGCATTAGTACAAAATTGAGAAACTGAAGTGTCTTGTTACTCAAGGCACTTCATTATCAGAACAGATTAGAGATAGAAATAGAGCTGCACGATATATGTTATCTGTAGATATTACTTATGTTATCTTATTTATCAACCAATATTACGTATTCACTTGTGAACTTGTTTCCCTTTAAGATTTAGATTACTTTTGCTGTCTGTATCTAACAATATCTTAAAGGGATAGAGGTATAAAAAAAAGATAACCCTTTAAGTGCATCATCTCTAGTCGAGTGCATGCAGAGCTGTGTCTTCATGCATAAAAAAAGTAACATTACTTTTTGGCATTAAAATGAAAACGTATCCTTCTTCCATACTGCACTTTTGATGCCTTCATGTGGTTGTAGAGTTTAAAAGTATTTAGCTTTGAGTGAGTTTTTTTTTTTTTTTTTAGCTACAATTTATAGTTGGTTCAAAGCTGTAGTGGTCTTCATAACAGTCTCATAGGATGGTGGCGGCTCCATTTGCCAGGGAGGGGGTGTTGCAGGTTGGCTCTGTGGACTGGCGACTGAGGTGGGAGGCACTTGGACTGTAACGTGATTCACTGCCGTAGCCCTCCGGATCCGATCCAGCCTCCTGGGCAAAGGGAAGAGCAGAATACCTGTATCAGAATATAGTTATACTGCAAAGGCCCCGATATACTCCCAGCGAAGTTCTTTTTTATTCTTTGCTTAAAAAAGAAGGGGGTAAAGTTTGAAATACCTTTGTAGTGGCGTTTAGATAAATATGTAAATATGTGCTGGACACTTTACTCTCAATACCATAATAAGCGCAACAAAAAATTACAGCGGTAAGAAAACTGTAGTTAAAGTCCCCCGTAGTCAATAATTGTATCCCTTAAAGGGATACTTTACCTCTGGAAAGATGAATGTGTATTTAAAACAGGTCATTTATGTAGAAGAAATGTGAAATTATTTTTGAATTTGGAGCTTTCTAGACTGAGAAAAGCCATAAAATGTATTTTTGGCTTATGTGGATGAAAGACAACAACTCCCAGAATGCACTTGCTTCGCTGCCCTAGGAGGTCACTCCCAAGCCACGCCTACCGGTAAGAGAGCGCAGTTGAAAACAACAAGGCGAGGCTACTAGTGAAACTCCGTGACGAGTTTGCCCGGGATTTCGAGATCGCCCAAAATGTCCGCGATTCGGCTTTTGCGTTCTACAGTCGCCATTCATTATGTTTACTGTGGCAAGCAGGATGAGGCTGAGGGGCGCGGGAGAACGGCGCGAGGCCGGTGGCGTGATTACTGAGACGCACCGGTCTCGTATCTCTCACGGAGGAGCGGGAATTTTCTTAGCAATGTTAAAACGCACATCAACCGATCACTTGTTTAGCGTTCATGTAAACACTACATTCAGATTCACCAATCGGAATGAATTCAGTTAGATTGAAACAAAAGGTGTGCATGTAAATAATGAATGGCGACTGGAGAAAGCAAAAGCCGAATCCCGGACATTTTGGACGATCTCCACGGCCGGACATGTCCGGGAAAAAAAGGATGGTAACCCCTACTACTCAGCTTTCTCCACAGAACAAGAGCCTGTTAGCTTAGCTTCCAAAGAAAGACGGCTGATACTATGTGTACATTCTGTGAGTGAGATCCCACCCTCTATGGGCTGGTTGAGAACATGCGGGACAGCCCCTACTACTGGCTGTAGTCTTTAGCCTCTGGCCAAAAAATCCTCTGATGACGCAAAATGACAATTTTTTCGTCATCGGAGGATTTTTTCCAGACAAAAAATACATAAATCTCTCATCTCAGGGGGATATGAGGGTAGAAAGCACGGTAATTCGAAAATGCTACAGGTTTTCTACTAATACAAAGCTTAATCCTAAATCCTGAAGTAGTGTTGCACGGTGTACCGATACTTCAAAAGTATCGCGATACTCGGAAATTAAAAACGTCACGATACCTACATTTTTCAGTATCGATACTTTAAAAAAAAAAAAAAAAAAAAAAAAAACGCCTCCCTATGGACGTCTGTGTTTTTTTCCTGACGCACGCAGCAAAGAACCTGCCGCTGTCAGTGTCATGTGACAAAAGACTACAGCGAGATGGCTGCATGTGCGAGCACAAGTGGTCCACGACTCGTAGAAAAAGATGACGCGAGGAGTGACATATGGAAGTACGTTGCCTACCTTGCTCTGTTGCACGGTGCACCGATACTTCAAAAGTAAATCGGAAATTAAAAACGTCACGATTCCTTAATTTATTAGTATCGATACTTCTAAGAATGACTGCGTTCCAGATTTGTAAGGCCGGCGAGTCGACACACTGGCTGCGTGTCGTGTCCGTTTTTATTTCGGCTCCCATGTTAACTGCCTGCGTGACACACGCGTCTGGGCGCGGCTCGAGGGAAACGCGTGTATGCTACAAATAGAACCGACGCCTATTTTTCACGCGACACGCAAGCGTGTTGGAAGCGTTTCCAGGCAAAATAGAATAGGAAAAGATGTTTCTATGTCATTTTGACACGAATACATATTAATAAATGACATTTTGATGTTTGAACGTTTTGACATAAATACAATAAATGTCATTTAAAAAAAATATTATCGATTTTCAAATATTGCACCTCTCAAATACAGAACGAATTATTCTGTAGCCTATTTTGCCGTCAACACTGCCGATGTTGTCTTTGCTGCTATATATTTATGTTTAACATGAAGTATAGGCCTTCCACACATCTCTCTCTCCCCACATCAAATATATCACCAATGAGGCTTATCATTTGTTACCAATATTAAACATTGTTTAATATAATCACTGTTCATATTTTTATTCAAAGTTCAGAATCAAGATAAAGCTCTTATGTTTCTTATGATAAATGAGATGATGCTGCTAAATTTATATATTTTTTTACCTTGAATGTCATTGCTCTAATTTATTTTTTATATTTTTATATTTCATATTTTGTTCAAATGTTTAATATATCTGCTGTTCATATGTTAATTTATTAGTGTGTTATATGATTAGAATGTTGTCCCGGTTTTAAAATAAAGCACAGCAATGATATTTGAGAGTGTTTCTCCCTTTTCAGGAAAAGTATCGAAAAAGTATCGAAATCGCAATACTTGACTTGGTATCGGTATCGAAACAATAATTTTGGTATCGTGACAACACTATCCTGAAGTATCCCTTTAAAACTTATCATTGATCACCAAAATGACACATTTAAACGTTTTTTCCTTGAAATAGCTTGAATGTAACTCTACACCCTTGCCTCATTTAGTATATGCGGTTCTATTAATATTGAAATTAGCCCCGCCTCCACTCACTCACACCAGCTCAGAGATTCACTCATTGACGATCACTCCTTGACCTGATTGGTTACAAGGTATTTTGTGACGTCAGAAACACCAGCGATTTCAAACTGCGTTTTTGAGACGGTAAGTAGAAAATACAAAGCAATGGTGTTGACTTGTGCATTTGTTCCTGGTCTATCTTAAAGCATATTTAAAAACACCACATATGTAGACATATAAACAACATTAAAAGCTTGATTTTCACCACAGGGGACTTTAAGAAAGCGTCTGATACTTTATACAATTGATTGCTTTAAAGTAGGGCTGCACGATTAATCGTAATTAACATGAAATCGCACTTAAAATGATTTGGCTTAGTGCGATTATGAAATCACAAAGGCTGCGATTTTTCTTTTTTTTTTTATGCGCAGCTTGTCATTGATGTCTCTGTAAACGCTGCTCCACCTGAAAGCAATTGTGAGTTTGAGTCGCTTATAACGTGCATTTGAAAAAGCAAAGCGTCAAACACCTTTCCAAACATGAGAAGCATTTATGAACCTCTTGTCCAACAAAATACAACATTTAATAACATGTTTTTACTCCAAACTAACTTCATAACGACAGTTGAATATTTGAAAACATCCTTCTGTGAGATGATGTGGCTTCTTACACAGAATAAGGCGCACAACATATTATTTCATAGTATTTTATATAGTGATAAAGGCTATGTCGATTAGCATTGAAGTGTAAATATACTGTATCATCATGAAAATACCTGAGAAGGCTTGAAGAACTCAGATACAGTATATTGTCCTAGTTGTGTGTTTATTAGTCATGTCTAATCAATCAAAGCGTTCCAATCTTCTGTTTATTCAGCTACAGATAGTAAGAAGCCAATAGGGATTTCCTAGAAAGATGTGCATTATCTACTTCTGCAGGGCATTTTTGGAGTTTCTGCAGGGCATTTTTGGAGTTTCTGCATGAGAGCGCCCTCTGGCTTTCACTGACAAGCTGTGCATAAAATAACTGCCAAATCGCGTGCGGTTTAATTTCGATTAATCGTGCAGCCCTACTTTGAAGCAAGCAGCTTTACAGTATGAAGCATGAAAAACAGTGTCAGTGTCACTTTCAATTAGAATTACAACTAAGTTCTACTATAAAGCACCTCTCCTGTGTGTTCATGTTTTTACTCGCGTCTGACCTTGAAGGACTTAACAGAAGAAATTACTCTGAGATGATTGCCACATCAAAGAAGGCGGAGCCTCGGAGCCACACCTTCTCATTATGTAATCACCACGGACCAATGGTAGGTTGAGCAAACTTTTCCAGAAAATTCGCTTTGGCAGGTGGTTTCGAATTCCAAACGAAGTTCATTTTGGCCTGATTTTTGTTTGTAATGATGTCACAACAGTTCGTTCTTCGATTTAACTTAAAGGGTTAGTTCACCCAAAAATGAAAATTCTGTCAGTAATTACTCACCCTCATGTTGTTCCAACCCCGTAAGACTTTCGTTCATCTTCAGAATACCAATTAAGATATTTTTGATGAAATCTGAGAGCTGTCTGACTCCTTCATAGTCTGCTAGGCAATTTCAGAAAAGTTAGTAAAAACATTGTTAAAATAGTCCAAGTGAATACAGTGGCTCAACTTTAAGTTTATCAAGCGACGAGAATACTTTTTGTGCGCAAAAATAACGACTTTATTCAACTATTCATTTTCTTCCATGTGGGCCTCTGACGTAAATTCACGAGCTCCATGACGCATTCGCGAGAACTGAGAAGATGGGTCTTGATGAAGTGTTTAAAATGGTTCTAAAGTGTGCATTTCCTGGATGCCCGAATCGTGAGAAACCAACGAGAAAACGTAAATGTGCCTTACCAATGCCAAAAAATGAATGGCTTACCTTTCACATTTTCCCATCAAATGATTGTGAGTGTCATCATCTCAGTTCTCGCGCATGCGTCATGGCGCTCTCGTGAACTCACGTCAGAGGCCCACACAGAAGAAAATGAATAAAGTCGTTATTTTTGTTTGATTTTTTGCGCACAAAAAGTATTCTCGTCGCTTGATAAACTTGAGGTTGAGCCACTGTAGTCACTTGGACTATTTTAACAATGTTTTTATTAACTTTTCTGGACCGGCAGAATGAAATTGCCAAGCAGCCTATGAAGGAGTCAGACAGCTCTCAGATTTCATTTGTGTTCCGAAGATGAACGAAAGTCTTACAGGGTTGGAACAACATTTTTTTTCACTTCTGTCAATAGTGGGAAGAGGATCAGGCGTGACTTTTTACTGCGCCGAGTCGAAGTACTCCCAAAAGTGCTATTCCGCCATACATTATAGTTATCCTTTTTTAACCCGCTTAGAAAAGCACCACGTTTTATTTTGTGTCACCCTACTTGGTCGTATAACTACTCGTGTAACTGTTTTTAAATAGGGAAAACGTTGATGTGTTTGGTCACTTCTAAATTCATTGCTGTTAGATACCATTGAATATACTGGGCTAAGCTAAGTGCTTCAAAGTGTCACCGCGCGCCAGAGCGATTGAGTGCACGCACTGAGATGAGAGAGGTATGTATCAACTCGTCTTAGTTAAGGGAATAACATAAGTATCCCTTTAAGGTACATCAGGGCTTTAATTAGCAATTAATCTGGACATTTATGTTAAAGCATTATGGAAACAACATTCATTTCAGAAGGAAACCAAATGATCTGAAATCACCTAGTTTGTGCTTGCAATTCTTTTTTTAAGTGAATCCAACTTTAAGTTCAAACCAAAGACTGAGTGTTTACCATCATTCTCTTAAAACTATTGTACTTCAGACGCCAAAAAGACAAGGGGTGGGGAGAAGGGGGAGACCCCAAGGCACTTATTTGATGGCTTCAGCATGTTGCAAGAAACAAAAATCTCTTCCTCTCGAGCCCTCCCTCCTACTTGTTTCTGGGCTAGTGTACAATGTTGACTGCTTTCTGTTAACATCTGTAGTCCTGATCATGCGGTCAGAATGAACCGCTCTGCTCCCTTTGATTCTCCTATCTTCCACAGCATGATTCTCCAAACAAAAAAAAACCATAAATAGATTTAAATATAAACTGAGATCATAATTAAGTACCAGCAACTTACTAGTTTTTAAATGGCAATGGGTCCTTTCTTTCTCTTGAGTTCTCTCGCTCTCTCTCTCTTTCCCTCAGACATGGAACACTGAAAGAATTTGGCGGCTAGCAGCTGTTCAGTCTTCGCTTGGTCTGTAAACATTACCTTGCCTTAACATTTTCTCTCAGTTTCTCCATTAATTACATTGTGATTGCATTTTGTTAAGCGTTGAAAAAGGTTTCTTGACAAAAGGGAGTCAGTTTAAACACTTAAACTAATTACTGTTATTCACAACGATATTACATAGACAACACTGTTGTGCTAATGGGAACCACAGAATGACACCCAAAGCTTAAATTAAAGCTCAAGTATGCAATTTCTGCATTACTAGAGTCACCAAACAAATTGCAAAAATGCTCAACAAACAATGAGGAATGGTTTTTTTTCCAAGTATTGATAATGGCATGTTGGATATATGGTTCCTTGCTCTTGCTATAATAGGAAAATGTAAACCTTGCCTTCCAACTAGTACATCGTGCAATGAAAATAAATGTAAGACATGAGTTAGTTTATGGACAAGATGCAGACCCATCATTTCTACCATCTAACCGTGCCAGACTGTTTCACTGTTTTCACTGCTGACCTACTTCTATAATCAGAACATTTGTTACTTCTGCTTAACTTTGGCTTTCAAACTAAGAGTGGGCCGAGAAGAGACAGAGGACCGTCTTAGTTTGAATATTTTTTTTATCAACTGAAAGCCAGAGAAATTCTGAGTGTATACAAAAACCCCAATCAGATTATTATTTTTCAGCATTCTTGTGCTTCACAACTGATGTTTAACATCTTTCAGCAGTCATACTAGTGTGTGCAAAACAAAACATCATTATTACTATTGTTCATACTGAAGCAAAAGTCACCTAATGTCCCAATATAGGCTTTATGCCAAACGTCACATGACCAAACAGGAAAACATGTCTCAGTGCATCCGTTTGTTGGAGAAAGTGTTAACGGCAGTACGAACTGGCACGGATATCTATGGACCTTTCTAAGGTAATCAGCTAACCTAGCTAGTTCTTTTTATTGTTGCCGTTTTATTCTATTTAAATATGTAAATGTTAGTGAGAAGACGAAAAATAAAAAAAAATTTTAGATATCAATCTGCATTTTTGATGGATCGGTTATGCTCATCTTTGCTCGCTCCATTTAAGGTATCTTGAGTAAAACGTCTCTATATTTAACAAAGCACATAAAAAAGACCTGAACCGGAAGCGATGCATCCTGTTTTACAGGATATGGAAGTTTGTTGCACATAACCCCTGTGATGGATTTTTAATGAATAAGATAGTAAACGGTATTTTAAACTAACCATGATTCTAACAATAATAACACATAAACTTTACTTCCCCTTTTAGGGCTAATATCCTAACACTTTGAAACACGTTGTACTAAAACGTTCTGCTTTTTGTCTATTTGCATAATGGGAAATTGTCTAGTGCTGACCAACAACAATATCAAAAATATACTGTCTCTCTTGTCTCATGACATATTGAGTAATCAACAGAACTCTTAACCCTTTTGTGTTTTGTTATGTTCCAAGATATTTTTACTTAGGCCACTAACAGAGAGGCTTGCTTCACCAATGGATATTAATAGAAGGTGACATGTTAAAGTCATGAGTTAGGCACGATGATTTTGTTTTTATGCGTCATATCTTTATTCCATAAAACCTGATGTACTATTCTATGTGGCCGAGATTCTCTGAGAATTGCTCGAGAACTCTCCCGGCCGTGATGAAAGCATTTAAAGGACATTTGCTGAAGTTTGTCTGTCATTTATGCTGCGTGGCAAGTCAGTTAGAAGACCCAGAGATACTAAACGTTGTAGACATTAGGGGACGTCGATTGTAGGCGAGACCCAGATAGACTAAACGTTGACTGAAGACGTTCGGGGACGTCGATTGTAGACGAGACCCAGGTAGACTTAGGTCAGGTGAGAAAATAAAGACAAATCTACCACACCCCCATTATTCAAAAAAAAATAATTCTGAACACTTTAGCAAGCAACTTATTTAGGTCAGGGTCAGCAGGGGGTCTACTCTATGATGTCATTTCCAGTTATGTTTTTAGTTTTTTTTGTTTTTATGTTGCAAAAAATTTACTAAAAACCAATTTTATATATATATATATATATATATATATATATATATATATATATATATATTATATATTAGTCTTCATTATGACATAAGGACAGCTGTACCACCCTGACATTGATTTTTTGCATTCGAAAAATATCCAAATGAATTGTAATTCAGGTATTAAAAACATGCTCATCACAGCAGTCAAGTCATTGTACATATGCAGTTTTTAATTTTTTAATAAATTGAAATATACAACAAAAAATGAGTGCTATGAAATTGATCCTTGTGGGTTCCAGAATCTCTCAAAACCTCTGATTATTTATGTTCTGATTTTGGTATTTTCCATTTATAAAAAATAAGACTGGACTACACTACAACATTTGCACATATTTTTGTGCCAATTTCCAATTGTCTGCACGAGGCAATGCTAGTTGTCAAAAGTCAGAGGCAGTAGGCAGATATTAAAATCTGTTCCGATTTTAAAGGTCATGTAGTGTATTACAGCCTTGAGCCTCTCTGTTTATATTGTATCTATTCACAGAGCTCCGGAAACTTGATTTGACAATTACATACTCCATGACACTCATCTAGTTTGTATACATATGCCACAGCTTTGGCTAAACCCTTGTTCTCTTTAATTGCACTCATCAATTAGCCTCATAATGATAGCCTATTTGTGTGTGATATTGGTGTAAAATTTGCGTCTTACCTCTGCACCGCAATGGCTTGTTGGTGGGTGTAACGAGTGCCCGTTCGCGAGTGTAGGAGGAAGTGACCCGGCACAGTTACATGACTGGATTTGATGACCACGCAGAAGGCACGGATGAGGATCAAGAGGCCGAGGCACACTATGGCCACGCCAATGAGAACACTGTAAAACTGCATGGTAATGAAGAGCACTATGCCTATAATCACAACCAAGATCCCCAATGAAACTTGCCATCTGTGCTGGAAGGACATGCTGTTCCGTCTGGCTATGCCATCACTAGTAGGCTCATTGTCTTCCACCCTTGTAAGACAGTGCATGTGTGTATGAGAGTTTTAGTATGAGCTTCAAGTCGTGTTGCACAAAAAGTACAGCACAAAAGTCAGTCCAGCCCTGGTGTCAGTTCATATCCTTGAAGATCCAAGAAAGAGATTGCAGACCATCCTACACAGAGCAGAAAAAAAGAGTGAACATTACACTAAATGCATCACAGATAGAAACTATGTAACCTACATTGATTTAATTGTATTTTTATAGACAGTACAGTGTAAAAAAAAAAAATATATATATATATTGTTTTCTGTTTCCTGTTTTTTTTTTTTCAGGTAACCAACAATGTGCTTCATGTGGTAACATCTGCTGTTCAGAAGTCAAAAATATATTTTAAAATGACAGAATAAAATTGACTTCATTAGTAAGACTACAAAAAAAAAGTCCCTGTAAGGGTTAAAGTAAAAATCCTTTTCAGTTGCATTTTACAACTTCTATCAAATGAACAATCAACATTATACAGTCTTATCCAAACAAGAGGTAATAGAATTGAAATGTCATTACAATTATTATAGTTTAATATGATGAGTTAATATTGTGACTGGTTTCCTTTTTTTTTTTTTTTTTTTTTTTTTTTTTGTCTAATGTGTAACAAAAAATCTGAACTACTGAGTTTTTCCTGTTTTATCGTCGTCATTAAAATATACAGTAGCCTATACCTTGTCGTGTTGACGCAGTCCGGCGTGCGTTTGTTTTGACCGTGAAGTTGAACATCAGTGGATGAGTGTAAAGGTTTCTTCTAATGAACTGTCTTCTTCAACATCTGTCTGCACGTCCTGAATAAGCGTCCAGCTCTGCTTGTCATTATACTCAACGAGGATAATCATTTCCACCGAGCTCTTCACTTTACCACGGAAATCACGACTCACCCAGTCATTTCCTTAAAGAATGCTTAATGGAAAATCTAATTCTTCCCACAGTCATCGCTGTCGGTAGATATGCCATCTGTTTGAGTCTCTGCGGTCATTTAAACGTGAAAAGGAAGTGGCAGAGTTTATGGGCGGAGGTTGATGCCACTAGAAGCGTTGTCCGATTCGTGAATCGTTCTTTTAATTTGAATCTTTTTAATGATTCGGGTGAGCCGGGTCACTAAACCGGTTCATGAACGGATAAGAGAGAGATCCGAAATCGCCCCCTAACTATTCGCGAATTCGGACAGCCGTTGAGGCTGAGCTAGAGACTGTAGACACTGTAGCTCTAGACACTGGCATAACGTGGGATAGAATGAGTGAGTGCACTAAATTACATGGTGTTTCGGACACCACTGCTGCAGATATCTGTCCCTTCAAATAATGCCCTATTCGAGGGTATATGGGGGCGATTTCGGATTCAGCCAAGAATCAAATCTGATTTACGTTAGCTTTGTATTGGCAGAATTAGGCTATAAAATCGAATTATTTATGTTGTCTTAATTTTACTCACACAGTTTAAATGGGTATTTATACAGTAGATGAAATAGCTGCATAAGGTGTTCATTCGAAAAGGGTTTTGTCAGGCAACACTCGATGACGTGATTACGCCATGACGTAGCCTACAAGAATCGCTGAACCGTTTTTAAATGAACTGTTCGAAAGAACCGAGTCGCGGAGTGAGTCTGACTTCCCATCACTTGTCGATAAGGAAAACACCCAGTCCTGGCTGGGCGTGGAAGAGCCGAGTCTCTCGTGTGACTCACGTTCAGAGATTTCTTATACAGCTTTATTAACAACACACACACACAGGAGGGAAAAAACCCTTAATAAAACAGCTGAATTCCGTCATTACATGCTGAATTATAGTAACTAGCTATTAGATCATGTTATTTTCAGAAACTTTGCACCTGCCCGCTATTGACCCTTAATCAATAAGTTAACTTGCATGACTCAGACTAAATTCTTAAAGCATGATTACAGGGCCACACTTTACTCACTTCCAAACAGACAAGCTCTGGAAAAAAAAAAAAAAAGAGACTGCAAAATTAGCAGTTACTCTGGATTTTTTTATTTTTTTATTATGTATCTTTTTGAGTGAAATTAACATTTTGCAGCATTCTCTTAATTTTTTTCCAGATCTGTAGAGGGACACACCTTTGGTCAGATCAGATAAAACTATATGACAAAGAACCAACACCCCTCTCAAAAATAGCTTCAGCATACACATCTGTATAAAATGTAAAGTTTTAAAGGTTGGCATTGTCACATACACATGTTTCCATGAGTTTCCTGTTGCCTTTTGTTCTATTTTCCCGCCACTTGTTTGTCTCCTTGGTTTAAAGGTTGGCATTGTCATTATGAGTTCTGTGTTTCAGCTGTGTTTGCTTTATAAGTTGTATCCTCACAGTCACTCTTTGTCCAGTCACCGTCTATGTTAGAGGTTGTTGTTTGTTTGTTTGATTGTTTGCTTGCTTGCTTGCATTGCCTTCGAAGTGGATTATTAAAGACTTTTGAAACTTGATAATCTTCTTGTTCTTCCTTCAACCTTGTGTGACAGATGACCAGACCCTCAGAAATGAGAAGAATGGACATTGCATCAATGAAGGGCAATATCATTTTGGATGGAGGGACAGTTTTTATGTTCCAGAGTGGCAGAGACCTGGAGCGACATCTGCTATCTTGCCACCTGCGACAACGTCTGTCTAATGGAGGGATTTTGGTGTGGTCTGGACGAAGATCTCTGCTTCGTCATGCCCCGCGGCGATCCCTGCTGGACCCTAGAAGCTCAGATCAACTTCGCACTGTGGACGAATGGATCCGTGCTCACAGTGGGCGAAGCGCAGGATAACAGTCTCGTCTACCAATATACACTGGTCAATCAAGGTAGTGAAATAATTAGTGAAAAAGCAATACAAATATGCCCAATTAAGATAATAAAAGTAAAAAAATAAAATAAAATAAAACTTTAATCACTTTGCCAAAAAGGTTCAGAACACTACCTTGATTGACCAGTGTATATTTGCCATCTTTTTGTACACAGCACACTGTTGGCACAATGGGCTTGTAAATCCCTCAATGCAGGACTCCCTGTTATGGAGGGTGAGTTTTTTGTGTATATGTGTATGTCACAATCCATACACAGCCACTCTTGGGGCATGCAGTCTCTGCAGCGAATGACGGCAGGAGATGTGCAGTGGCTGCAGTTATTTTCTGGAGCCACATTGCAGGACAGCAAGCAGTTGATGTGATAGGACCTTGCTTTCCGCCACTCATCTTGGGCTACAGATTGGTGGATGGGCCACATGGTGTGGATGTTGAAGGATACTTGCTGGTGCCTTGAACATCTGCTGAGGTCAGAATGTCCTGCAGTTTCTGCATCTCACTGTCTTAAAGACAGAAATAAGAAAATAATCATTCCTTTCACGCTTATAGCTAACTTGCTTAATTACAGTAAAGTCAGGTGTCATCTTACCAAATGAGTGTTGAGAGCAGTTTGATTGGATTACTGTGGGAACCTCCTCAGATGACTCAAAAGGAGTAGTGCTCTCACTGCCAACAACGGAAACAACTGAAAAGATAGATAGAAAGGAATGAGATAACAATTTTCATGTCTTACAAGCATATAATACAGTGTTCATTAGTGACTTACGGCTATAGTAGGCAAATTGAAATGTCTGACAATTCCATTAATCTCTAAAAGTTTTTTTTTTCCCTCATTATCTGGACATAATCTTGAACTGTTAGCAGCACACTGCAAAAAAGCTTTTCTTACTTAGTATTTTTGTCTGGTTTTCAGTCCAAATTCTTAAATCAAGATGCATTTACTAGGTAAGTAAAATTAGATAAGAAATTATGTCTGGTTTCCCGGGGGAATAAATCAAAATTAAGTGAGTTTTTGCTTAAAACAAGCAAAATGATCTGTCCATGATCTTAATTCAAACAGAAACAAGATTATTTTTCTTACCCCATGGACAGATAATTTTGCTTGTTTTAAGCAAAAACTCACTTAATTTTGATTTATTTCCCAAGAAAACAAGAAATAATATCTTACGGCATTTTACTACTTTAGTAAATGCATCTTGATTTAAGAATTGTTTTGATATTTGGACTGGAAACATGACAAAAATACTAAGTAAGAAAAGCATTTTTTTGCAGTGCATGAACCTGACACCGATTGCTTCACTTCCACTTCCAGTCATTTCTTTGGAATTGCTTAGCATTACAGTGAAGTCAATAACATAAGTAACACATCCACCACCATGTTGTGTTTCTGATGGCACAGTTTAACATACAGTATTCAAAGGAAAATTATTAAAAACCCGAAACAGAAATCCTTTTAAGTTTTACCATGGAAAAAGCTGTGCACTGGAAGCCCCACAGTTTGGTGGTCTGTTTCAAAAGTGACACAAAACCATATTTATGTTACCTAACAAATAGCAAGCTGAATTCTGTATACAATGGGCACAGTTATACTTAGTTCAGAAAGAGTGGGTGGGTAATCACAAATAATCCTGGAAGACATGGACTACCTGTAGCTGAAGCACGTTTTCGTGTCTCTCCACTTCTGCTTCTTTTTAGCAGTGGAAGTCCTTCAGCATCTCTCTCCACCCATCGGACATTAAATTGACTGCCTTTAGCAGATGTTGCTTTGCCCTTCGCTTCCTTTGCCTTGCATGACAGAAAGTGAGCATTGTATGATAACACTGAAATACAGCCAACTCTTGAGCAGTTCATTCAAATTTTGCACTCTAATTCCCATTCTTTAGTATTATTACCAATACTGGAAGATCACTGTCTCAAAAAAAATACTCACTTTGGTTTGAGCAAGAAGCATGTCTGCAATGAAAATAGCATCATCTGCTCTCCCTCTGTCTTGCTGAGCAGCCATTTCAAAGATACTATACTGGAAAGGAAGATAAAAACACGGTCAGACAAAAAGAATTGAGGACAGAGTGTAGGCTATATAAAACTACATTTTTAAAAATGTTTTGGACTGAGAGAGAGAGTAAGGTGAAAGAAAAATAATGAATAGAGTAACAATACTTACTTGAAGACAGTGAAGCTTTAGGAGAGAGAGAGAGAGAGAGAGTGAGTGAGTGTGTGTGTGTGAGAGAGAAATAGAAATAGAGAGAGTGTGTGAGAGAGAGAGAGAAATAGAAATAGAGAGAGTGTGTGAGAGAGAGAGAAAGAGAGAGAGAAATAGAAATAGTGTGTGTGAGAGAGAGAAATAGAAATAGAGAGAGTGTGTGTGAGAGAGAGAAATAGAAATAGAGAGAGTGTGTGAGAGAGAGAGAGAAATAGAAATAGAGAGAGTGTGTGAGAGAGAGAGAAAGAGAGAGAAATAGAAATAGTGTGTGTGAGAGAAATAGAAATAGAGAGAGTGTGTGAGAGAGAGAGAAATAGAAATAGAGAGGGTGTGTGAGAGAGAGAGAGAAATAGAAATAGAGAGAGTGTGTGAGAGAGAGAGTAAGAAGAGTATAGGAGTGGCTCTTAAAAGAGCCGTTGGTTTTCTTATAAACAGATACAGGTGGCGGTAACAGGGAAGGATGGTGGGTAAAAACAGGAGCTGTTGGATAAAGGAAAACAAAAACATAGTTAATTCTCTTGCAGCAAGGCTTCCTGGATTTGTCATATTATACATGCAGAACTGTAACAAAAAGAAGAAGATAACTGTGATTCTGTTATTGCACAATGCATATTCAGCATGTAAACTGCATTCATGAACAGAAGCAGTGAGTCGTATGAGGTGGTGAATGCATCATTAATATGCTAAATATATGAATACATTTTCATGACCTCTAAAATAATTTGTGATTTGTGCTCTCGATGCGCCTGTAATTAGGCGTGTGTATGGTTACCGTAGTAAAACCATTGTTATTTTTTTTAAAGACTGCCACTGTTGTACCCCAATAGGTAAAACTTTTGCACATTTTCTTCTGACAGATTTATTAACAACAATTACAGAACATAACACAATCCATTTGAACTTTAACGATCAATCCAAATAAATTGAATTGCACAAACTAGCATAATTATAGTAAATGTTTTCAAAAGTTTGGGGTCGGTAAGATGTTTTATGTTGAAAGAAGTCTAATCTGCTTACCAAGGCTGCATTTATTTGATCAAAAATACAGTAAATCTTTGTAAAAACAAATATTGTGGAATATTATTGCAATTTAAAACCATTTTAAAATTTTTCCATTTGAATATGTTAAAATGTAATTTATTCCTGTGATCAAAGCTGAATTTTCAGTATCATAATTATTAGGACAGCATTTACATGAAATATATATATATTTGTGTAACAATGTAAAGGCCTTTACTGTCACGTTTAATCAATTTAATGCATACTTTCTGAATAAAATAAATTCGTGCTAAATAAATAAAATTACTGGTTTAAAAAAACACCATAGGATCGACATTTTTTATGTGATCCTTTAGAATAGATACAACCTCAGTAATGATATTTCAGGATCGAAATCCGCGCATATATCATCATCATCATCATCATCATCAACAAGCAGCGGGGTTTATCTAAAGTTACTTCCCATCGACCATAACAACTTTTTATAAACGTAATATAACATACTATGCAGTCACTGCAGCTTTCTGTGATTTAATTAGCCAATTAATATCAATTTCCATTAACGTTATTGACCACGATAAAAAGCTCCACAGTCCACACACACACAAATATAACGTTAGGCTACTACAGCAACGTTAGGAGTTACGTTAGGAGAACCATAATAAAAAATATGGCTTTGACCGACCTGATCGACGCGGGAATTTTGGAGAATGCAATATATCGCTTTGGTCCGTGGGGAGTTGTTGGCATTGAGGAAATGATCGCCCCCTGCTGGTGGTACTCAACCTTGATTCATGCGTGTCATTTTTCACACCTAGAGGAGGCAAAGCGTGACATTGACACGCATCCGCTAGTGGACCAGCGTGTGTATGACACGCTTTAGCGTGATACCGCCGGAGCCCCAGAGTGAGACCAGGGGTGTGAGCCAGCAACATCTGTAGCAGAAGGAATTTAGGTGGAATTGGACACTGAGGACTGGCTGATAAACTGGGACACCGAGATACTGCCTCCCACCCTGAATCATTTGTCTGTTCTTCATCATCGCGATTTCAAGACAGCAATGAAACTTGAAAGGACTGTGAAATATCTGTTTGTTCGTCATCACTGTTTCATTTACTTTATTGATCCCGTCCAGCTTCTCTCTTTCACCCTCACCTCAGAGCTCAGCCAGTCCTCCAGCTCCACCTCTGCTGGATGCATGCCGCTCTTCGCCTTCCCCGGGAATGCCTTGCTGCGACGTGAAGGCTCAGGTTGTGCAACCACCATTAGCACCTGAGCGAGTGGATCCTGTGGCTCCACCTCCGGCCTCTGATCCCTTCGCTCCACCTCGACCCGTTGGCTTCGCTTGGCTCCTCCCACCCTTGGCTCCACCAGAGACCAGAGACCTTGCGGCCCTACCGGGTTCCCTCGTCAATACATCAATCCTTTTTCCAAAACGTGTTTGTCTTAGTGTTTATATTTTAGACCTGTCAGGATGGTTTTTGCGGTAAATTACATATACAATTGTGTACTTGCCCATGCATGTCTCGTCATATCTTTAAAGGGATAGTTCACTTTGAAATAAAATTTAAAATATCTTGGCAAAATTCCCTTGTTTAGTGCAGAAAAACAGCGATAGTGTCAAGCTGAAAATACAAGCCGTATATCCCATACACATGTCTGTCTCTTAACACTACAAAGATAGTTTACCTATAAAATAAACCACATAACATGTACAGTGAATGTGTATTAGTGCGCATTTCACACCAATCCTGTTTAAAAAAAAGAGTGCCAAGCGTCCCGACGGTGACAGCTATTAAACCTGTTTTTCTCAAAATTCCGTTCCAGAAAATCATAGCGATCGGCCGACTTCAGATAAACATAACTTTTGCTATCAACAAGCTATGATAAAAATAAAAACAGATTTGGAAAGGGCTTGATAACAGCTTCCATATTATATCAAAACCTGTAATACATATGTATATGTAATGCGCCCTCAGATCACTTGGACGTGGTTGTGTACAAGAGGTAAAAACGATATAAATACTGTTCGTTTTCTCACACAAACTGCTCATTTTGTGTCTTAGCCCATCAATGTGTACTTACGATGGGGAATTGTTTAATTTGGACTTGAGGCGGTGACCATAGACCTGCATTATATGACTGACAGACAAGAACGGTTTGACCTAAAAATATCAAAATTGAAACTACTGCGGAAACAAAGACACCTACATCTTGGATGCCCTTGAGGTAAGCTAAAACATACCAAAATTTAATTTCAAAGTGAAATGAAAGCTTTAGCATAAGTTCTGCCGGGAAGACTCAATTGTTTGCGTCACTTATTACATTCTCATTTATCCAATCACGTTCTAATAATAGAAGTATAAAGGACCCGTACTTACACTTGTCTGAGTTCGCAGATGCTGAATGCTTCACTCACCACCATCCACCCCACCACCACCAAGATGGTTTCCTCCACTAATAAGAAGGCTTCTTCTCTCCATCTTTATCACCACAGGATGTTCCTTCCCCTCCAACCACCCCACCACCACCAGGACGGTCCCTTCCAATACATCACAGGAGGTCGGCTGCGCCCCTGCCTTCATCTTCAGGCAGGAAATGCTGAATCCGTACCCTCGGATTGCGAGTTACGGACGGGGCCTACGCCAAATAGTTTATTGCATAAATTGCTTGCTGGGTCATTAATAAATGGATGATTGTTACAATATCTTCTCCCGAGTCTTTCTGCTAGAACTATCTCTTTAAATAGAGAAAAGTTGATCCAGCTTCTTTGACGCATAGTTTTTGTATTGTATTGTATCAAGTATTGGCATGGATTAGTTGTCACAACAAGTGAGAAAGGTTGACACGGAGCACGATAAATCTCGAAGCTCTGGGGAATCACCCATTTAAAAAAAACGAGCGTCTGCTGGCAAAACAAGAACATGACAGAGCTCGTAATAAAACAAGAATCAACAATGGCTTGCTTTTTCGGACATGGCGAGAACTGAGGGATTTGAAATGTTGTAAAGGCAACAGGGAGATTGTGTTTTTATTACTCAACAGGTGAGAAAGGTATTTTATTGAACAGATAAATTGTCATATGTATCTCTCTAACATAGTTCATTGTAAAGCATTATCTATTGTGAAGGGTCATTTCATTATG
Source organism: Leuciscus leuciscus (assembly GCF_965113295.1). Classification (NCBI taxonomy): domain Eukaryota; kingdom Metazoa; phylum Chordata; class Actinopteri; order Cypriniformes; family Leuciscidae; genus Leuciscus; species Leuciscus leuciscus. The sequence continues at coordinate 23,743,011 of NC_138743.1, forward strand.
GCATTCTTCAGTTAGTCAGCTTGAGATCCTTTCCACACGTTTACACCTCTTGGCCTGGTAATAAATGAGTTATGAGCAGAAGGATAACCATATTCATCCGCAGAGCCGACTGCATACAGTTATATAGTGTACCTTTAAAATGTCATAAATGTCATAAATTGCGTATTGTATATTTATCTGTTTAAATTTTACACTGTTCATACAACCAACCTAGGATTTACAGATTTAAAAAATGTAGAAACTGATATAAATACTGGATTCTTCACGGAGATATAAAAAAAAGTAATTTAAAGAGCATTATGTTCATTTTTTGCCACTTTGTCATTGATGGTAAGATCTTCACCTGTTATGTCAAATATTCTGCACTGCATGACAATATGCAAAAGTTTGTAATCATATACTGTTTAATTTTCAATCATACCACATCTGAAAAAGAAACTGGGTCTAGTGTGTCCTTTTTAAAAAAACGAACAAACAAAAAAGTACAGCATTTCTAAAAAAAAAGTCTTGCATGCACACAAAACTGATGTAAACAGCCCTCATTGCAGTTCAAAGGAAACGCACAGTAAATACGCATAAGGAAGAGAATACCCAGAAGTGCCTTTGTTAAAAGATGCAAATCATTATAATGGGTGAGTCAGAGGAAGTAGTGGCCGTGAATGTCATGTTTTATAGTGTTCCAAACAATATTAACAGAGCATTAGTTCATCATTAAACTCAGTAATGCTGTGTGGTTTTCTCAGCAGAGATGTGCTGCCATTATCAGGCACCACAATGTGTGCCTTATGCATAAATCATCACTCTGGCCAGATCTCTAAAGTGATCTGACCATGCGATTTTTGAGTCTGTGAAAATTGTGTGCTTATACAGGCTATCCCATGAAAATATTCTATTGACTAAACACAATAATTTGCCAAGAGAGTCTAAAAAATGAATAAATATACAAACAAAACATTTTCTCTTTTCAAAAAAATCATCCACATCACTGCTAGAAAGCAATTCGGGTGCCAAGTGCACTGGCTTTTTGTTTTTGGAAGTACTCTAAATACTTTTAAATTTTGAATATTTTGGAAAATCCTATGAATTATGAATTGTGTATAAGTGTGATGTTTTGTGAATATTACTATTGAATGGATTTATGGATATGAACTTGTTTTATTATTTATGTGAATGTAAATATATATATATATATATATATATATATATATATATATATATACCTTTATTATGTGAAATAATAAAAATATTTGTTGTTAAAGGTGCTCTAAGCGATGTTGGGTGACGTCACTTCTTGCTGACGTCCGAAGTATTGTCAAACAAAACGGAGTCTAGCTCGACCCTCCCTCCTCCTCATCCCGTCCCCTCCCCCTCCCTTCCGTGCTTCCTGAAACAGTCATGAACGAGTTGAAGGTTTTTCCGATGTAAATTCGTTCTTTCTCCTTTTCCCTATTCTTTGCTATTTGTTCATCGGAACGTCGTCTCTTTGGTTGTGTGTCGGCCATATAAAAATTCAAGAGAATATAATTCTAACATTAGTGGAGGAGTGGAGGAAAGAGAAGCATGAAGAGGGGAGTTAGCTAGAGGAGAGATGTTCTAGACAACGACTAACGTTAGAATTATATTCTCTTGAATTTTGATATGGCCGTCACACAACCAAAGAGACGACGTGGCCACGTATGGTCACATATGGCCATTTGATATGGCCACACCCCCCTTCGTGTGCACGCGCACTAACCCCCCAACCCCCGCCCCCAAATCATTCTTGACGGTTATTGGCTGGAACACTGTTTGTTATGTTTCGTGGTCCAGGCTGGGCCAGTTTGTTTTTCTTGCCGTTTGTGGAGCCTGGGCTGTCTACAGAGACCGCGTTTTTTTACAGTGTGTTCAGGGGACAGGCTAGCAGATAGTGAGGAGATGTTTGCTGTATGTGACAAAAAAAATGTCAGCCTAAAAAACGTGTGACATCGCTTAGAGCACCTTAACAAAAACTATATATATATATATATATATATATATTACTGCTGTCAAATCGATTAATCGCATCTAACATAAAAGTTTTTGTTTATATAATATATTTGCGTATATATGTTTATATTTATTCATACATTATAGATATATATATGTGTGTGTGTGTGTGTGTGTGTATAAATATATATATATATATATATATATACAAACACACACATATATATATATATATATATATACAGTATATATGCATACATAAATAGGTGTGTACACGCACACACAGGCACATATACATATATAATATACACATATATATATATATATATATATATATATATATATATAAACAAAAACTTTTATGTTAGATGCGGTTAATCGCGATTAATCTATTTGAAAACACATATATATATACACTAATATGATAATATACTGTACACTTTGTTGACATCTTGTGGTTTGCAGACTGAATAATCTTCCATATGTAGAAGATTTTTTTTTTTTTTTAAGTATAAGGTGTGCTTCAAACATTCAGGCATTAGAATATTTTCTAAAATGTGAGTGATCAATTATTGAAAGAGTGGGAGACAGAAGGCCTACCTAAAATTAAAGCCACACCTCTTGTAAAATGCATTACATTATCTTTAATGAGAGATAAACCACATATTTCCAATAGCTTACGTATAGATTTTACATTTATAATGCATTTTATTTGAGAAAAGGCTGTTAACACATGTTCAGATGAAAACCATCTCAAGAGGCCCAAAACACCCCCTCTGCGAGCTGTGGATTGTTAATGCCTGTTTCGTAGCTTTATCAACACTTGTTTGTGAATATTTTGGGGTGGGTAATCAGCTCCTCAGTTGGGGTCTCAAGGGATGAACAGATATCACACTTCGAAACTGATCTCCCGTGAGCGTCCAAACAGAGGTTCAGTGAGCAGCTGTGTGTCCGAGTAGCTGCGCCTCAGGTGTGTGGAGCTCCTAGTGGTTTTGATGGCCACCTCATAAGGCGGAGGAGGTTCCATGTCCCAGTGAGGAGGCCGACCTCGACTGGTAGGGCTGAAGCAGGCTGGCTCCATGGGGGGATAGTCCAAATCATCACCATATACACATCGCCTTTGCACAGTCCTTCAAAATACAATCGCACATTATTATTATTATTAATACGTTCATACTGAAATATATATATATATATATATATATATATATATATATATATATATATATATATATCAATATAGATATATATTTATAATATATATAAATATATATATATATATAGGCCTATATATATATATATATATATATAGGCCTATATATATAGGCCTATATATATATATATATATATATATATATATATATATATATATATATATTACTCTGGACCTGGATAACTGGGACCTAAATGAAAGGTTGTATACAGTTGATCAACACTAGAGGGCATTTCAGTATCAGATAACAGCGCAGAGGAGCAGCAGCATTCTAAGACTTCTCATCTAAGTGATTTTTAATGACATCTGAGGGTGGGGGAGAGGGGGAAAAGAAAGAGATATGGCTCAAATCTGGATGGATAAGGGTTATGGGTGGAAAAGTAAAATGATCTGCATGTTTTGTGTTAAAAGGTGTGTTAGAGGAAGTATGAGTTCAGAGATTAGCTTTCTGGGTGTTGGAATAAGAACAATAATACAACACACACACACCCACAGCCTATAAGAATTAGGATATTATTCACGAAATGTGTAACAAAGTAGTTTCTTTCAATTTGCAATTTTATACGGGTAACACTTTATTTTAATGTGTCCTTGTTACACAGGTTACATGTATTTACTAATAGCAATAACTATAAATAAGGCATAATTACATGCAACTAACCATAAACCAAACCCTAATCCTACCCTAACCCTACAGTAAGTAGGCCACATATAGTTAATTAATATTATTCAGTACTTAAATGTATAATTACACTGTAACAACAAGGGCACCTTAAAAAAGTGTAACCTTTATAATTTACTTTGTAACACAAAAAAAGCTGCATTAAAATGGACAAGAGTTTATGTGAGTGCACATTTACGGATAGGCTACTTTAATAATAATTTTTTTTTAGTTTTTTGTTTTTCACGAAGTGATCTGGCTTTTTTTGACTGAGAGTTTTGGGGTTCCTGAAACTGCAACGGTTGATAATAAGTATGACTCTATTTAACGCACTTTTCGATGGAACCTCCTATGAATCATAAATTGCTCAAACTGACTTTATCTTCTGCGTTGATTTCATTTTATCAAACATCAGTTTATGATCATTTATGATGCGTTTCTCCACACTTACCCGTGCAGAAAGACGGACTGGGATTCGGGGATGTGGTTTCCGGCCGGTGGGGTGAACATGACTTGACTGTAGTCGTGGCTGTACTCTTCATTATAAGGCACCGGGGTTCTCTTGCCGTTCATAGCCCAGAAAAGTCCTAAAATGAGCATCACCGCCCCGAGCACCACACAGCACATGCTGAACGCCTGCAGTCGACTTTGATTAGAAGTTAGAAAAGCGGTGGAGCCACCGGTGACTATTAAAAATACTCCAATAAAAATAGCGCCATGATGTAGTGAAGGCATAATGTAAGTTCATATCATTGATCTATCTGGAATGATCCGCGCGCATCTTAAGCTTCAGGGTGATATCGAGACTCCAGGGTGAACCGTTCTGCATTGGTTCAATTCTAAAGGAAATAGTTTCATATTACCCACTGTCTTGATTTAATCACTTGTAGCTAAAATAAAAAGGACATCAAATGCATTATAGAAATGTAACATCGCCTGCACTCGATGGAGTTGCCGTTCACGCGCGTCAGGTTTAGTCCATGCTGTCAAATGAGCGCAGCTGCTTTGCTGTCAAACTCCTCTGTCATTATAAGAGCATCATTAGAGTTCATGCCCCACCCAAGAGCCGTCTGTAGGCCAGATGCTTATTGGCATGAATTTAAAATTATGATTCCCAACAAGAAGTCATGTAGATCCTTAAAGGAGCTATTTGTTGTAGGCTACGTGGCGACCTTAAACCTTTTTTAAAATAGATTTGTCTCGTATAAACAGGTTTAAACGAAAATCCAGTTGATAAATAGGCTACATTCTAGCCTATATCAATGTGAATCGTTCGTTTGCCGGTTAACCCTTCATGAGATGCTCAATCATGACGTCAGTTTGTAGGTCCACTAATTATTTAGAAATAAATTGCTCTGAAATTTCATGAGCTTTTAGATTGTTTTTATAGGGTTTGTGTGTATGTGTGTATATATATATATATATATATATATATATATATATATACACACACTATATACTATATACAGTACTATATGTATACTATATACAGTAGGCTACTGTATACAGTAATATATGCAGTATACAGTGTGTATACTGTATAAAGCATATATATACACATACTACTATATACAGTACTATATGCAGTAATATATATATATATATATATATATATATATATATATGCTATATACAGTATATACACACACACATAGCCAATATACCATTTAAACAGTAATATTGTGAAATATTATTACAATTTAAAATTATGGTTTTCTATTTTCATATACTTTCAAATATAATTAATTTCTGTGATGCAGAGCTGAATTTTCAGCATCATTACTCCAGTCTTCAGTGTCACATGATCAGAAATCATTCTAATATGATGATAATAATATTTCACAATATTACTGTTTTTTGTTTTGTTTTGTTTTGTTTGTTTGTTTTATCAAATAAATGCAGGCGTGATGAGCGGAAGAATCTTCTTTCAAACACAATCAAAGTAGGCTAATGTTTCCTATACACTGTAGGCCTATGTAGCTAGTGGTTCCATTTTGTTTATATTTTGCGAAACATATAAAATGTTCTAGGAACGTGCCTTTTAGGTTTTATTTTTTACAACCATTAAAAAAGAAATTCTCAGAACGTTGAAGTAGCCTAATGTTAATGTTAACCATGGACCTTATTTTACTTATAAGTTAGAAACCGCTAAAAACCACCTTGCTGTGCTAAACCTGGAAAAGAACTCGATAAAATAGCACATTATAGTATTTGAACCATATTTAAAATGTTATCATTAAAAAATATCAAGAGATAAGCTCAGCATGTCAGACATGTGCCTGTAACTGTACTGTAGTCACCTCATTTCTCAACTGCTGCATGATAATGAATGAACTCATCGCACCGAGTCAATGGTGTGACGGTGATTCTTTTTTGTGATTGGCTGAAGAGACGATACGAAACCACTGGCATCATCTGATTTGACGCTCTACTGACCAATCACCGCATGCTGGGGGCGGTGCTCAGACCACCTGGAAAATACATGCAAAATATAATGACAAATCGTAAGCGTGCAAGTAGTGAGAAAGGTCGCATAACGAATACAAGTCGAATGAAATGACAGTTTATTAGACCGCGTTAATGCATGTTTTTTATGTTCGTCCGTTGTGAATACAAATAAAAGCATTTACCAAAGGAAAGTCAAGAAACAAGCTCCATGCTCTCTTAAACTCCTTTGAAATTAGGCGACTCGTGATTTAAAAAGCTGTCGGAATGGATCCGTTGTTATATTTGGGTGGGTTTGTTGTTTTGTTTTTATTATGGATTAAAGTAAAGGGCTTGGAGTACGTGATAATACACCAGAGATGGATCTTTGTTTGTCTCTTTCTCCTCCCCTTATCCGTCATCTTTGATGTGTACTATTACCTGCGCGCGTGGATCATCTTCAAGATGTGCTCAGCGCCCAAACAGCACGACCAGCGAGTCAGAGACATCCAGAGACAGGTAACGGAAAAACCTCATGCTTCAGCTTTTTCATAGAGCCTGGGATTTTTATACTGTACGTTCATGTTTTCATATATTATACTTCAATACTGCACTTAAGAAAATCAGGATCTGATTGCATTTTTCTGTTCAATATTTATTCAGTAGGCTAGCCTACATCAGTGAGATTGATCATACATTATGCAGTAAAATTAGATATTCATGTAAAGCCTAATACTAATGAATATGCATGAAAAACGTGAAATGTGCCTTATCTATTAAGCGGGTGACTCTTTAAAGAATTCTGATAAAAAAAAAAAATAGAAAAAAACGGTATACTAAAAGGTAGCAAGGATCGTCCCCATACCGGTCGCGGTGACATATGGGGTGACACAGGGCGTGGCCAGAAGGTAGTGACACGCCCCCTACTATTCGACCTAACAATAACAGCTTTGGTGCACCTGTCATGGCAACTAAAAGTAAAACACTTTAAAATCGTTTCTGGTAATTGAAATAAAGCTAAAATATAAATATTATAAGGCAAATTAGAACGGAAATAAAGTACATAAGTTTCTAAAACTGAAATAAAAATAAATTAATGCTACATAGAAATATTAAATAACAAAAAACTAACTAGCACATAACAAAATTACCAACTCTGAAACTTAAAAAAAAAAGTAAGCTAAATCGTAATAAACACTATAACATTATATAAATAATACTAAAATAACACTGAGGTGCACAAATATGAATATGTCAGACTGATAAAAAAATAGACTAATTACTCAGTAAATGACATCACTTTTGGTCATGACCGAATCAAATTGAACTTGAAATTACTTGAAACATAGTAGTATGTGAAAGATATACAAGATAGTGTAGCTGTTTTATTGTGGTTATTGCTGAATAAATGTAAAAAAAAAAAAAAAAAAAAAAAAAATTAAATATTAAGAATGCATAAACTTGATGAGACTTTGATGCAATTTGATTTCAATAAAATGTGATGATTTCAATGTTTCAGGTGCGAGAATGGAAAAAAGACGGGGGAAAGAAGAAATATATGTGCACAGGTCGTCCAGGATGGTTGACTGTGTCCCTCAGGGTGGGAAAATACAAGAAGACGCACAAGAACATCATGATTAACATGATGGACATCCTGGAGGTGGACACAAAACGGCAGGTAGCTGTTGCCAAACATGCTTTTTTTAAACAACAAAATTGTTTAGATATCTTCTCCTCATTAAAAGTTTGGAAAGAAAATGCTTTCAGTGGACAGTGAAAATGTCTGTAGATAAGAATTTCAAAAATAATTTGCATCATATGTGATTATTAAAGTTAATGTAAAGAGAGGTAATGTACCAAATCAAGCGTTTACCAATTTTCCAGGTGGTGCGTGTTGAACCTTTAGCTAACATGGGTCAGGTGACCGCTCTGCTCAACGCTATTGGCTGGACACTGCCTGTGTTGCCTGAACTTGATGACCTCACAGTTGGTAGGTTATGAGAGAGAATTTCTAATCAAACAAATGTTTAAAGTGCCTTTTTATCATGCTTTTTTGGGGGGGATATTATCTTTCATGTAGTGTGATATAGCTGTTTGTGAATATAAAAGGTCAGCAAAATTTAAAAGATCAAAGTGCATGATAGATTTCCCAAGAACCAATTTTATAACTGCCTGAAACGAGTCGTCAGCAATTCCAGCCTTACTTCCTGCACGAACCTACGTAGGTTTGCATAATTTGCATAATGTCAGTGTATGTTCTCCATTGGCTGCCTGCGATCAACGTCAACTTTGACCCTCAAACACCGTAGTTGTAGCTGAGTGTTGTCGACATGTCAAGAATACGCTTTTGTACAGCGTTATGAAAGCAAATCCACTTTGCATGCACTTCAAAAGGAAAAGGACATTCACATCACTGTGTAAACAAGTGCCTCCGAAGCTGAAATTCAGCTAGTATATTTGCAGGGAAAAGCACATGACTATCTGGATAAATTCAATAATACGTGCACAAAAAGGGTTCACATACTTTTCCCAGCATCCGTGTGTTAAGCCTAGTTGTTTGTTACTAAGCCTCAGATTACAGCAAACTCTTATTTGTGTGGCGTCTAGATGCATTTGAGCATTTTCTACTCAGCACACAGTAACGCTTCTCTCCATTTAGATGAAGATTGTAAATCATCTCTGACCTGAATAATCTCTCCCTCTCTTTCCGCATGTTCCGCAAGGGATTTGTTTAATGTCTCTGAGCACTTGCAGATATTCGCTTTCTTTAAATGGAGCATAACGTTCTCTCCTGATCAATATTATATGCCATGTGTGGTGCATCAGAGGCTGCTCCTAATTAGGTTTCAATGAGGCAGATTAGATTTGGGGCGGATACGGGTCCTATTGCTGAAAGTGTTTATAGATCCCAGAAAGGAGTGCTCATTGGCGGAGAATTGTTTTATACTCTCTCTCCTTCAAATTCATTTGTAATTCTGTAGAGACACCGTGCTTAGTAATAAGACATGGGAAAGGTGTGTTGTTTTTGTGAAGTGTTGGACGATAGGAGATATTTCTGGCCACATGTATTGATTCCTATATCTTTGAAACCATAAGCACCGTATCAAAGCAATAGTTTTATACAATACCATTTCTAAAAGCAGTTTAGAGCTGTGCATCTGCAATCAAAGGTCAGTTATTTGGACTTTTGATCCTTTCTTTTTAGCTCCCAGTTGGCACTTTTTCAAATTTGCTTACCAAATATATTATCAGTGTATTTTTCAAGTGTTTGAAAGTGTCTCTCGTGATTCAGGTGGGCTGGTAATGGGAACAGGCATTGAGTCTTCATCTCACATCTATGGCCTGTTCCAGCACATTTGTGTGGCCTTTGAGCTGGTGTTGGCTGATGGTAGTCTGGTCCGCTGCACTGAGGTGAGTCCATTGTTACAGAGTATATAAAATGCACACACATAGATGGGTTAAAAATCTTTATTAAAACAAAATTCTCGCTCACAGAAAGAAAACTCTGACCTGTTCTATGCCGTTCCTTGGTCCTGCGGGACTCTGGGGTTCCTGGTTGCGGCGGAGATCCGGATAATTCCAGCTCGAAAATGGGTGAAGCTTTGTTACGAACCTGTACGAGGCTTGGATGCTATTTGCAAGAAGTTTGCAGAGGAATCAGCCAATAAGGAGAACCAGTTTGTGGAGGGACTGCAGTACTCTCGGGACGAGGCCGTGATTATGACGGGCACCCTGACAGATTATGCAGAGCCTGACAAGGTGATAATGAAAATTCTGTTATCTGATTGTTTTTTCTTAGAATTTTTTTATGGCCCACTTATTGAAGCTTGTTTCTGCCATGGATAAAAAAAGAAAAAAAAGAAGGTAATTGAGAGTTGAAGGTAATTTTATCTCACAATTCTGACTATTTTTCTTGCAATTACAAGTTTATATTTCACAATTCAAAAAAAAAAAAAAAGTCAGAATTGCTTGTTAAACACATTTGTGAGGGAAAAGTCAGAATTACATGTTAAACTCACAATTGTGATAAAAAAGTGTGAATTCTGTTAAACTCGCAATATTGAAAAAATGTCAGAATAACAAAAAGTCAAAATTGCATAAAACTTGCAATTGTGATTAAAAAAAGTCTGAATTCTTTGTAAAACTTGCAATTGTGAGAAAAAAAATTGAAATTGCATGTTAAACTCGCAATATTAAGAAAGAAAGTCTGAATTCTGTGTCAGTCAAAATTCGAGAAAAAAAGTCAGAATTGAGTTTTTAACTGGCAATATTGAAAAGAAAAGTCAGAAATGTGTGTTAAATTTGCAATTGTGAGAAAAAAAAAAGTCAGAATTGAGTGTTAAACTCACAATTGTGAGAAAGTCCAAATTCCATGTTAAACTTGAAATTCTGAGAAAAAAATTCTGAATTCTGTTAAACTTGCAGTTGAAAAGCAAATTAGATTTGAGTTTCAAACTCGCAATTCTGAGGAAAAAAGGCAGAATTGAGTTTTAAACAAAATTCTGAGCAAAAAGGTCAGAATTGAGTGTTAAACCCACAATTCTGAGAAAAAAAGGGAGAATTGAGTGTTGAACTCACAATTTTGAGAAAAAAATTCTGAATTGTGAGATAAAAATTTGCAATTACCTTTTTTATTTTTTATTTTCCGTGGTGGAAACAAACTTCACTTGCCTGTTTATTGGCAACGGCCCACTTTCTCAATGACACTCGTGTGATTATTATGAAAACATTTACAATTAAACCCCATTGCTTTATCATTCAGATTCTTTTTCTCTCTGTCTTTCCCTTTGTCTGTTAGACAAACTGTATAGGTTACTATTTCAAGCCGTGGTTCTTTCGGCATGTGGAGGGTTTCCTCAAGCAGAACCGTGTAGCAGTGGAGTACATTCCTCTCCGGCACTACTACCACAGACACACCCGCAGCATTTTCTGGGAACTACAAGTAAATTACTCAACAAAATCACCCAATTATATGCCTTTTTTCATATTTGTTTTTCAAGAAATAATAACAGTAACTGTCATCATCTTGCTTTGCATTTGGGATATGAATAATATCAGACTCTTATTGAGACAGTCATAGTTTTAACTTTCAATTTGGCTTTTGGTTTGTGGTGTACTGTACACTTCAAATGCATCAGGAGTTTGAAACACTTAGTCAGACACATGCTTCCTCCTCTATGGGTTGCATTAGCGTAAGCATCTTTCATTTGTCCCATAATGCATAGTTAAAGAGACAACTGTTATTCTTCTCTTCCATCTTAATAAAGCGACGTCTCTCGCTCTCTCTCTCTCTCTTAACCCTTCTGTCTCACTCTCAAACATTCTCACACACAGTTTTGATGCATTATATCCACTGAAGCCTTCCATTAGCTACAGGAAGCATGCGTTGTCTGTTGATTGGCAGCACTAGTCTAACATTACTCAATAAATTATGCAGCAAAAGCTCAGGTCAGGAGTGTGTTTTGACTTTCAAACATGAATTTTGTGATCATAAAGAATGCTGTACATGTACACATATTCTTGCATTTGCTAACAGCACTTCCTGTAATATTCGTGTAAACACTCATAGGTCAGCCCATTTCTTTTCTGTCTTATTCTATATCTTGTTCCCCTTTACTTTTTCATCTATCAACCATGTAAACTTACCATCACATTTCCTTCCACCATTTTGTCTGTTTTTCAGGACATCATTCCGTTTGGGAATAACCCGTTGTTCAGGTATGTGTTCGGCTGGATGGTTCCTCCTAAGATCTCTCTGCTGAAGCTCACGCAGGGAGAGACCATCCGCAAACTGTACGAGCAGCACCATGTGGTGCAGGACATGCTGGTCCCCATGAAACACATCAAGAACTCCATCCTCCGCTTCCACGAGGACATACACGTGAGACACACAAACACACACAAACATGTGGTGACAAATTGTTGGCTAATATTATAAATCTGTACTTTTTTGTCTGTTATTTTTCATCTTAAACATGCTAAAGTTTTAAAACAGAATTCTTTATTTATTGTAAAAAGCAGGCATCAAAATATATTTGTTTATATGAAAGTCTGTTCCGGTAATGCTCACCACAGACTTTATTTTGCTCAAAAATCGAAAGCTGCTATTCTGAAAACACATTAGAAATTCTCACGGGAACCCATGACTCAAAAAACTAATTCTCTTCCAGACTACAAACTGAACAGCTCTAAAGCAGCCAAATCAGAACAATGTAAAAAGGGCCAATACACTCACACACATACTGTATATTACATTTTAACATTTCTGTTTTCCATTTTAATGTGTTCAAAAGTGTAATTTATGCATGATAAATTGAATTTTCAGCATCATTACTCCAGTGTCACATAATACTTGTATTAATGTTGAAAACAGTTTTTGCTGCTTATTTATGTGAAATCTTCTTTCGGGATGAATAGAAAGTTTACAGCATTTATTTGAAATATAAATCTTTTGTAACATTATCAATGAAACTGAAAACCTTAAAACTCACCTTTGATAACCCAAAAAGTTTTGTTTTTTTTCATATTTAAAATTCTTCATGCCTTAAAATAGTTTGAATGTAACTCTAAACCCTTGCGGATTAGATATAATATAATATAATATATGCGGATTATTATTATTTTTTTATCCAGTAAGAAAACGTGCATAAAGTATGATGGAATCACATTTACCAAATAAATTCTTCGATACGCATCAAAAATGTGACTTTGCACAAGAGTAATGATTCTGAAAAATTCAGCTTTGATCACAAGAATATATTACATTTTCAAATATTTTCAAAAAGAAAAGTTATTTTAAATCGTAATAATATTTCACAGTATCACTGTTTTGATTAATTTTTGTTCAAATAAATGCAGCCTTGGTGAGCATAAGAGACTTCTTTCAAAAACATAATCAAATAACTTGACTGATCCAAAGTTTTGAATGATAGTGTATATGCAATGTACTACATTTAGTGCATTTTCTCATGGTGATGTGTGTTGTAGGTGTATCCTCTGTGGCTGTGTCCCTTCATGCTGCCCAATCAGCCGGGAATGGTGCATCCTAAAGGAAATGAAGATGAACTGTATGTTGATATCGGAGCGTATGGGGAGCCCCAAGTCAAACACTTTGAAGCCAAATCATCCACGCGCCAGCTGGAGAAGTTTGTTAGAGAGGTTCATGGGTCAGTTATCACTTTTCACCTTTCCATTAGTTGGCAAAGACTGGCCTAAATTTCAATAACCATGTTTTGAAATTCTGTAAAATTGTAAGTGATAAAAGTCTTTAAAACATTATTGTCACTGAAATACCCGGGTATTTTATAACACAGCACTTCCATATCTAGATTCCAGATGCTGTATGCTGATGTATACATGGAACGACAGGAATTCTGGGAGATGTTCGATGGAACACTGTATCATAAACTCAGAGAGCAGCTCGACTGTAAAGATGCATTTCCTGAAGTATTTGACAAAATCTGCAAGTCTGCAAGACACTGAATCAAAGCAAACCTGAAAGGTGTGACCAGCAAAACAGCCAAATAAACTGTACAACGCTTTTGCTGAAGAACATGAGCACATTGGGGCAGATACAGGGCAAATACTCTTATTTCTTGAAGGAACACCAGCTAAGTTTCAAATTTCAACTCCTATGTCTGTATTTGAGACAAAAAATAAAGGCCCTTATTATTTTAATTTTTTTTTAAGTTTAACATAAGATTCACTTAATATATGGTGCTTAACAGATCAGTAGTTTATGAACATTCAAATGTGAATAAATATAAATTATAAATGAAACTATTTTAGAAAACGTTGACTAATGATCTGTTAAGCATCATATGACCAACATTTATTATAAGAGCTATACTATTGAAGCTATATAGGACTAGAATATATATATATATATATATATATATATAACGTTTTCTAAAATAGTTATTTATATATATGTATCATTTTTTTATATAAAGACAAGCTCGCAATTGCTACTAGAAACAATTTCAGAATTGTGAGAGAAAATAACATCTTTTTTTATTTCATGCTGAAAATGAGCTTCCATAATTACCAATGATTATTAAAACAAATGAAATTTAAGAACAAATTCTTTATTTTCCTACGTTGTCAATGTTTCCTACCTCACACTAGATGTCTTAACAATATCTAACATACTGATTTATTTTAGAGGTGTGTTGAAAGGGATATTTTATATACTAAAAACATTAAAGCATTTAATATACGCCTGGCACCGTTTGTGAATGTGTTTAGCATTTGTTTTCGACCCATAATGTACCACTTTTTAATATCAAAAATATATTTGTGCGTATTATGAAAGTTATTCAGTTACATAGGTTAGTATTTTGTCTAAAAACATAAGCCATTATTTTTTGATCTAAATATCATATGTGTGGCCTTCTGAACTTGTTTTTGCCCTTTTATACTGTTCACACAGTATATATTCTGTATTTGTATTTTCAGTGTGCTGGATGTCACATACTTAGCAGTCTCAAAATATCCATTAAAATGAATAATTTAAACCATACAGACTGTCCTGCTGTTGATGTCATTGAATTTTGCTTTGATCAATATAAATGTTCAGTATCTAATAATGGAGCTTCCGCAGAGTTTTTTTCTGGTTTTGATGGCAGTGCTTAATGTGTATGGGCTGGGATGGAGTGGATTTATGCCTGAAGAATATATACCATATAAAAACTATCATCCATCTTGCCCAAATGAACATTAACTGCTCCCAGTCTCTCCCTGTAACATGATGCCGGCACTTTATGATAATACCTTGTTGAGCAGTCACCTCCATATCATATTAATTAAATATCTTTGCTTCAAGAGAACATTTTTCTTTTTTTGGCAACATTATAATATCCCTCCAAAACTAAACCATCATACAAATCTTCACTAATATCTATCATCACTCATTAAAATGCACATAAATGATGGAAAACGCTTAAGGAAACACTTCTCCCATGTCTCCCTCTAGTGACTGAATTATACCTTCAAGTCTTTTCTTTAATGGTCCCACATGCCTATAAAACTGCCTGGTGAAATGTTGCCAGATTAGGGTAAGAGAAAAGGTTCAGTCACAACATTGACAATCTATGTATTTTGAGTGCATAAATAGCATTCTATCTATCTATCTATCTATCGATCGATCAAACTTACAAAGCATCAAAGCATTTATTTGATCAAAATATGGCACAAGCACATTATTTCACAAAATAAGGTTTCTTAGATTTCAAATGTGAGGCAATGGATTCATTGTTCAAAATGAATCAGCATGTATCCACGATTTCTGATCCTTCGGAAATCATTTTAATATGTTGATTTGACGCTCAACAAACATTTATTATTATGTTGAAAACAGTTGTGCTATTTTTATTCTTTTTTTTTTTACTGTGATACATTTTTATGGATTCTTTGATATACACTTTTTCAAAGAACAGCATTTATTTGAAATAGAAATCTTTTGTAACATTTTAAAAGTCTTAACTGTCACTTTTGATCAATTGAATGCATCCTTAGTGAATAAAAGTATTAATCTCTCTCTCTCTCTTTTAATCTGTCCACAAATGTTTGAATATTGTTTTCACAAAAAAAAGTTAAGCAGCAAAAACAATTGTTTTCAACATTGATAATAAGAATAGTAAATGTTTCAAAGAATCAAAGAATGATTTCTGAAGGATCATGTGACACTGAAGACTGGAGTAATGATGCTGAAAATTCAGCTTTGCCATCACATAAATAAATTACATTTAAAAATATATTCAAATAGAAAACAATTCTTTTAAACTGTAATAATATGTCACAATATTAGTTTTTACTGTATAAATAAATGCAGCCTTGGTGAGCATAAAATACTTTTTTCAAAAACATAAAAAATATATATGTTTCCAAACTTTTAACAGGTACTGTATATGCGCTAAGCTTGTTGGAATTCAGTTAAGAGATGAACATTTTTCAAGTCTGGCCCAAGGTTTCTTTTCTATTATACATTCATACTCACAAATGTTCATGATGTCCCTGGTGTTTCTGGTTTTGTTCTCCTTTAGTTGCATATGGTAATTGCCCTGAACAATTGTTAATCAAAGCAGTGGGACAAACAGTAAAGAAAGTGCCCAAGAGAGTTACCCTGCCCTTTGCTCATTCACACTCATTAAATACAGACCAATGACATGTTGAGCACTAATGAATCCACCAGTTTGAACATGCCCTGTGAAGTGAAGTAACAGAGGGAGTGAATCCTCAGATTTTTTTACAGTCAGAACAGCTATAATTAAGGTCTTTATCAGTTATCTGGTCCTTTGTTGAGGTGAATAGGCCCTAAATTCTCAACTGCCTGACATATCAAACATGTTGTCCAAATATTTTTTCACAAAGTAATTTGTTTTACTTATTTAAATAACAATAAGATACGTTTTTAAACGTAGGCTACATTTATAGCCAAATATTTGTGTGTGCTTAACCATTTTTTCAGGGCAAATACCCAGAAGTGAGCTATAAATATGACTAAACATATTTTTATTTTATTTTTTTCTATATATCCCATATAGACAGCAAAATGTGTTTATGTACATGTGCAAAACACCTTTTCCTTAATCAAGAATTACCGTAATCAAAAAGCATCCACATAAAGCACGCCCACCAGTATACAAACCACGCCCAACAATAACAAAAACATGCAAACCACGCCCAACCGCATACGCAACACGCATAAACCCCTCCCACTGGTCTGACTGCCACAGAGTTACTACAGCTGCAGACCGGTTCCTCCTTCACCGTACATTTATGGTGCTCTACCAACCGGCCAACGACGATTTACATAGTGACTGGTGATCGTCCGGTAAGTAGATCGACATCATGGTGAAAGCATGTACGTTAGCTGTAATGATATCCAGCCTGTCATAACCATAACCATAACCCTACAGGTGTAGCTTTCACACGACGCAACAAACATTACGTGCTGCGAGAGCTTTTCTGTCTTGTACTGTAACTTACGTCGGTGCCAGTTTAAAATATCAATGGATTTGATCTGTTGGTAATAGTCGCTTGGAAATAGACTTAATCGGAAGTTTTGGAAGTTGTTTGACACCGTGACTGTGTCTCAACAGCTAGTGAGCCGCCTACATAGACAGTACTTTCGGGGCATTATAGACGCGTGCAGATGTCTGTGCAGTCTCGGAACCAACCGACAATGCAGTCTAGGTAGGCAGTTCAGCAGCTTTTGAGACACAGCCTACATTCTGGACATGGCGTTTGTGAATCGGCCTTTGCACAATAAAAGAGCTCAAGTAGTGCAGTGCAGTCACGCAGACGATTCTTAAAGGGACAGTTCACCCAAAAATGAACATTTGTCAATTATTAACCCTCATGTCCTTTGTATGACTGCTGTTGAACACAAAACATGTTAGGCAGATTCAGTCACCCTTCACTTTCTTAGCATATTTTTTCCATTCAATAGAAGTGAATGGTTACTGGGGTTGTCATTCTGTGAGGGTGACAAAGTTTTCATTTTAGGGGTGAACAATCCCTTTAATTTGTTAGTCAGTGTACCTGGTATGATTCATATTAGATGGCAGATCTTATTTTAAGAAGGTTTGTTCCATTATGTTATGCCTTGTTACTCATGTGGGTGAAAGGTGAGTGCCTCCACCTCTTTTGTTTATAACGCAGAATGTGTTTTGTAGTGTGCATCACATTAAGTACATGACTTAAGACTTGTACAAGACATTAACTCTTACATAAACTTGATGTATGAATGTTTTTTCCGTCACAGTGACAGTGAGTGAGGGAGGTGAAAGACGATAAGTTTGCCCGTGACAATGACTACAGACAGAGAGCCTCCTGTCACTGCTAAACTCCTTCACCTCGTGTTCCTCTCCACCTTCTGGGGAATGCAGATATGGGTTACCTTCATATCGGGTAGGTGTGGTCACTGTCCCCCCATATCCCCCATATCCCCCCCATTTATTAATTAAATAAAAGGCCACTTAGGTATACTTGAAGAGAGTACAGTGCATTTAAATTTTTTTATTTAATTGTAAATAACATGCAGTCAAGTGTCTGAAAAATGTACATTCAGTTCACACTTAAGTATATTCTTTTAAAGGATGTTATTTAATGTGTAATAAGTACTCCCTTTTTTTTTTTAATATGCTAAATGTACTTCCTTTTTCACAAGGGTAGTTTTATACATTTATACAAATGTATTCAAATCTAAACAAGGTTTATAATATGCACAGTCCTTAAGGCTGTCTTGATTTTTACTTTTGTTTTGCTCAGGCTTTGTGATGGACAACCATCTAAACCGACACACGTTTGGCTTCATCCAGAGCAGGCTCTTCCCGTTTTACCTGCATATCGGCTCTGCCTGCGCTTTCTTCAACCTCACCATCTTCGCCATGTACCATCCCAGCAACATGCTGGATGACAAAGAGGCCTTCCAGGTATTCACAACAAAATGTTCCCAGATATGTGAAAAGATGTTCCTGAAATAGTTCATCCAAAAATTACGAATGGCCCTCAAATCTGTACGACTTCCTTTCCTCTTTGGAACATAAAAAGAAGATATTTAATGGCGACTGCAGCGTTCAAGCTTCAAAAAGGACACAAGATCACCATAAAAGACTTGAGCATGATATTTATTTATGTCTTCTGAAGTCATGTTCTGAGTTGGAGACACAGCACTTTATTCATTGATAATCTTAATGAGCTGAGAACCGCTGTAATTGAATCCTTGAGTCAGTGAATTGAACTTTAACTGAATCAGTCAGATTCATTAACACATCATTGGTTTTATGAACTGACTCCGCTGATTTATTGACTAAAATCAGAGTCAAAAGAATTAATTGAATCGAGCAGCTCATGAATTCGTGAATGTTAAGATTTAAATTGTGATGGAGCCATAAAAGTCGACTCTCATTCAGTACTTTTATGATGCTTTTGCTTCCTTTTTGAATCTCCGGTTGCATGAAAAAGAGCAAACCAGCACATTCTTCAAAATATGTTTTTTTTTTTGTTAAATGGAAAATAGGAAGTCATACATGTTTGGAATGACATGAGGATGAATAAAATATTATTTTAAAGGTCCCATTGCATTAAAATGTCACTTTATGAGTTTTTTTAACATTAATATGAGTTCCCCTAGCCTGCCTATTGTCCCCCAGTGGCTAGACGTTTTGATGGGTGTAAACCAAGCCCTGGCTATTTTTGAGAAAATGAAAGCTCAGACGGGCGAATCTAGAAATCTTCCCCTTATGTCGTCATAAGGGGAAAGGTCACCTCCCCTTTCTCTTCTTTGCCCGCAAAAAGAATTTGGCCCGCCCATGAGAAAATGCGCTGTGCGAGCGCAATATTGTTTTTTCCCCGAGAGACATCATGGCTTGCAAACGAGCGAAGCATGGCAGTTGCTCAGTGTTTGGATGTACAAATGAACACAAAAGTATTTTTTTAGTTCCTTCATCCGAGCCTCTGAAGAACCAGTGGGTTATGTGAATTTCTGATGTGTAATTGTTCAAGTTCAGACAGATAATCTTTCTCTCAAAATCGTTCAATACTGTTTATGCATCAGTAAATCAAGCCAGTGACTAAACGATCAACTTCACGTCGTTTCTCTTAGTAGGATGAAAATAATCTTACTTAAACTGTGATTAAAATATATACAGAAAGCGATCAAAGAACAATCCCTTTCCAATCGCCCAAGCTGTCAATCACACAGCGCGAGTTTATCTGGACACTTGCCAAAACTCGTTATGAAATCAATGACGCTGTTACACTGAAGCTCTTACTGTACTTACCTCATGTTTGCATTGGTGAAATCATTAGTGAGAGTGCAGAAACTGCACTGCAATGATAAGATCTTCATTCACGTGATCAACAGACTGTCATCTGCTCAATGCTCATCACTGCAACCTTTTATGTGATGGGAGATCTATATACTTAAAAAACTTCTCACGATTCGTTTATCTCGACAGCTGTAATAGTAAAAACGTATGATAGATGTAATGGTAAAAGTTTTCAAGAGAGTTCCACATGTAATGCTAGATATTTCATATGCAAGCATGTCAGCCAATCACAGCAGTGGGCGTTTACACGGAAGTCTCACAGCAGACACGCCCCTTCAAACAGAGCATTCAAATCAGAGGCTAAAATCAGGCTAGGAAATATGCCTTTTATTTCTAAATTATAACAACTTTTGATCTAAAAAACATACTAACATTATAAGGGCACCCCAGGAAACATTCTAAAATAATAACATAATCCATGCAATGGGACCTTTAAGGTGAACTAACCTTTATGTAAGATGACAGACTCTCTCTTGATTCTACTAGCTTTCTGGTTTCTCCCCAGATCTTCATTTATTTTGTGTGTGTGACTGTGGCGGCAGTGAACGCCCAGTGGTTTGGTCAGATGACCTCGGAAATCATGGCGGACATGCACCTGATTGAGCAGGCCTGTGGATTGGGTCAGGACATCGGACTCTCGTCCAATCGGGAAGCCTACGCCAAGCTCTGCGAGACGGACCCCAAGTATAAAAAGCTGAGCGGTCGGCTGTGGCTGTACCACCTGCTGTCCTCTCTTTGTAACCTTTGCTGTATCGTGTGTAACGGCTACAGCCTATATTACCTGGCAGAAAACCTCACCACCCTCTGATGACCTTCCTGCCTTATAGTGGAGTTATACTCCCACAGTGCAACGCAAAACCTTCGGTTAGTGTCTGTGTGACTCCTGCTGCTCTCAGGTACTGGATTACTTCCTGACAAATCTGCTCATTCTTGTGATGGGTCTTTTTTTAATCTTTGTTGTGCTAGTTTTAGCATAAAATATGTATAGAGAATATTTGTTGTAAATGTTATAGATAATGGCTGTGGATATTTCAATTAAAAAGATGTTACACTGCACGGAATGAGGGAAAAGAAAACGACACGCGAGATTAAATGAACAAAAATGGGAAGTGGAGATATATTTTCTAAACGGTTTCCTTTTTTTATATTCTAGAAGTTGTTATGGTTTTCTGAGCAACCTCACTCTATCACAAAAAATATATATTTTATCAAATAATTTGGTTTCTCTGTTTCAACAGACAGCCTCACCCTTTTCTCCTGGACTAGGTGTGAATGTATCAACATGTTCGCGCACAATCTTTCAGTGCACTTCTACATTTTAACAAGGATGAATATGCTAATTATGCTCTCATCTTAATGTTGAATTAGAGCTTAAATAAAATGCACCCAGCACCAGTTGTACCACAGTATAAAATATGCACTACTTGTTAAACGTTTGGGGTCAGTAAGTTTATTTAAAAAAATAAATTAATACTTTAATTCAGCAAGGAAGCACTTGATCAAAAGTTACAGCAAAGACATAAAAATGCTACAAATGATTTCTATTTAAGAAAAAAAATGCTGTTCTTTTGAACTTTTCACTCATTAAAGAATCCTGAAAAAATGTATCACGGTTCCCACAAAAATATTAAGCAGCACAACTGTTTTCAACATCACTAATAATAATAAATGTTTCTTGAGTAGCAAATTAGAAGCATATTAGAATAATTTTTGAAGGATCATGTGACACTGAAGACTGGAGTAATGATGCTGAAAGTTCAGTTTTGTCATCACAGGAATAAATTACATTTTAATATATATTAAAATAGAAAACAGCTATTTTAATACTATTGCGCAATATTACTGTTTTTCTGTATTTTTGATCAAAGTAATGCAGTCTTGGTGAGCAAAAGAGACTTTATATGCATTCAAAATATTACTGCCCCCAAACTTTTTCCACACCATGTCAGTTTGGTTCATGAAGTATGTTCAACGTTTGAGGCATTGTTTAATTTATATTTGCTGTTAAGAGACATTTACAGATGTAGATGCTCTCTATCTGAAACCATCAAATTGACCTTTGTCATGACAGGTTCAACAGAAACCAGTTCATCTCCTGTTTGACTGCTTTTGCACTCCGTGCCATTTGCAGGTGTTAAGCAACAGCAAACAGGACTACCTGGGTGTATCTTGACAGTGTTCTTTAGAGGCATTTTTTTTTTTTGTGAAACACACGTGATGTGACTCACTAATTTGTGTGTATTCAGATAATAAGCAGCACCATTATTATAATGGCTACACCTTGCTATGGAATGTAGATTCTGCGTTCAGTCGCTTTACACTTCTGCTGTCTGTCCACCATATTCGTATCAGTTACTGTACAGTGCCTTGCATACTATAGCGATATCTTCCATTTTTCAGTACTGTATGGCAGTTCCCAGTAAGATGCTGGTGAGGCTTTGAGTTTGTCCCTGTAATTAGGGATTGACTATATTTTATCAATGCAAATGAACCGGCAGCTATAACAGTGAACCTGTTAATGATTATATTTAGTGTGTTTAAATTAAGAAGGCTTAAAATATCATCTAGTATATCATGGTCAATGGAATCAAATACAGAATAACTTTGTGTCATTGAAGTTCCATGGATTTTTAGCTGAAGTTTCGTTATTGTCTGGCTATGTAGATGAAGTAGTAGGTTAAGAATTTTTTGCATACCCGCCAACAAAAAGGTAACATTCTCAGAATTTTTAGGTTATCTCAAAGTTAGGAAAGAACATTCTTAAGGGCTCCTTCACAGAACGCGTTTTTAGCTTTGGAAAAGTAGTAGAATACGCACGGTTTCGGGACGCGTTTTTTAAAAGTTGAACTGATTTGAACTTGAACGCCGCGTGCGTGACGCTGCGAGCGCAACCTTCAGTCTAGCGCGCGTTTACATAGAAAAACAATGGAAAAGTGGCGCATTTGAATGGAAAAACGCGTTCTGTGTGAACGGCCCCTACGGGCCCTACACTAACATTAATAACATTCTTTCAAAGTGTCTTGACTTTAATAATGTTCTCAAAACATTAGAACAAAAACATTATTTATAGAACATTTTTATCTGTTTAGTTGGACTTTGTTTGTTAGGCTACTACTCGTTTTAGTTTTGTTTGCAAAATGAACAAATGGAATGTTCCCTTTACGTTCACATAACTGAGGAAAAAAACATTTTACAAAACTGGACAATTTGAACGTTGAGACTTTTTATAGCTTAATGGGAATGTTAGCATGTTAGCAAAACATTCTTAGAACATATTTTTGGTTCTGTCTGAATAAAAGGTAATTTCATTTTATATTGCATCCCTTTATGTAAAGCTGAAGTGTGGCTTTATGGCATCAAACTGCAAAGTTAAAATGTCAAAACATAGCCTACTGTTTTTTCCATTTGTAATTTGTGCAGAAATCACACGTCACCTTGAATGAAGATTAATGTCTGAGTCTGTGATGAATGTAAAGCTGTTGCAGTTACATTGTGTACTGTATGGAAATGGGATGAATGTTTTTTGTTTGTTTTTTCAAATAAATTAATACAATTGTGTTTAGATTCTTATGCTTTTTGTTCTCAATCTCAACAGGCCAAAACTGTAGTCTAATGTCAAGGAGAGCCTGTACTTGGAGTTAAATATTTTACTGGTATAAATGCAAATATATTTTACAAACAACAAAAGATCTAAAATAAGAACATGTTGAACATTTTGTAAATATAGGTTCAGAACTTCAGATGCTGATTGGTTTCACGTGACTGAAATATTTATGACCATAAGCAGGGCAGTAATGCAGATGAATACAAAAACACATTAACAGATTAATCAAAAACGTAGATGTTGGATTTGATATATACCAGGGGCCTATAACATGAAGCTGGTTTAAGTGGCTAACCAGGTATGTTTCAGTTTAGTTTGCACCAGCCCTGGGTTTTAGGCACCATGAAAGCGGTTTGGCTTTTAGCAGTGTTCATAACTTGCGCTCCCCGGTTAACCTGGTCAGGGGCGGGTTATGTTCCAGTTCCAGGTATGTTCTGAACTTGGACCAATCAGCTGTGAGCAAAGTAACACATGTCTGATGCGATAAAGTCACTCCACCTGTTTTACTCCAAATTAAAGGTAACTACATAGCAAAAAAAAATATTAAAGACAAAACTGTCTAGCTTTTAGTAGCTTAATGCTTAATTAGAATAATAATTTAGTATGATATAGATATTATTTATGTAATTATTATACCCTTAATCAATCACACATGTACAATTTTAGTTTATCAATTATTATTATTACACTCCGTTGAAATGAATCAATAGATAAAGCTATGACTACATGTGAGCTTAAATGTTCAATTCTCTCTATACCTTTATCAACTGTATAAACCAACTTCACAATTTTACTTGCACTGATATAGCAAGACTTTTCTCTTTTAGTTGTCCTCTTTCATAGACAGCTATTTTCTTCTTGCTGTGCAAATTTGTTTAAATTCTTAATATTTTTCAATCTCGTAATATTCTGCAGAAGAGAGAAGTGAATCGTGTTGGTTCTCTCGTGAGAAATGAATCGTAGTTTCACTTAATTCAAAAATAAACAAACAACAAAACTTAAGTAAAGTAGCAGCCCCTAATGGACAACTGCCGCATTGAAACTAAACAGCAACTTAAAATCCAGGCCTAGTGAGTCCTCTCTCGTTTTGCATTGTTGTGACTCCTCCTTTTATCCTTCTGGAACTCGTCCATGGGACTCGAGACCGGTGTGGCACGCAGGTGAAGCTCATTAGCAATCACGCCACAGGCCGAGAGACAGAGACGAGAGAGTTATAGAGGGCCATTCAGTCCTCTTCCAGCTGGGTGAACTCCTCCGCGATGCCTGGCGGTGGTGCAGGACACTCCTCGGTGGACGGCCCTCTGACTCCTCTGGCTTTGGGCACCCGGGAGCGAATCTCCTGTTCCCTGCTCCTCCTCATCATGGTGGACTGCAGCAGGCTCCGGCCTCACTGTACGTTCACACCGCCGCTGACTTGAGCTGCAGAGAAGCTCTGGCCGCCCTGTCAAGGACGCTTGTCAAAAAAGTACGGGGAAGCCTGTTGACGCTTTGGCCGCTCTGAAGTCTGTGTCACACCATGAAATGTAAACAGAAAAAAAAACAAGCAATACATTGACACTAGGAACCTTTTATAATGACAGCATTTTTATAACCGTTTTGGTCACATTTGGTCGGGAAAATGCGCGAGGGAGAGAGAGCAAGACGTATTGTTTGAAGACGGTGAAGGTGAGTGCGTGGCCGGGGCTCTCTCTCTTTTGTAACTGGTCCCTATATGAAAATAACGTCATATCATAAATGATAGGAAACCCAGCAACATCGATTATCAGTTTCTCCTCCATTTTCTCGGAACTAATGTTTTGGCAGGAACGAAAGTTTACATCGTATGTTTCTCCGGAATCAGCCAGCGCGAAGGACGTCTATATTCCGATTGGTTGCTGGCGTTTGCCGCTGCTTGCCACTGAACCGCGTCATAGCTCATTACCATAAAGTTGAGATACTATCAACTTTCTGATTGACGCTCAGATCTACCGGCTCCAAGTCTGCAGCCTCCCCATATAGGCCCAAAACGCGACACCGATGGATTTGACGCTCCTTGCTGCTGAGAGAAGCCAGCTTCCATTGAAAATGAATGACTTCCGGTAACTTTGGAAGCTCAAGTCGGCGGCGGTGTGAACGTATTCAGGCAAAAGGCAACGACTCCTCCACTCCCTCTCGGATGGCAGCCGCCCCTCCACAACCCAGGCGAACGGCAGCGAGTTACTCCAGTCCACCGCCACGAGCGTTCATGGTGACAGATTCTGCCGAGGGCTCTTTGACAGCGCGTTCCTCCTTCCTCCCGGGTTTCGGCACCACTGTAGCAATGTTAAAGGCTCAGGAGGAGGGAACGAGTGTGTGTATATATATATATATATATATATATAATGAAGACTTCGGATGCAAAAGCCTCTAAGTCCGTCTAAAGTTTTTGTTTAATATAAAAATATTTTATCAGGCTCCTAGGTTTTTACCCAAGTACCGGCATTTCTGAATGGGCTGAGGCTGGGATTTAGTGAGTTTGAAGTGAGAGTATTTGATGGACGTCTACTATGTGCGGAGAGCATTCACTCAATATTATCATCTCATTTTTGACAGAGGTGGCTTTTAGAGGCTTTTGCATCAGAGGTCTTCATGTGTTTATACATATACACACATACACACACTTTTGCCAAAAGTTTTGGGACGTCTGCCTTTACTTGCACATTAACTTTAATGACATTCCAATCTTAATCCGTAGGGTTTAAAGGGATAGTTCACCCAAAAATTAAAATTCTGTCATCATTTACTCACCCTCAAGTTGTTTCAAACCTGTATGAATTACCTGTATGAAACAAACCTTCTGAACACAAAAGAAGATATTTTGAAAAATGTCGGTAACCAAACAGTTGATGGACCCCAATGACTTCCAAAGTAGGAAAAAAAATACTATGGAAGTCAATGGGGTCCATCAACTGTTTGGTTACAGACATTTTTCAAAATATCTTATTTTGTGTTCAGCATAAAAAAGAAATTCATACAGGTTTGAAACAACTTGAGGGTAAGTAAATGATGACAGAATTTTCATTTTTGGGTGAACTATCCCTTTAATATGGAGTTTGCCCACCCTTTGCAGCTATTACAGCTTCAAGTCTTCTGGGAAGGCTTTCCACAAGGTATATTCCACAATTTTTGACCATTCTTCTAGAAGCGCATTTGTGAGGTTCACTGATGTTGGACGAGGAGGCCTGGCTCGCAGTCTCCGCTCTAATTCATCCCAAAGGTGTTCTGTCGGGTTGAGGTGAGGACTCTGTGCCAGTCAAGTTCCTTCACACCAAACTCGCTCATCCATGTTTTTATGGACCTTGCTTTGTGCACTGGTGCGCAGTCATGTTGGAACAGGAAGGGGCCATCCTTAAACTGTTCACACAAAGTTGGGAGCATGAAATTGTCCAAAATGTCTTGGTATGCTGAGGGGCCTAGCCCAACCCCTGAAAAACAACCCCACACCATCATACACGTGGTGATGTAAGACTTTGATCCAGCTGCTCGGCCATGGAAACCCATTCCATGAAGTTCTCTGTTCTTGAGCTAATCTGAAGTTTGGGGGTCTGTAGCTATTGACTCTGCAGAAAGTTGGCGACTTCTGCGCACTGTGAGCCTCAGCTTCGTGGCTGAGTTGCTGTTGCTCCCAATTGCTTCCACTTTGTTATAATACCACTAACAGTTGACCGTGGAATATTTAATAGTGAGGAAATTTCACGAATGGACTTATTGATTACTTATGTTTACAGCTTAACACACAACACATTTTTTTTATTATTCATACCACAACAGTAAATAAGTGTTTAACTGTCACCCCCCTTTTTGAGAAAAGACATGAAAATGCACTATCCAAACTTAAATGGTTGTAATTCAAGAATGCTTTGGAATATAGACCTTATGGTCTTGCCTTTAAGAAGACACTTAGCAGATTGCTGAAGTGAAACTATGAAAAAGTATGAAAAAACTTAAGTATGAAAAACGTATGTAAGTTTAAATTGACTGTAATTCAAATGTACTGTACTTAACATTTCTTATTTTATATAAAATATATAATTTACTAAATATTTTTCACTCTAAAATTATTATAAAATCAAAGACATATATCTATAAAGTTGAAGCTCAAATGAAATTTTGTTTATAGGGAATGAAACAAAAATAGCCACCGTTTTCTTGATGCATTCTCCTGTAACAAATGGATTACTTCCACAATACTTCCGCGTTCTACTTATTACATCTCGGGAGTTTCCGGTTCAGCATTTAACTCACCTACATACATGAGAACACATAAAACAATAGGGGTTATGCGGAAACGCCCAACGTTCGAACCGGAAAACCGGTATAAGCATTTCCGGTTTGCACTACCGTACGCATCTGCAGCAGTAGGTGATCTCTGAGGCAACTTATTTTTCGCTTTTTTAGAAAACAATTCTTATTTCTGTTTTAGTTAAAATGTCACGAATGCTTAAGTATCAGAAAAAAAATTTAATGCAGTCTTCATATGATTGTTTTAATCGTCTGCAAGCAAATATAAAAGGTTAAACTACTATGATAGCATACAAGTCTAAACTAACTTACTGATAGTTAGCTAACTCTACATCGGGTGCCATTAGCAAAAGCTACATACTAACTTACAAACCTTCATAATCATGAATAAATGAGGAGGCGTAAAACTTAAATCCTTTATCTAACGGAGTACTCGGGGGTCTGGAAGTCCGTTTGGCAATACGATGTACATCTGAAATGGATAGAATGGGTAGCTCCTGTAAACACCGGCTATAAAAGGTCGCCATTCCTACGCTGTGTTTACCTCAGTAGCTGACGACCGGAAGTAGTTATATCTGTTTTGTAGAACCCGGAAGTATGTTGCGCATAACCCCTATTAATCATGTTCTCTGTGTTAACATGAATTATATTGAACCTGCTGAAATGCTCCTATAAATATATTTTCTTTCCAATTGTGCATTCTGAATAATAAATAGGCTAAATATATAACTAACCAGCAGCAGTCCACTGCTCTCACTAACAGTGTGTTTTTCTTTTACTGATCATATTTCATACCTGTTGAGTTTACATTTTTAAATGAATTTGACTAATAAAAAGGATTACTTGTGTGCACTTTTATTCCAGTCTTTTAAAATAGTTGACTAGCATAGACATGCCTGTAACGATTTTAAATAGGCTAGGCTATTTAATTCATTTTAAACAGTAACGCACACAGCGTAGAGGAGAATGACAGTCAACTACTTTGAATACTAAGCAAGCATTTTGGGCATAAACATGTAAATAGTAAAAAGATTGACAATGAAAAATAACACAATAGTGATTAATGTAGTGAAAAAACTGCATACTTTTTCCATTTGGAAAAAACTTTTTCTGTTTATTTGTAGTCACAAGACATATGTTTACATCACATTTAGAAAGAATGATAATTTCTACAAATATGTCACCAAAAATACGACCTGAGGAGCTTTAGCACTCTCTCCCAATACAGTTATATTTTCAGTCAGAGAAACAGAGGAAGCTCTCGAAAAACCGGAGCTGCTATGTGGAGCTAAATATGGATATCAGACAGTCCGGTATAAAGAGATGTTAGAGATGGGTGGTATGAACAAAAATCCACATCACGGTATTTTTCAAAATTATACCGGTTTCACGGTATATGACGGTATTTTATTTTTTCAAACATGACTGGGTGTTAACCACATTTTCTACTGATTGAGAGAGGAAATACTTCAGTAGATTGACTTAGAATGCCCTATTTTACTGTCATGAGTGAATATAGTAGAAAAATCCACACTAGTGTTAATACAGGTTTGCACAAAATGATACTGTTTACAAATAGGTGCCAGCAGGAGGCGCTGTAGGTGAACATAAACAGTGGTTTCCCCGGTAACGGCTGTACACAAAGCAGCACGATGCTGATAAAGAAATCAGGAAAGATAAAGAAAGATTACGTTTAAATAACATCGAAAACTTTTCTAAAGACAGTCAGTTAGAATTCGTATGATATTATTAATTTAAAGTCGGCATGAAACGGAAGTTGCGATAGTCTTTTGTTCCCTATTGTGATGTACTTTTCGAACAAGAAAAAAATGTAGGGTGCGGGACTTGATTTTGTCCATGGGGAATTGATTGGATGGTTGTGGTTTGCTATTGGTCAATCTCATGTGAATGACAGGTTGTCCCACCCTCACGCCAGTAAACACATCATCAGAGAAGAGATGTTGCTCCAAGAGGGAGGGGAAGTCATTTTGATTAAGGATTACGAGGGCACATAAATTGAAAAAAACAAACAATTATGATGTGCACAGAAAAAAATATTTATAATAAATCTGCAATAACCATAAGAATTAAAAATGGCTAACTTCGATTTCATGGGGACTTTAACAAAAATAAAAACATAATGATGAAGGTCCACCCCTAACCCTAACTGTGTAGTGTACAAAATTGTGCGAATTAGCCACTAATTAGCTAAAATGTAAAATAGTTATGAAATGCCATGAGAGTGTTAGTCATTTATATTAGATTCTCGATCCATCCCTGTATATAGCACTGGTATATGGAGATGCATATCACAATACAAGAATAATAACTGCTTGGGCACTAAATTAATTCATTTTTTGCCATTAAAGTGGATAGCAAAGTCTCACACTGGACCCAGTGTTAATTCTGAAGCCAGGATAGAGGGGTTGAGCAAATGCAGTCCGAATTTTGTGGATGAGATTCATTGAGTCTGTGATGCTGTAAAATGCCAAAATCCCTGCTGAGAAATCGACATAAACTCCAACCCTGTGAGCCCACTGCATTTTGGGAACCTTAGTTTCCTTTCCACAGTGCCAGAATGTGTAGGTATCCTCAGAGCACACCAGACTCCACGACTGGGCGTTGTGTCCAAATGCACACTGGGTACTCTTTCCTTTCCTGCTAATATCCTCATAGGACACTGCGATGTGCACAGGACCCTTCCCGCTCCATTCGGCCTCGAAGTAACAACGGCCGGTCACGCTCTCTCTGCACAGAACCTGGCTGTAGTTATCAAACCTTTCTGGGTGGTCAGGAACGGACAGAGATGTTTTGATGAACGTCACCTCTCCACTCTCTGAGCAAACGCTGAGGTTTCTGTGAGCGGTGTTCAGGTCTAGAGTCAGGGGACCCGAATCTGAAATCCAGAGTTGAAGATATGAATTAACTTGACAGTTTCTCTGTTGTCGATTGTACTGATTTCTTGTTGCATGTGTGTGTGGGTGTGACTGTGTTACTTACATTCCGAGAACTCCTCCCTGACTTTGGGTTCAGGGGTAGGAATAAATTTGAGGTTTGACACTAATAAAGCAAAATATAATCAGTGCAAGCATTTTTAACATTCATACTTATTGTATCAACTAATTTCAGTTTCTTTTATTATTTATAGTATATGGAATACTTGCATGTATTTACTGAATCCGGTATGAACTAGATACTCACAATTATTCTATAGTGAATAGTATGTGAAACACACTTTATAAACATTTCAAACAATACAGTATTGTCGTCAACCTTGTCAACGATTGTCAACCTCTTCAATGACAATGACAATCACATGACAATCTCATTTAGGTTTTCAGTTTTCAACTCACTGATTCTTTTTCATTTTTTGTATTATAATACAATAATTTTTCCATTTAATTTGTAAATAGATAAACACATTACTATTTAATGTTAATTGTTTTAAACAATAGTATGCAACATTGTTGTCAAATGACCTCATCACATGTGGCATCCAGTTATCATCTGGCAAGTATAAGGAGTTATTCTTATGTTTAATATTTCATTTGTAAAATGAATAGCATTGACAGATGAATAAATTAAAAACTAAATGAATTATTTCATGTTAATTGTTTTGAACAATAGAATGCAACATTGAAATAAGGATTATTTTTCTTTATAATTTTTAATGCAATCTTTTTTTTTAAATAAAATTAAATAAAAATGTAAAAGTAAATTAGACTTTTGACAGTATTTTCAAATAATGAATAAAATCAGATTCTGGTTCATTTGTTACTTTGGGAATGTAAGATCAAGTCAAATTGAGTGCATTGTGGGATTTTCTGTTGTAAACTGCCTGTTGTGTTAAAGGTGCAGTAAGCGATTTATGAGAAGCACTGTTGATATTTGAAATCAACCCAAACAAACACACTCACTTTATTGCTCCGCCCCCAAAATGTAAAAACAGGTAATGCAAGAGTGGTTATAGCTAAAATTAGCTAAATAATGCTTTGCCAAAAATAAACCGAAAATGACGAACAAATGACAAGGAAGAGCAAAAAATTGATACACGAGAGTATATACAAGCAAGAGTTGGTTGTTGGTCTCCAGCAGCAGCAGCAGCTCCAGACAAACAATGACCCTCAAAACTATCCTGTTAGCTAACATTACAACAACAGCATATCTTGGCTCTGTGAAATTGCAAAACCAATGTTACTCATGTATGAAGCAGAAACAACGCAACCTCTGCATCTGTTTTCAGGCGTTACCACCTTGGTCTCCAGCGCTGGAAAGCTTTTCTTATATTAAAGGGATAGTTCAACCAAAAATGAAAATTAGCCCATGATTTACTCACCCTGAAGCCATCCTTGGTGTATATGACATTCTTCTATCAGACGAATTCAATCGGAGTTATATTTAAAAATGTCCTGGCTCTTCCAAGCTTTATAATGGGAGGGAATGGATATATTTTTTTGGGAGTCCATCAAAGCACATCCATCCATGATAAAAGTGCTCCACGCGTCTCTGGGAGGGGGTTAATAAAGACCTTCTGAAGTGAAACGATACGTTCATGTAAGAAAACTATCCATATTTAAAACTTTATCGACTAAAATAACTAGCTTCCGGCAGATGGCCGTATGCATCGATTTACGGCAAAATACTAAACCATGAACTTGACGCACAACGTAATGACGAACGCGGCTGCCCAGCCCTGTTTGTTTATGATAGGCATCAAAGCTTACACTACTCCTACATCCTACGTCATACACTTACATTGTCAAGTGTTACTCTTCTGGCGTAAGTCGACTTGCGTCTGCCGGAAGCTAGTTGTTTTCATCTGACCATAACCCTTCTTTTCCCAGTGATATTCCTCTGACATTTTCTCTTTTGTAATGTCTCTCAGCCATCTCTTTTTCTACAGTCTTTCTTCAAATCTCCCTCTTTCTCACTCTCTCTGTCCTCCCCCGTCATGAGTGGACACGCCCCCTACTGCTGATTGGCTATTGAGTTGTGCTGCTCAGTTTGATCCACTTTCAACAGCGTTTTTCAGAAATTGCTTACTGCACCATCCAAGTATTCTATGCAGATATACTGCAGGAACAGTGAGAATAGTATAGTTAGCATGCTATTCCAAACATAATCATTTGATGACTCACCTTTTTTTGATAATTTCTCCAATTTTTTCTGGCATAGATCTTTAATGTCCTCACTCAGAACTGTGAGTTTTCTTGACACCATATCGAAACAGAAGTCTGGATTGGCTAAAACTGCAGGAGAGGTCACCAACTCTGGCAGACTACACAGTGTTTCATAACTCTAAGGAATAGATTTAAATAAACTCTTAGATCGAAATCACAGATGACAAGTACCCAAGTGGTACCCAAAAGCACTGATGTTACCTTGAGGAACTGAGTTTTATCATCAAGGTGTGCAATCGTGTCGTATTCAGCATCTCTCCTCTTGAACTCTGAGATCTCCTGCTCTAGTTTCTCCATAAATCCATGTGCCTCGTCTAATTCCGTCTGCTCCTTCGCTTTGATCATCTCCGTCGTCTCAAAACACAGAACTTCAATGGACTGAATCAGCTCAGTGAAGATCTTCTCCGTATCCTCCACCGCTGCCTGGGCAGAGCTCTTTTTGACAACATACAGAACCAGAGAAGTGATGAGTCCAAGAGTGCAAAACCTTTCTGCCCATAATGGGTCTCTTACTTATAAGTTGATAACCCACACCATCCCGCTTCTCCATCAGGACTTTCCACGTCCTCCTGGCAGGAATGGACTCACCCTGAGGGACAGTACGGCCTGACTCAGATCCTGTAGCTCCGTCTCGCGCTCCTTTATGACCTGCTGGAATCTCCTCTGTGACTGCTTAAGCTCTTGCTGCAGACCAGAGATGATACACATTACACACATAAAGAAACATTCATATAGCCTGGAAATCCAGACCTAAATCTGAAAGATTAATGGTCTGGCGTCGACTAATGAAAATCGGCCAGCTCGAGGGGTGGTACCAAGCATGCATTTGAAAATCTCACTGCATGCAATTGGATAACACTACGGCCAATCACAACAAGCCCCATACGCTTAGCTACCAGCGGAGCTAACTTAACTGGTAGATTAGACTCTTGCCGTATCCGGTCGGAAAAACAGCAAAAACGCCCTTCTTGCAAAGGAACGATTCGAGCACCGTCTTCAAACAACTGGTGTTAATCCATAGCCATCTTGCAATGTTTACTAATGACTTCGACGTCACAGCGCTGTCGTCATCTGTTTAGCTCGCCTCTGGCCCGCCTATATCAGATAACCCGATGTGATTGGTGCAGCTCGGATTAAAAAAAAAGGCATATTTAATGAACATCATTAGTCAACGCCAGAGTAACTTGCTGAGCAAATTCAACTTGTGCTCTCGCGAGAACTCTGGATTTCCAGGGTAACATTCATACACTCTTAGAAAAAACAAAAAAAGTTCAGTGGGGTTCTATTTTAAATTTTAAAATGACTTCATTTTAATGAAACATTTCTGCCACAAAGTTTATTAAGAGGTTATTTCATTTTTTTCATAGTGATAAAGTATGTTTTAAATAAATTAAAATTAAATTAATCAATTAAATAGAATAAATCCATAAAATTATGTCATGATGGGATCCCCAAAAAAGGTATATAAAGCAACTGACAGAACCCTTTAGGGTTCTATATATATAGAACCTTTTCTTAAGAGTCTAAAATAACTTATTTTTGGAACACACCTCTTCTGTGATGAACATGTTTTTAATTTCTGATTAAAATTAATTTTAATATATATTGAGGCATAATATCACAAATCAAAAATGTCCTTTTATCATATGGAAAAAGCCTAAATAAGGATGGAACTCTTGAATTTTTTTTATCATTTATTAGGGGGGGGGAAATGCAGTGAAGCAGTTTTGTCAAAATAATATAAATATTTGAGAAACTTTCAAAGTCATGGTGTACGACCAACATGCAGAAAAGAATATAAAATGGGAAATTATGTCATATGGAGGATACCTGCAGACCCTCATGACTGTTTAGACTGTTTAAACGATAATTAATCATATTCATAAAATAAAAAAAATAAAAAAAATGTGTGTGTGTGTGTGATTTCTGAAGGATTATGTGACACTGAAGACTGTAGTAATGGCTGCTGAAAATTCTGATTTGCCATCACCAGAAAAAGATACAATTTACAATATATTCATAGACAGTTATTTTAATCATTTTCAACTTATTTTTCAAATTTTTTTTACTAAGTATACTTGAGTTATCTTTCTTTAAGCTAAATACTTGGTTTTTATTTTATGTTATCTAACACAATTATATTAATATTTGAAGATTAGTGTTGAAATATGTTTGAGGGTCAATGTATATTCACTGATCTTGATCAGCTTACTACTGACTTATTCATGAACGTAAATAGAAAAGTTGATCCTCTTATTAGGATAAGTTATTACAAAGTTTTAGCATCACATTTAAAGTCAGATGAGAAGTCAGACACACCTCACAGAACATGACGAGGTCCTGCTTTTCTTTTGCAATGTCTTCATCATTCTTAACTCCAGGTATGGTGTTGGAACGGATTCCAGTATGTCTCAGTCTCTCAACAACTTCAGCAAACAGAGTGTTTTTGTTGAGTGCAGGTCTCGGGGAGAAAGTTTGCCTGCACTGTGGACAGCTGCACAACTTCCTCTGGTTCTTCTGCTCCCAGAAGAGCTTAATGCACTCCATGCAGTAGTTGTGTCCACAAGGAATGGTTACGGGGTCTCGCAGGAGTTCCATACAGATGGGACAGCTGAACTGCTCCTGGTTGACAAAAATACCAGCCTCTTCTTCTGCCATTGTTAAAGTAAAAGACACAGACTGTCCACAGCAGCTTTGTGTGTGGAGACAGAATGGCGTTTGCTTCAAGTGCCTCCAACTAGTAGTGACTGTATGGGGTTGTAATGGGAGGAGTTCATTGTGTAATGTGTCACTGTGTGGCCATGTTTCAGAGGAGTCACAGGCTTTATTAAGTCCCTATTAGATCATTGTTGTTGTTGTTTTGAAAATAATATTTTCATCTTCAAAAAGCACTGATTCACAGCTTTAAGCACACAAGCAAAGCTTCTGGAAAGATGATCCAGGGATCATGGTGGTTCCAATGCATGTCTGTTCATGTCCACTGATGAATGAGTGCACAGTGACTATGTCTCACAAGATGTTTTCTGGTTTATGTTTGCACTATTTATAGGAAAAAATAAGGGTGTGGATATTTGATAAGTATGCACAGGGTGTGTGTATATCTATCTATCTATCTATCTATCTATCTATCTATCTATCTATCTATCTATCTATCTATCTATTTATCTGTCTGTCTGTCAAAAGGCATTCCTTTTTTAATCAGCTTTAAGGGGTTGGAAAAAAAATTCAAACCGTTTTGAATGCCGAGAAAACTAGCAGTTTGTGAATTATAAGGAATAAATAATAGATATGGATAATAGATATGCACTGTGGGCATTATACATATCTCTTATAACCAAAATTTTAATATTAAATTCACTTCAACACACCGGGCTATCCATGAAATCACCGTCTTTATAATTCTAGCTTCTTTGTGACTGACAATAATATTACTCCACACTAGAGGCCGCTCTCGTCGTCACAACCCATCGTCGTCACTACCGGTGAGTTCTTCTCAAATTAATTAGATTAAAATGGGCGGGGTGTAGCGGCCCAGACGTTTTCTATTATTGGTCAAGTACAATGTGTATAAATAATCATGTTCATATTTTAAATCACCACTTTGTAATATCAATTTATTGGCTATTAGTTTCTCAGTGTGATTATTCAGGTGCAAATTATTTTCCAAA
The DNA here is from genome assembly GCF_965113295.1 of Leuciscus leuciscus. Classification (NCBI taxonomy): domain Eukaryota; kingdom Metazoa; phylum Chordata; class Actinopteri; order Cypriniformes; family Leuciscidae; genus Leuciscus; species Leuciscus leuciscus. The sequence continues at coordinate 23,779,821 of NC_138743.1, forward strand.
CCGATGCTGAAGCAGCGCATAGACACGTGGTAACAGTTACTTTTCTCCGCGTTGGCACGATCGGACCAATAACAGTCGAATGTAATTACTGTGGTAAGGAATTTCTAAAATAATTTTATAGAAATAACTGAGGCGGATTTTTCTGTTTGTTTGTCAGATAACAATCATTGAAATTAGCTCGTTTCAATTTTTATATTTTATAGTGTACATGTATCGTTAATAACCAAATACATGTTCACGGAATTGAATGTGACTCAATGGGCGACTGAGCTGTCTGAGCCACCAAACACCCCTTGGTGGTGATATGATGTGAAAGCTTAAGCTAATAATAACATTTGCCGTCGCGTGGTTCATGTTGTGCGTACAGTTCTGTCTAAAACCCGATGGCAGCGCACCCGTCCTCCTTTGGCTCATAACAGAAACTGAATGGATGTAACAAATACAAATTTTATATTCTGCTGAACTCTGTGTGACAGAAGGCAGCGCAACATACGCAGGTAACTTAAGCCTTTCCCTTCACTCTGTTAGACGAGAGCTGTGTGTTTATGTGGCAAAGCATCAGCATTTATTGCACACTTACTGCTGCTTTGTTATTGATGTTTGACCCATCAAGTGTTTGTCAAGCTACAAATGAGTTAAACCGTCTTATACTTGAACTATTTTGCACTTAAACTTGCAAAAGCACCTCTGCAGAGCTGTGGTCACTTTTATAAGGTCCTTCAAGGTCCACACATGTTTATTAAAGTTTGACCTATTGCACCACCAGAGTTATGTTCTCTTTTCATATTTCTGTCATCCTGCAATAACAAAAAAAATAAATATGCTTTGGTCAATTTTAATTGACACAAAAAGTGATAATTTTGCCAATTTATGTAGTTTATTAGATAAACGGAAATTATGGCATACTCATAATTATGGCATACTAAGTCATAATTATGAGATTAAAAAGTCTTAATTATTTTCTGTCACAATTATGACTCAGCATGTCATAATTTAGACTGTCATAATTTTTTAATTAGTATGTCATAATTATGACTTAGAATGTCATAATTTCGACTTTTTAGTGCCGTCAAATCGATTAATCGTGATTAATCACAACTTACATAAAAGTGTGTATATATATATATATATATATAATATACACACACACACACACACACACACACACACATATTATTTATTTACAAACTTTTATGTTAGATGTGATTAATCGATTTGACAGTACTACATTTTTATTCTCATAATTATGATTTTTTTTTGTGGCAAAAATGGGCTTTTATAGCCTTGCGTCTCGTGCACGAGGTGATAACTGTAACTTAAAAAATTAATAAGCTTGTGTTGTGTTATTAAGGAAGTCTGCATGTTAAAGCAGTATCATACCGGATATTCAAAAATATTCTCAGGTACTTTATTATTGATTATAACTTATAGATTATAGTACTTATACATTATTTTTATTAACTATAATTGATTATTTACACATTGTCAAGAACATTAACAGGATGCCTAACAGGATCATCAACCTTAACATTTTGTATATAAAGAATTTCATTCAGACTTGAAATTAAAGCTTGCATTGATTTGGGTGTCAATTTTAAGTTAAGTTTGAAGTCATCAAAATTGTAAAAGTTCTTTATTAAAATTTTAAGTTTGGGTGTAATTAAAATCAGATCAATGTTTACAGTTGTCTCTTGTTGTTTCACATCAATAATACTTCACCTAAAGGAAGATATCATAACATACAAGTAAAGTGATGGAAAGTAAAATTCACTATAAAAGAAAACAAACTAAAATTATTTCTATTGTTTTACATTTTTATCCAATAGAAATAGTTTTATGCTCAGTTGTTTCCTTTATGGTATTTTAATGTAATTAATTGAATTCATAAAACTTTTAACTTTTTAATCAAACTTTTAGAATGTAAACAAATGAAAATTTAACAAGAGGATATTGCATATTCTCGGTTGCTGCACAACGGAGGGTTTTTAATATACATGCATACATATATATATATATATATATATATAACTTATATATTTCGGTCATAATTTCTTTTAACCAAACTAAAAAAAATTCACTTTGTGAGAATATGAATGGAAGAAGGATATCAATCCAGAATTTCCCAACCTGTAAAACTAGTTTTAGGACACGCCTCCTTTTCTAGTAAATGAACAGCTACTTACAGAAAGAGGAAGTGCTGCAATCTCATTCTCTTGTTTTGTGTATCATGTCTACTGGTGAGTACATTGCGTTTCGGGTTATTTTATAGGTATACTTTTTGATTTTCTAGCTGTGCAGCGTGACATTTAACCCTCAATGATTGTGCGGCAGTTGGCCTGTAGGGGTTTGACCTCTCACCTGTGTGCGGCAGTCAGACTGAACTGGAGATCTCCAAAGATGGCCAGACCAAGCTCAAGTAGGACACCAGCACTTTGAGGAGATTGCTGAAAAGATTTTTTGGGGGGATGTTGTGTTAATGCCTGTGAACTAAATGATTTGCAATTTGTATTTATTTGCAGATTTAACAAAATTTCGTAAGGAGTTTGCTAAAGCAAAGCACATTGCTATCATTACGGGGGCTGGAGTGAGTGCAGAGAGTGGTGTACCAACCTTTAGAGGACAGGGGGGCTATTGGAGGAAATGGCAGGCACAGGTAACACACACACACACACACACACACACGTTGGGTACCCATGTTTTATGGGGACTCTCCATAGACATAACGATTTTATACTGTAAAAAACTGTACATTCTATCGCCCTACACTAACCCTACCCCTAAATCTACCCGTCACAGAAAACGTTCTGCATTTTTACATTTTCAAAAAAAGCTGAAACTTTATTCCTTCATAGAAGCATGCAGGAGGCTTGAGTTGGATCTTTTAAGCAGAAGAAATTCTTTATTGAGATCTTCGCGGCTGTAGTTTTTTCTCAAGCTAATCTAACATTATACATTGTAGGTTATATACCTTCCAAGGGGGAGGGACTTTTGGAGGTGGAGACACATTCAAACAAAGCAATCAAATGTAGGGATGATTTGATTCTATCAAGTGAAAACCGGTTAGGCAGGTTATCTGGCTTGCTCAAGAGAAACAGGCCCAATCAGCATAACACTATCATTTCAAATTGCATAGACGCTAATCTCATCAGTCTGAGTGAAACTGGGACTCCGAGAGCCATTAAAGACAATAAAGAGAAAACAGCAATTGCAACTTTGCTGAGCAGAATCATTCGTGTGATATCATCATCATCTTAACCTTAAAAGCTAAATCAGTATTCTTCACCGTGATGTTTATGTAAGGAAGCATATCTGAAATAGATTCTTAAATTTGTTATTCCACAGGATCCTTGAGGACAAGGATTTTGGATATTGGCATCTTTGTGGGGATCATTTTGTCCCTATACCATAGGGATTGCCAAGACCACGCACACACACGCGCACACACACACACACACACACACACACACACACACACACACACACACACACAATATTTGCAATGTGTATGTACTGTATCTGTAGACAATATAGAAAAAAAGAAGGTTAAAATAGTTCCTCTATTAGCAAGCTGTTTTAGCAGATATTAACAAAATATGACTTATACCAAGTTTTTTTTTTTTTTTTTGGCTGAGGGACACTGTTGATATTATAAAGGCAGCTGTATATTTATTTTATGTAAAAATTCCATTTATACTGGGAGAGTGATATATTAGATAACTAAATAAAAAAAGTTTCCATAATTAAATAATAATCATGAAATAAAAATCATTATACTAAAACAAATAGTTAAAATATCATCTGAAAAATATATTGTTTCAATATTTAAAAAGATTTTAGAAAAAGATTTAGAAAAAAATTATTACATTTAGTAAATGTAAAAAATTAATATGTATATGTGCCTGAGGCTTGAGTAACAGCGTGAGTACAAGGAGTAACCAAGCTCTGTTTCACAATATAAATAAGCCTAAATGCACTTCTCAATGAAGGGATTGGTTGAATCTCATTGAATCTGTGTGAGACTTTAAAAAGCAGTGAAAAAGTTGCAGTAGTAGGGTACCCGTGTATATTCAACTGCATGTCTTTTCTTCAATTTATGTTTCAGTGTTATATACAAATGGGCCTGTAAAAGATAGTTTACATATTGCATTGTAAATAATGACTGTAAACTTTGAACGTCTATTTGACAGATCTAACCAAATCTGTCAGGCTTCCTATAACAGAGCACATAAACAGTAACCTACTGTAGTCACAACAGATGTACGCAAGTAAACATTAATAATAATAACAAAAAAAAAATTGTGGAGATGGAATGTGTAAATGTTTTTTTTGGGGGGGTTTTCCTTTTAAAGGACCATCTCTTGGTCTTTCACCTCTCGTTGTCTTTCAGGACTTGGCAACCCCTGAAGCTTTCTCTCGAGATCCTTCTTTAGTGTGGGAATTTTACCATTACAGGCGTGAGGTGGGTCACACATTACTGACTAAATGGCTACCAATATCATAATGCCATTTTTTTTTTTCTTTCAGTGACCAATTCACTTTAGTAATTATGCATTTGATAATGTGGTCAAATAGAAATACTTGGATTAAGTTAATTATTATTTGCTAATATATGCAGGTAATGCGCAGTAAGATGCCGAACCCAGCACACCTGGCTATAGCGGAGTGTGAGTCCCGTCTCAGCCAGCAGGGGCGCTCTGTTGTGATCATCACTCAGAACATCGATGAACTGCACCATCGCGCTGGTTCCAAACACGTCTATGAGATCCACGGTGAGACGACGGCTACTCAAACCAGGCCTTGATCATGTCACCATTATAGTACATTTATTTTTGGCTAAAATCTGATTAACAGAACTGAAAATGATTGGTCATCCATTTGGAGGGTGTCCCATCTTTCTTTCCATACAACCAATCCTTCTCATTTTGGTTCTTCTCTTCAACTGATATCTCTCTCTTTTGTCTATCTCTCTCTAGGTAGTCTATTTAAAACTCGCTGCATGAGCTGTGGAGAAGTCAAAGCCAACCACAAGAGTCCAATCTGTCCTGCTCTGGAGGGGAAAGGGTAGAGCTCACACAAACACATCACCATTATTTTATCAAATATTTAAACCACAAGAGACTGCACTCTCCTTATATGCTCCTTATTGTCTTTCTTTTTTCCAATCCTCAGAGAGCCTGACCCCAATGCCAAGGATGCCAGAATTCCAGTTGAGGACCTGCCCAGGTTTGTGAGCGTGTTTGTTGTTAAAGATAGGATTGGCAATTTCGGAGAGGCTAGCTTTAAAAGCATAAGATCCCACCCTCCCTTCAGAGCGTCTCCAAAGCCATGCCCCCTTCAAAACACATACACGCGTACAGCGGAGTCTGCAAAGCTTCACGAGATGAGAGACGGCGTGAAACTACCTCATGTCTCAAAGCACATAACATTACAATAATAATGAACGTAAACAACTTACAGAGCTTTGACTTGTACCACCTGACTGCTGCAGATTCATTTTTGGCGTTAATAGTGTTGACATAGAAACGCATAAATCTCCAAAAAAACAGCTCCAATAGAACGTCACGGGTTGCCGTTTTGTAATTACGGTTATGACACGGCGTGAACATTGCATAAGATTGTTGTTTTGGTTCAAGAGGAACTGTAAATGGCGGCTGCTGTTTGTTTACGGCGCCCGGTGACTGTGCTTCTAAAACTCTGCATAGCCTCACGAAACGTGATGATGACGTGTGATGCTTGCGCGAGCAGGTGCGCGGAGGTATGGAGATACATATGTTGACAAGCAGGTAGGACATCGTATGGTTGGACAGACATATTTGGTCCTAAAACTTTCACAGAAGATATGTACATTAATGAAGATATGTTTTAATATTTGAGACCACTTCTATTATTGATTGCTATCAGGATGTGAAGAGTTTCAAACAGTATAATAAAAACTGTTTATTAAAACAAATTGCCTAACCTACTTTTAAATGCAGATCAGTAGAGCGTGATGATAGGTCAGAAATTGCGGCACCTTGTAAAATGTAGCTCTTATGGGCAAATATTTAATAAACGCAGTTGTGTGGAAGTCTGCAAAACCTTCTGCATGGGTTCAGAATCTGATTTTTTAACCGTTTTACTTTGTAAGAAACTGAGAATTACACTATTGTTTAGTTTGGGGTTTTGAAAGAAAATAATACTTTTATCCAGCAAGGACAAATTAAACTCATCAAAAGTAATTTTTTAAATGCTATTCTTTTAAACTTTCTTTTTTAATTTATTTAAGAATCCTGAAAAAAAATGTTTTCACAAAAACATTAAGCAACCGTTTTAAACATTGATGATAATAAGAAATGTTTATTGAGAACCAATATAATATATTCAAATATAAAACAGCCGTAATTGTTGTTATAATATTTCATATATACAACTCTTAGACTGCTTCCACAAAAAACTTTCATTGCCCACTCCTGCCTACAAATCAGGAATTATGTATTGTGCCGCAATAAATCTAATCAGATACTGGTGGAATGCAAACCTCTAGTTTGCTTTACTGTAAACATATTGTAAGGCTGTTTAATGTAGAGAAGGAGGGAGGGAGGCTAGTCATGTAATACGAAATTAGGACTGTTTTGATCCAAGAAACCTCAAAAACATTATAGACTTCAGGGGTAAATTATGTAACACACACACACACACACACACACACACACACACATGCATAATAATGTAATCAAGCTTTAGTAACACCTTTTTTCCAACAGTGGGCAGCAGATATCCATGTGTCTATTAATGCTTCAAAGATGTTAGTTTTGCAGTTTGTGTTTGTAGGTGTGAAAAGAGGGGCTGTAATGGCTTGCTGAGGCCTCATGTGGTTTGGTTCGGAGAGACTTTAGATTCAGATATTCTCACCGCTGTGGAGGAGGAGCTGGAAAAGTGTGATCTCTGCTTAGTGGTGAGTGACCACACATGAATGCATGAAACTGCAGAAATTACCTAGTGAGCTGCATACCCAGAAAGCATTTTTGGGCATCAAAACTGTGACAGAAGCTACGCTGCAACATTATTCTGCCTTCTATAATACCTTATTTCAAAGAAATCCGAAATTAGCATCACATTACATGCATTTTATCAAATTGTTAGCTTAGCAACAGGCTAGCATCAGACTCCACTGGAATCAATTAGTGGAGATTAGTTATAGTCAGAAATTACGTTAAGTAAAGTTTCATGAACTTCCAGTGAGTCATATGTTGATTCAGTTAACTTAATTCAGTGAAGGATTCATCAGACTGATTCAAATCAGTAAAATGAATCAATTAAAGAAGCTGTCCCGAGTCATTTGTCCGTGAATCGGACTTTGCTGAGTTTGTTTTTGTGTGCAGTCTTTTTATTTCCTCACATTCAATTCTGCAAGTTTTGCAAATCAAGACTGAAGAAATACATTCACAAATCGGGTACATTTTGATTTTGGGTAAAATGTGTTTGTTTTTTTCCTTGCAGGAAACACTGGCATAACCTCAATAGAAATCATACTCATAAAATGATTACTGGTTAACATATTAGTTTATTGTTTTAACCAGTATATGGCCCACTTCTATTTGTTAGGTGCTGTGATAGTTAAAAGAAGAAGAAGAAGTGTTGTTTATATAGCGCCTTTCCGTAGCTCATGGTCACTTTACATTGTACAATACATTTACAAACATACACACACATTGCAAACACAAAAGGACACACATAGCCACATTATCCAAAATGCATGTTAAATAGATATGTTTTTTTTTAGTCTTGATGGTTGCCACAGATGAGGTATTACGAAGTGTAGGGGGTTAAGTTAGAATGCCGCCTAAGAAGGTAGCTGCCTATTTAGACTGCAAGAGAGCTCACTAGGTATTAGAACAGAGCATAAGTGTCTGCCTAAAACATTTACTACACAATCTCATCAATTCCAAACACAGATGTGTGTTTTTTTGACAGCTTTACGTAAAGAATTTTTCATCTCCAACTGTATTCTCTGTGCGTCACATTGTTTTCCTGTCTCCAGGTGGGCACCTCCTCCATAGTTTACCCAGCGGCCATGTTCGCTCCTCAGGTGGCGGGTAGAGGAGTGCCTGTAGCTGAATTCAACATGGAGTGCACACCTGCTACTAAGCGCTTTAAGTAAGACACACTATTACGCAAACTATCTCTTTACATGAGTCATAGAGATGCCTCTCAGTCAGCCCATTTAAGAGGAAAACGCATAGATGCTCTAGCGCACACAAGCTTTCACATGCGCATGGACTCTAAGTGACACATTTGAGCAAACAATGAACCATTGAAATTGAACACCTGTGTGTGGTTTATTTGAGATGTGTTTCTCACCAACAGATATCACTTTGAGGGTCCTTGTGGCACCACACTGCCTCCCGCACTGGAACGGCACGAGAGCGAGGCCATTTAAGGAGAAAGAAGGCATGACCCATTCGTTCATGCCCACTGTGTTTAGCACTTTAACTGAGAGCACATGAACAGGGACTGGTTCATGCCTTCTTGTGATTGGTTTTCCTATGGCTTGTTTGCACGGCTATGAAGATTTACAGCAAAATTTGGCCTAAATAATGTCTTTACTTGGCCTATTTGGCAGCATTTTGTGAAAGTTGTGTTATTGGCCGAGGTTCTCCTTAGTAGATTTGTTCCAGTTGAGAAACTTCTGGGTAGATCATTTACAGTGTTCCCACAGTCATGGAAAACCTGGAAAAAACAGATGATTTTATAATTGTAATTTCCAGTCAAGGAAAAGACAAGGAAATTGAAAGTCTCGAAAACTTATGGAAAGTTCTATCATGAGTGATTTTTTTTTTTTTTACATGATCCGCTGTAAAATATTGAATCATCTAGAAATAACTGGTTGGAAAAATTATGGTAATTCATTGGTCAAATATTTTGAGAACCCTGAACATAGGACTAGAGGCCAGTGAAATGCATTTATTTGAAATGAAATGATCATAAAATAAAGTGTTCAATGGAACATGAGCCTGATGATTGATTATCCTTTAAATTCTTTGGTTTGAGTTAGTTTTTCCTGATAAAAATTATGATTGAGATTTAAAATATGATTTAAAAAAAGCTCTAGGTTTGCTATATTTGTTTGTTGACTTGCACAGTTTGTACAATTAAATTTATGATAATGTCTAATATAATTATAATGGTTATAATAAAATAAATTACAATATTTTAATTATGATTATTATTACTAGTAGTAGTATTGCTAAATAAAACCAAATAAAGTAAAATTACTATTGTAATATTTCAGTGTATTAAAAAAAAACATTTTTATCTTTTTATTTTACAGTACAGATTTATATATATATATATATATATATATATATATATATATATATATATATATATAAATAGCCAAGTTATTTTGGTGGAAAACTGTAGGAATTGCAGCACAAATATTGAATTAAATCTGAGCCTTTAAGCTCTAAACTATAATTTTTTTTTAATCGTGCAGCTGTAGTTTTTGATTTTTATATGAAAGTATGAAATTTTAAATAGAGCTTTTTTTTTTTCGTCGTTGGTTGGCTTACAGTATGTTGCAGAAGGAGGATTTTTATTTATTTTTGTCAAAGTCAATAGGCGAGTTTGAGTGAGTGTGTGTTTGTGTGTCTGTTTTAGCACACGCACCCTGTGGCATTGGGTCACCTTGATTCTGTCTAGTCCAATGCCAGATTCCATGATTTCCAGCAGGAAATCTCTCTCTCACGCTCTCTCTTTCCCTCTCTCTTTCCTTGTCATTACTTGACAACCAAGCAGCAGAAAATATACATTTTATTTTACACCTCTTGGTCCAACTAGGGTGTTCTGCTTACCTGTGTATACAAATTCACGCTTGCATGTTAACACAGGACTGTGGAATAATGCTGAGTGAGTCGCTTGACTTATTTGATTTACAAATGTGCAACAGAATGCATGTTTGTGTATAAGAAATTGAATGTGTCTTCAGCTACTCTGTTTAAAATGCTTTTTTGTTGTTGGTATTTATATGTGTGAGATTGGTGGAGGTGGGGGGGTATGTCTGTGTTTGTAAATGATAAATGAGTGTGTAGTTTTGAGGTGTGTAACCGATAGTGTGTGTGCATTTGGTCTCCTGGAGAGAGAGGCTCATTAGTTTCTGAGGCGATGAGAGAGGTCTGCTCCAAAAATAACACGCACCATTTCCTGTCCATTAAACCACAATTTCACACCAATCTGAGCTTAACGACGTACGCGCGCGCGCATGCACAATAAATATCTCCCCCGACATACGCTTAGCCTCTAAAATCCTCTGAGACCCAAAACATCAATCCTACACACACATACACGCACGGTCCCATTACATATCGATTTCACACCAATCTGAGCGTCTCCCCAGTCTGGGCTTGTTGGAGGACAGGGATAGGGCGATGCAGGAGGATAAGGATGGACTAATGGATAGAAGGACGATGCAAGTGGGAGAGACGTATGGTGTGATATGGCTCGTGTTGTTTTTCTGCATAATTTAACTTTTTCATATTTTGCCTTTTTTATTATTATTAATTCCTGGATGATCTAGACTGTTCGCACATCACTGAAAACTGGAAATAACAGGACATTTAAAAATGATCATTTCTAGGCCTAGAAAATCAAGTCATTCATATTAATAAATCCTTGGAAAGACAATTGAAATCTCTATTGTGAATATTAATTTTATTATTATTATCTACTCCAAAACATTTAATCAGCTAGAAATTCTGAGTGAACTAGTAGAATTGTGTGTGTATGTGTGAGAGAGAAGTCTATGTAACATGGTTTTAACTTTGGCAAGAAATCACAATTAACAGTTTATTTTCTTAATAATTATCTGGTTGTGATTGTTCCATCAATGCATTTTTTTTTTTAAATGACCACATAATCTTTAATAAAAATAACATTACTTACTGTAATATGACAGACTTCTCTGTCGACGTTTGCAAGGTCTCACTGTAGCCAGTTGCATTCAGATCTGTCTCCATTCTGATATGAAATGCTCACAATCCAATCAGTTACCAATAATCAATCTATGAAATCAAGTCCCACCCTACATTTTTTTTCTTGTTTGATAATCCGTTTCACTCGGACATATGTATTGGAAGTTAAGTTGGCCGCAATTTCCATTTCATGCCAACTTTAAAAATCCCTGCCAAGTCATCATTAGAGGCTGAAAAAAATCATGGAAATTCCCTGATAAATTAGTGTGGGAACTCTGAATCTAGGTCTGAAGAGCTGTGAAGTTGAACTGAGGAAAGCAGATGCACTATCAGGCCTCAGAAAGACGTTTTCTTTCAAATAAGATAACCATAAAATATTAAAATAAAGTGTCTGTGGGTTTCAATATATGTGATTAAAAGTTGATGAGTGCAGAGAAGGGTGTAGTCCAGGTTAGGACGAGGTCCGGCAGTCACATGTGCTCCCCTCATGGTCTGGCGACTTCTTGATCTCAACTTCCCTTTGACAGGTCCTAGAAGGGAATGTTAGGGGATTCTTACTGCACACTTTATTTTCCCCTTTTTAATGTTATGTTCCTTTTATTTAAATTAAATGGCTCTCTGAGCCACAAGGGCATCATTAAGGAAGAATGAATCAAATTGAATCTTTATTTATTACTGGACAACAAGGAGCAGTGGGATTTATTTCCATTACTGTCACGTTCTGTGGCCATAAAACAGTGCAACTTATTACAGGGACAGTCCCCCTGGAGCAACTTGGGGTTAAGTGTCTTGTTCAAGGGCACAATTGTGAAGACTCATGGGTCTCTTCTAATGGGAATCAAACCAAAAACCTTCCAGATTATGGCTTGAGCCTTATAATATCCACTCCAAACCCTTGGTTATCGCAATCTCACAATAACGCTTTACCAGTCTAGACGCTTTTGGCTAATTGCAGAGATGCCTACTCAGTAGAAGCTTAGCTTTCAGGTTTAGCTAAAGGAAATAGAGACCCAAATGACCTCATGAGTATCCTTAACATCTGTCTTGGACTATTGTCCCCTCAGGCTTCAGTGCTGTCAACATCATCCCTGTGCCGTTGCAGTTACCCATAACCAAGGAGGTCTAATAAACCTGAAGAGAGCGATCCATTAGTATTCATCTCAGTTTCAGAAACTATTTCTTTAGCCAATCATGTTATTAGTCACCAGGCATTTATAGATCAAGACGGGTGGTAGGTTAAAAAAAATGGTCGAACTGAGTATCTGTGAGCAAAGTTGGAAGTTTGCTCACAGATACACACCTCCTGTGCCGCAAATGGCAAAACCAAAACAAATATTTATTTTTGCTGCGCTGCTGCGATCACGCTCAATTAAAGTGAAAGTACACTTTTGATGGACAAAATAAATATGATTTCACACAAAAAGTGCCTAAAATGGACATAATTTGCATGTCTAGTGTGTTTTAACAAGAACTGGAGTAGGTTATGTCAGAAAAGAAAATGAAGACTCAAAAATATTTTTAGAAAATGTACCCATTTAAACTTGTTTTTATTATTCACTTTGGGTAAAAGTATATGGTGTTTTATAAAAATGTTTTTTTATAGAAAATAAAAAAAAATTGTGTGCTGTAAAGTGGTTAGAAAAAATGAAATTGGAATCGGCTAAAATCTGTATCGGCAGGTCAAACTCAATGAAAAATCGGAATCGGCCTAGAAAATTGTAATCAGTGCATCTCTATAATATTTCTGATTGGCTGGTATCAAACACCATCACATAATCTGATGTTCACCTAGATGTTTTATTTATTTATTTCCACCTTTGCCGTATTGTTGATGGGTTCAATAACACATCCTGCAAAAGGGGGGCCTTGGCCAGAACCTAGTGGTATTTCGGGGCCCTTGGGCCTTGGCATGGAAAAGTTTGGGAACCCCTGGCCTAGGTCACTGACAACCAAAAGTTGTCCTTCAAAATGTTGGCAGTGAAGTGTGTACCCTGATCTAAATGAATGTGATAGGGGTTCCTCAATGGTAAATGATAAGAGTACAGTAAGCAATAACAGTTTCCACACATCCAGAAAACTGTGGTGTCCCCTTGGCACTTGTGAAGTCCACTTGGACACTGAAATGGATTTGCAGATATTTGGAAGCTGTGTCACAGTCTTTATCCATATTTTGTCAGGAAATGTTGAGTCTGAACCCCTTTTTTTGGGTTGTAGGTTCACTAAAAGCCCTCTATACGATCACAAAGTTGTTTTACAATAGTAGCATCAAAAGAGAAGTTGGTGGCCATTTCTTTTTAATACCAAGTAGGACATACAGGATCGTGAGGTCCCAATTATGACTGCCAAGGTTCTGGTCCTTTACAATATTTTTTAGAAGTTGCTTTGTGGGAAAGAATTAGTTCTGGATTGAGAGTGGCATAATCAAGGAGAGCTTTGGTATATTCATGACTCTGGGTATACTTTAATTGCAGACCATCTCAGTACACTGGAAGGGCACATTAATGAAGAGTAGTACAACCAATGGTCTAGAAATTGTCTAACTGAAGCGAAGCTTCTAGTCCTCTCCATTGGAATCAGTCCTTGCAGTGTACAGCGTTGTAAGCATTAAGTTTGTGTCAACTTCATCAATCTTCTTGGGATGAACCACCTACTGTTCTCACCATGCCTGAACACAGCTAAATATAAAATACCATTTTTAGTTTAAAGTATAAATTCCTGCCCTCATTTCAGCTTGACAGAATGCAATGTTGTTCAAGGCAGGATACAAATGATCAATACTTTCTCAGATTTCAAAGTAATGAGTATCATTCTCTGATATCAAAACTGATATCAGTTGGCTAATGTGTGGATAAAATCAAGTCTTCAATCTATTAGAGTCTTTAAATATATTAAAGGCCCACTGAAGTGCCTTAAAACACGCATCATTATTCAATGTGTTGACATAGTTTCCACTGAAACAGGCATAGTGGGACATATCAAATAGCTCCTCCCATGTTTTAAAATAGCCAATAGCGTTTTGTTTACATCGAAGCTCGGCCAGAGCCGTTGAGTTCGGCAAAGCCGCAGAGTTTCCTCCTAATCTTTAACCGTTTCTATTCCTAATCTCCTCCATATTGCTGTAAAATATAGAATTCTGTGCAGAATTCATATACGTTCGATGAGTTTTCTGGTTTGCGCCAACTAGCACATACCTGCTCGGTGCTATCGTGTCTCTGGACCAGAACAGACAGTTCATGTGACACTAACGTAAAACCAGACTTCATTCGCTCCAATGGAAAGCATATTTACACTGTCTGAATCATTCCCTATCCCCTATATAGTGCACTATGTGCCATTCACCATGTAGAAAATAGTAAATGTGTGAACAAATGGCTGATTTTATCCGCAGCATCATCGTCCATTTTTTTAAATGTAGGGGCGGGACATTTCAGATTCTATAGAGCATTTGATTGGACAGAAAATGTGATGAGAAGCTGAAGTGCAGGGTGATGTAATCAAAATCATTGATCCATATTGGCGGAAGTGAGAGACTAAGGTTTGAATGCTTATATTTTCTAAATGTAAATTTTGGAGCACACTAGTTTATATATAACCTTAAAGGTGAACTAAGTAAGTTTTTTACCTTAACCGAACAGCTTCCGAGTCATTGGAATAGTTATATGACTTTTTTCGGGTTCAATTGTTGTCATCTCGCACCCCCCAAGCGCCTGTGAGCCGAAAACCACCCTTGCAACTTTGAGCCGGCGGGCCGCCGGCCGCAGCGTCAGGAAGTATTGCATGATATCAGGTCTCGCGATGTAACGAATTGCTTTACGGCAAAAAAAACGGCTAAAATTCTGTCATTATTGCGCTCCCCCACACTGTTCGAATCCGAATGAAGAAGACGTTTTAAAGAATTTCCCATCTGCTTTGATGTCGTTGATCTACTACCCTCTGGTATCCGAGAGTCGCCAACGAGTTTTTCGACAGTGTTGTCAAATATCTATTCCGAAGCTGTAGGGGGAGCTCTATAGAGAAACCTGTGAGCAAAAAGCGAGAATACAGCGAAGAAATTCCCGAAACTGCATAGCCCTGCTTTAAGGCTAACATATACATACTAAAAGCCAAAAAACATCAATTTTGATTTCATGGGGACTTTAAATCTATAAATGTACTTTTAAGAAAGACAACCCACGCTTCAAGAAAATTCACTGTTTAGGGAGTAACAGAATGGGCATAAATGGAACTGATTTGGAATAGCTGGAATTCTAAGCACTGACTGTTGTACTGTAATGGAGAATTTCTTTTTTGGGGTTTGGCTTTCACCAAGGGCAGGCTGGTGCATGTGGCTTCTGTGTAATAGCAGGAGGGAGTCTCAACACTTTACTGTGGCTCTCAGCTAGAGGTTGGTGAAACACACAGTTTTTTGTCAGCCTGGAATTCGAACACATTTCTCACTTACCCTTTTAGTGATGCCATTCTGATGGATTGTAAGGTTATTTTTTTCAAACGTCAAAGATAAGAACAATAAATGTGTTTAGGAGTGGTGGGATAGTACAAATAATAATAGTTAATACAAACAACAAAATATAAATATATAGAATACTGAGAAAATATAGACACGGTAAAATGTTATATTAAGGGTAGCACCAAAGAGAGTTGGAGGAAGAGACAAAACATTTAGGAATATAAATGGGAGAAATCTTAACACCATGTCCTCACCAGTCGCAACACAAGCAATTTCGAACATGAAAATGGGGGATGACCTGACAATCAATCACAAAACACAGCCAATCAGAATATTTATCTCTGCTTGTGCACACTCGCTGTCACAGAAGAGTGTAAAACTACAACCCATTCTCATTACCAAGCCGTCAAAACCTGAAGCATGGGCAAGTGCCTTTAGCAAGACTCTAAAGGTACCCATGAGTCACTGTATCAACGAACATGGAACTCATTTTCTTTCAATGAGAAACCTTTGCCGTTGATACACAGACACCAAGGGCATGGAATTTTATCATCATGAAATTATATATTGAGGTATCATTTTGTCATCATGACATATGTTGGGGTATAAGTTAAACAGCCATAATAATTGTATTTATATTTCACTATTTAGATGTTTTTGACCTCCTAACCCGACCCCTACCCCTAAACTTAACTGTTTGTCAATATAAAACAACATAAATAAAAAACATTTTGGGCATAACTAAGCAGATACAACTGCGGTCACAATTTATTAAAAAATTACAAATACTCCAAGTGTTTGTGTTTGGAACAGACCCAAAAGTGATCACCGATTCTGCCGTAACACTCAAATCACAAACACATTCAAAAATTGCTTTACAGTGGTCACTTGTGAAATGCCATTGGCTCTCGTGTGTCTTATGACTGATTGTAATGTAATATATTATGGAAATGTAATGAGTTGTGGCTGTTGTAGTAATGACCGCACAAAGATGAATAGGAATATCCACAAGCAACACGCAGGAGACTCACAAGGAGTAAAGATACACAACCACATAAACATCAACAAGATTGAACAAAGAACCTGGAACGAAGGCTATATATACACAGGGCAAACAAATCAGTAACTATAGAAACAAAGTGGCACACACCAGGAAACTAGGTCAAATTAATGTGACAGGGAACAGAAGAGAACCAAACCAAAACAAAACACAATGAAACTAAGGGCCGTTTACACGACAGCTTTTTATGCGTTTGTTTTTTACTTTTGAAAGCAGGATAAAAAAAACAAAAACAACATAGTTATCATCTCTGTGTAAACGACAAAGATGCGAATTGTGAAAACGGCGACGTCGCATATGATTCTTTACTAAGTGACATCGCCAACTACTGGCCTGGCATGAATAATACAGCGTTTTAATTGTTTCACGGATCCGTGTGAACGGATCGTTTTGACCACATTGTCGTCTGTACGCGAAAGGAAAGGAATTTTTTTTCCGTTTTTAGTACATCAGTGTCATGTAAATATACCCTAAAACAGAACTATACAGAACATAACCTTTACAGTAAATATATATTCGTCTTCAAACTAATTTATGATAGTTTTGTTGCCTGATTTTATTGGTGATTTGAAATGTATTTCAAACACACACAGGTTAGCAGGAATCTTGAAAGAGGCACTTTATTGTCTGTTCATTTATTTTAATACTGTGAGACTTTTTAGGGGGTAAACACATGCATTCAACAAAAGAGTCTCTCATGACCACTTTGTTCTTAACATAGAGACAGAAAATACTTAAATGTGAAGGAGGTCATTGACCATTAGCATTAAAAGAACTAAGGCAATGACAATCCATAGTCTTTTACCAGCCATAATCCAACACAGTCATAAGAGAGAAGTGAGGTTATGGTTGAAGAAATGAACAGAGCATGTGAAATTTTATCACGGCTCTGGTGGGAAAGGGCAGGTGGTGAGTGGGAGAGAGTGTGGAACTGAGATACAACATTGCTGACATGAAGAAGAGTCATGGTGACTGGAGGGAGTGGGGTGAGGTCGGCGGGGGGCGGGGGGCAGAGGGGGGTGCTTCTAGTAAAAACAAGGTCAAGATGTTTGGCAGTTTAGTGTTACGTAGCAGAGAACTAATAGACAGAGAAAAGCCAGATAATGTTGGTGAAACTGGATGATTAAGCAGTTTGCACTTTAGAACTGACAAGTTGAAGGTAGGATTGTACTGAGTATTTGACGCAACATAAGCAAGTGGGGCATGTCTATTTTTGCACCACTTTTGATCACAGCATATGTGTGAATGTGAATGAGAGCCTGCATATTATATGCCCTCTTGTTCTGCTTAGACAATTAGACTGATCTCACTACTTCTGACATGGTTATATAAAATGAGTAATCTGTTCAGTCAGACAGTCAAATCGCATATCGAGCTGATAGCATAAGCTAATATGTGCAAAGGGTTGGAATTTATTTGGGTTATTTTTAGCCTAAATGATCCAAATGTGTCCTGATCTTAGACTAGGGGAGAAAAAAAAAAATGCAACAGCTCATTCAGGCTTAGCAAACTGACAAGAGAAACCCAACCCACTGGCAACACTTCCAATGAGCCATGGACAGAGTGTCACCCTTATTTAAATTTACTGTTATGTTCTTTATAGATCTGATTTGCAAGTAAATGCATGTCTGGCAAATAGAATAAAGTAGCCAAGATTGCAATAATGACCATGCCACATAATTGCATGTTTAGATGCCTTGTAATTTCTATATCTTACAATTGTGACTTCATTTTAATGTAATTGTTCATATATTTCTCAGAATTGTGAGTTTGTTTCATAATTGCACCTATCTAGCAAGTACGATTTTAAATCTTAAAATGTGACTTGATATATCGCAAAATCTCGCAACTGCAACTTTATTTATAAATTTTTACACAATTGAGACTAAGATTGAGAAATTCTCGCAATATGTTTTGTAATTGCAACTATTTCTCATAATTGTGAATTTGTTTATCAATTGCACTTATATATCTTGCAATTGCGACTTTATATCTCACAATATGACTATATTTTGCAACTTTATTTTTGGTAATTGCATCTTTATTTCTTGGAATCACTCATTTATTTCTCTTAATTGTGTATATCGCAATGGTTACTTTATATTACTTAATTGCGACCTTATATCACACAATGTGACTTTCTTATTTTAAACCGTCTCAAAATTATTATTATTATTTATTTTTAAATATTACTATTGAGGAAACTTCAGCCTACTGTAGAACGCGAACAGTAGAACATGTTTTTCAGCAGCATCTTAAAACTTCAAGCTCTGTAATTTTATAAATTAGGCTTTAGATTTTTTCATCTCTTTAATGGTTTAGCAGAGGTTACATGTCAAGTGGTCAAGGCCCCTCTAAAGGTCACCCTTGATTTTGCTTTTATGTATCAGCTTCTGTCTCTGAGCATCAAGTGGAAGCACACATTTAAAATTATTGATCCCACTTTTGAGCAAGACCTGTGACCCAAATGACCCTCGTTTCTTATTGAATCCAGGTGGCGTGTGCTACAAATGTCCTTTGTGTGTGTGTCAGAGCTAACGCACTGCTCTATTCACAAACTTGTATTACACATACACAGAATCACACACATGTCTGCTTGGGTTTGTGTGTGTCTCACAGGGCCCTTTGTGCAGATTAAGAGATTTATAAATAGAGAAAAAAAGCTTTGCTTAGAGACTCAAATCTCGGAGCCATGCGCGGATTACTGCATCCCTATGGGATTTTGAACCAAAACCCAAGCACACACAGACACACACACACACATTGACACGAACCCTCGAGCTCAGTACAGAGGCATTCCATATCCACACTTTATTCTGACATTCCAGACCCAAAACCAATTCCACATATTCAGAGTACAGATGGCCTCTCCCTTGCTTACTGCCTTAATCTCTCTCTCTCTCTATCTCACTTTCTCTGATCGTTCTAATCACTCACTCCTTACCACTGTCCTCCTTGTTCACCCGCTTACTATGTGTTTTTAACGTCTTTCCAGCAGTCATAGCTCTTCCGTATGCAGCCCTGCGCTCCCTTTCTTCCCCTCCCCCAATCTTTCTCCTCTAGACTGTCTCATCCTTTTTATTTGGCCTGGATGAGACTGGTTGGTTGGCCAAATCGAGAGACCATCATTCCGGCTAGCAGCTAACATTTAGCTAATTATGCTAATACCCCTTCATCAGTTCGAGAGCCCTGCAGGGAGCACAACGCCGTAGGGAATGCCACAGTGCCACTGTAAATACTGCTTATTAGTCTGAGGAAAATAAAATATAAGACTTATTTATTAGTGGTGCTTGCTAAGGATAAAATGTTGCCTTTTAACCAGTCTGGCATCAATTCCACTTCAATTTTAAACAGTCCTCAGAATCAGAATATTATAAGACTTAAGGCCCCGATATTCTCATGGTGAAGTTCTTTTCGTTCTTCATTTAGGGGTAAAACAAAGTTTGAAATATGTGAAATACTTTCGCGCTTCCCTCTCAATAGCAAAATAAACACACAACAAAATTAAGAAAACAGCAAAAGCATCTGATCATCATAGCAACGTGGTTATGTTTGTTTGCACGAGCTCTGCAATTCGGGACTCCAGTAAAGTCACTTCACGTTTATTTATATATCACTTTATACAATAGATTGCTTAAAATCAATCAGCTTTACTGTATTAAACATGAAAAACTGTCAGTGTCTCGTTTCATCAGAAATACAACTTCATTTTCTACTATAAAGAGAAATCCACGAACTGAACAGATGAAATGTACAAACAGAAAAGATTTCCATGTGAAAGAAGGCGGAGTCTCAGTCAGCGCACACCTACCTATTATGTAATCGCCATGGACCAATGGAAGTACAAAGGTGTTTACCAGCCGTAGCAAACTTTTCCGGAAAGTGCGTTTTGGCAAGCTGTTACGAACTCCAAACGAACTTCGTTTTGGCCTGATTTAGTTCAAAATGACGCCACATCAGTTCGTTTCTCGATTTCCCTTGAAGTATATCGGGGTCTTTAGATGTAGCCTAGAACACACTAGCAACTGTCTATCAGTGGCCTAGAAATCACACAGAACACCCTAGCCTTAGTGGTGTCCTAATATCGCCAAAACCATAGAAACGCTCTAGCAACAACCCAGAACACATGAACAAACCCAAATGCCCTAATAACCACAAAACCCTAGCAACCACCTGAACACTATCAAACATCTATGCCCTAATAACCACCAACACAATAGAAATGCCCTAGAAACCACCCAAAACACACTACCAAACTCATAGTAATGCCCCCAAAAAACACCAAAACCCCAGCAATGCCATAGCAACCACCCATAAATGTTAGCAACAACCTATCAATGCCCTAACAACCAGCCAGAACACACTAACAAACCACTAGCAATGCCCTAACAACAACTAACACCCCAGCAATGCCCTAATAATTGCATAGAAACCAAACAGAAATTTGCGAAAATGGTGACATCATGCGCATGCGTGTTCAGTCTATATAGGCATCCGCGAGTACTTGACAACCAAAACAACAATGGCGGACTACAGGACTGTGTTTGTGCTGCTCAAGATATTAAGTTTATTAACGCTTCTCCAGCAAAGTGTAGATTTACTGCACAACTACTGTGACCAGCAGAGACGCATTATTTACATACGCCAAATTCTAACATCGCCAACTAATTTTAATCCTGACATTGCCAACTACTGGCCTGGCAGCATAATACAGCGCTTTTGGTAGTTTTCGCGGATCCGTGTGATAGGGGATCGTTTTGACAGCGTAGTCGTATTTACGCAAAACTTTTCCGTTTTTAAGTACATTATAGTGTAAATATAGCCTGGAAATCCAGACCTAAATCTAAAAGATTAATGGTCTGGCGTCGACTAATGAAAATCGCCCAGCTCGAGGGGCGGCACCAAGCGTGTATTTGAAAATCTCACTGCACGCAATTGGATAACACTACGACCCATCACAACAATAAACCCCAGCTACCAGCGGAGCTAACTGGTAGATTATACTCTTACCGTATCCGGCCGGCAAAACAGCAAAAACGTTCTTCTTGCAAAGGAATGATTCGAGCGCCGTCATCTGTTCCTCTTTTAGATAAAAAGCCAAGTCTAACTCGTTCATTGTAGTGGCCAAAGTGGCGTTTCAAACAACTGGTATTCATCCATAGCCATCTTGCAATGTTTACTAATGACTTCGACGTCACAGCGCTGTCGTCATCTGTTTAGCTCGCCTCTGGCCCGCCTATATCAGATAACCCAATGTGATTGGTGCAGCTCAGATTGAGGGGCATATTTAATGAGCATCATTACTCGACACCAGAGCAACTCGCTGAGCAAATTAAACTTGTGCTCTCGCGAGAACTCTGGATTACCAGGGTAGTGTAAACATACTCTCAGTAGCTCTTTTTACCCCGTTTTAACAATGTTTACCAGTGGAGACTGTAACAGGACAGCATCTAAACGGAAGTTAGAATCCATCAGCTCATCGTTTGCTCATGAAAAAAGTGGATAGTGGAAAATGAAAAAAGTGGATAGAGGAAAATTCCAACACTGTGACAGCAAGTTTTGTCCCTGAAGCACCACTCACATTTTCTTCATATTTGTTTGTTCATGATTAGTCTAGTAGTTAGTTTCACTTATCAAGCCAACACATTTGCTCACTGCAATGAATAACTCTTCAAGCATTAGCGCAGTAAAGCTATTCATAAGGTTAAATTCATAAAAGAAATTGTTTAGACAAAGAGCCCTTTTCACAGATCTTCACCTCAACTGCCCCTTTCATTATCATCTCAGTGATGTGTGACTGCCCTCTCTTATTGAAGATAAACCTGGAGACAACGATTTCTTCCTGCTTGAAGCAACCACTCCATTAGTGTGTCTCTAATCCCAAATCCCACTGCAGACAGGTTTTCACTTGTCTGTGTATTGAAAACCTAAAGGATCTAAGAATCAAATTAATTTCCATTTCTTTGGGGATTACATTTTCCCTCTCCCTCTTTTTCAGTCTTTATTTTTGCCTTTGAGAAAATGCTTTACCAGCATTTGTTCTCCTGTCTGAATTAATTTACTCCCCGGCATGCAGTTGATTCTGAATATGAAAATAAATATGAATGCCATTGTATCTCCAGTCCTTTTTATATGAAGTATTTGACTTGCAACACTATTGTAAGATTCCCCTCAAATGCTGATATGAGTACAGAAAATGCTGCCAGTAGATATTAGTAGAAGGTTTATAAATAGTTCAGTTGCAGGACTAAAAGGTACAGGCAGTTATCCTGACTATGCCTTTTTATAAATGCTGCTGGCTACCGTTGAGTGTTATGGAGAATAGGTCAGTGAAGAGCTTCAGGCCTGTTAGCATTGCATGCTAATAAATGTGTCAAAATCAACAGCACAAGCAGCTCTACTAGACACTACTGAAATTGCACAGCATGAACACTGCAGGTGATGTTTTAATTTTTTTACACTCGCAGTTAGTGCTATTTATACAGGTAGTGCACATGCTGCCTGTGTTGTTTTGGAAGAAAGAAGTTATGCAAATTGGCACAAATGTGCTCACAAAATTTGAAATGCACACTATATTTCCTCATCTTGCAGAGTGTTGAGTTGTGGCGGATGAACTACATTCATGTAAATCGGTAGGCTACATTGTTGGTAGTTTGTGAACAAAATATGTAAAAACATAGTGAATGCTCTTTAGTGAATGTAGTCGTGGTTTCAACTTTAAGCAAATGTCTGCATATGTCGAGTTTTATCCAATATACACAAATAAAATAACAACGTGCTGTTTTCTCTGTCCAGTGTTGTTATTGTTGACTAAAGTTAATTAAAAATGTTTTTCGTTAGATAAATAAAATATAAATATTAGATGAAAATTAGATATTAAATAAACTGAAATAAGTTGAAGTACTAAAACTGAAATTAAAAAGAAATTAAATCTAAATAACACAAATAAAAATGACAAAAGCACATAATTATTAACTTTTTTTTTAAATGAAATAAAAACTGAAAATATAAAAATAAAAGCTTATTCAAAATGTAAATAAATACTTTTGTAGTATATATACACAATAATATTATAGTATATAAATGATTTATAAAAATAATAAAATAATGTTGGATATCTCCAAATTCCTACTGAAAATTGCAGCAGAATGGCATTTGGTGTCGCACTTCCTCTTGGTGAGTTGCGCTAGTTTCTCATCTACTTTCACTGAAGATACACAAAGCACTTTACACTTTATTCACGCAAAGATAGATGCACCTGCAAGGAGATATACATAGTTACTGATAATCATTAACTTTTAAACAAATAAAAGGCATCAATGAGTCAAAGTTCCTGTATTTTATGATAATACAAACCTTTTTAGCCAATGTTTATAGAGATGGGTGTGTAAAACACAAATATGATCCTCTACCGATAATTGTGTGCCTGCAAAACAGATGCTAGCATAGCCATTTTGTTCCTTTATATACTTGTAAGTTAACTCCGCAATGATAAACTTATACACAGCTTAGATTTTCCATCAACACAAAATGATGAACCCAATAAAAAACTTTTAATTGGTTATGTCTGGCAATTTGTCTCAAAGTACCCTTTTGAGACTAATGTAAAGTGGAGGTGGAGTACAAGCTGGATGCTAATAAAGAAAAATCATTATAGTGAGTGTACAGTGACTCAGTGTTGAACAAGGGAATTAGCAAACAGCGAATATACAAAGATTAAATCTATTCATCGTCCCTTTGGAAAAGTTGTAGAGTGATAAATCTCCTTGTTGTGTGGGTGGAGTGTTTGCCTTGGCCGTGGCTTGTAGGTGGCTAAAGTGCAAGATTATGGGTTGTGTTTCTAATGTTCACAGCTAGGATTAGCTGGTGTCTCTTGTGGGGCTGCAAACACGTTATAACACAAATCAACACTCGCAGTGAAATGTGTCCCTAGAGTACAAACCCACCAGCTCCTAAGTGCTTACACACATCAAATAAGAGCTTAAGCTAATTCATCCATGGATTTTACTTTCTGTGGATTTAACTTTTCAGCTAGTCAGGCTGGGGGACCAGCCGCCTACCTATGTTGGGGATACCCTAATAGCCACCAACACCCTAGAAATGCCCTAGCATCCATCCAAAACATACAAACAAAACCCTAGCAATGTCCTAGAAACCACCCAGAAACACTCATAACACCATAGTAATTCACTGCAACCGACTATGGCCTAGCAACCACTTGAACATAGTAGAAAACCACTAAGAATTCCCTAATTACCACGATGAACACCCTAGAAATACTCTAGCAACAACTTCAACACACTAGCAAACCCATAGCAATACCCTTACAACCACCAACACCCTAGCAATGCCCCAGAAACCCTAGTAACACCATAGTAATTCATAGCATCTGCCTAGCACACTAGCAAACCACTAACAATGCCCTAATAACCCTAGACCCACAAACCACCCTAGAAATGCACTAGAAATGAACAACAACTCAAGACACACTACCAAACCCCTAGCAATACCCTAACAACTACCAGTACCTTAGAAACACCATAGCAACCACTCAAAACAGATGGCCAAAGCCCTAGCAAATACCCTAACAACTACAATACATTAGAAACACCCAACCAACCACTCAAAACACATGACCAAACCCCTAGCAATACCCTAACTACTACTAATACCTTAGGAACACTCTAGCGACCACCCAAAACGCACTAGCAATGTCCTAAGAACTACCAATACCTTAGAAACACCCTAGCGACCACCCAAAACACATTAGCAATGCCCTAACTACCAATACTTTAGAAACACCCTAGCGACCACCCAAAACGCAATAGCAAACCCCTAGCAATGCCCCAACAACTACCAATACCTTAGAAACACCCTAGCGACCACCTAAAACACATTAGCAATGCCCTAACTACCAATACCTTAGAAACACCCAAGCAACCACTCAAAACACACGACCAAACCCCTAGCAATACCCTAACTACTACTAATACCTTAGAAACACTATAGCGACCACCCAAAACACAATAGCAATGCCCTAACATCTAACAATATCTTAGAAACACCCTAGCGACCACCCAAAACGCACTAGCAAACCCCTAGCAATGTCATAAGAACTACCAATGCCTTAGAAACACCCTAGTGACCACACAAAACGTAGTAGCAATGCCCTAACAACTACCAATACCTTAGAAACACCTTAGCGACCACCCAAAACGCATTAGCAATGCCCTAACAACTACCAATACCTTAGAAACACCGTAGCGACCACCCAAAATGCACTACCAAACCCCTAGCAATGCCCTAACAACTACCAATACCTTAGAAACACCCTAGCGACCACCCAAAATGCATTAGCAAACCCCTAGCAATGCCCTAACAACTACCAATACCTTAGAAACACCCTAGCGATCACCTAAAATGCACTAACAAACCCCTAGCAATGCCCTAACAACTACAGATACCTTAGAAACACACTTGCGACCACCCAAAATGCATTAGCAAACCCCTAGCAGTGCCCTAACAACTGCTCATACCTTAGAACAGAAGTCTTCAATCCTGCTCCTGGAGGGCCACTGTCCTGCAGAGTTTAGTTCCAACCTGCTTCAGCACACCTGCCTTTGAATATTCAATTGATTCTGAAGAGCTTGATGAGCTGATTCAGGTGTGTTTGATTAGGGTTGGAACTAAACTTTGCAGGACAGTGTCCCTCCAGGAGCAGGATTGAAGACCTCTGCCTTAGAAACACCCTAGCGACCACCCAAAACGTACTAGCAATGCCCCAACAACAAGCAATACCTTAGAATCACCCTAGCCATAACCCAAGACACACTTTCCAACCCCTAGCAATGTCATAATAACCACCAACACCCTTGTAACGCCCTACGAACCAACCAAAACACACTACCTAACCCCTAGCTAATAAAAAAATCCACAGATGAATTAGTTTCCTCAGCTCTTATTTGCAGTGTGGGATCACATCTAGACCAGCGATGTAGACCAGCTTAATCCAGCTAAGACCAGCACATCAGCTTAGGCAGGGTTATAAACACAAAATGGCACGTCTTCGCTAGGTAACTCATAAGTTGTGTGTTTATGAGCTTGTGTGCATATGTTATATAAAGGGCAAAAGCACTGTGTGACTCATGCCAGAATTAGACATTTTCACCAGAACAGGAAGTGACCCGTGTCTAGTCACAGGAAATCAGTGGGAAGTTTCTGGGTCATCTAACCCTTTTATTAAGTTCTTTTTTACATTTTGGAAAACTTGTTCGCTTTAGCGTTTGTGTATACGCAACTTTGCAATACCCACATAATTGTCATATCATAATTGCAGTTTTGGAATTTAAAGTGTATTTTTTTTCTCTTTTTTTTGGAGTGAGGGGGTGGGGCTTTTTAACAAAAAAGACTTGCCCACCAAATATCGCGCTCCGTAGTACGAGAAAATATTTGCACGTTTACATACATGGTGCACTTGCAGCACTTGTGCATATAGGAGGGGCCTGGGGAGCTCCCTTTTTCTGTTACTATGGTAACGCAACCCCTGCCCACCAACCAGGACGTGGAACGGAGGTTCCAAACTGCAAGCTGTCATTGTGTGTGTGTATCTGTTTTGTACGCGTGTGTATGTATGCGTATGTATGCGTGTTGTTACTCTCCAAATATAATGCAAGGAGACTGGTGCGTGTAAAGCTGTCTGTTCTCATTTCTCTTCTGTCTCTCTTACTCCAGAGACACACACGCACACAAACACGCACAGCGGAACTCCTTTGGAAGCAGACGGTTCTGAGGTGTTCATCTGACTGACTGCTATTCTTAGAGTTTCTCTACTTACAAAGGCCCTGGCAGAGAGGAATACACACAGATGAAAAGGAAAAATGTGTTTGCATATGTGTGTGTGAGTGCGTGTAGGTGTAAGAAATGCGGGGCCGCTGCCACTAGTAGGTTGCTGCACTCAAAGAGAGCGTGTCTGCGTGTACGGGAGAAATTGAGAGAGGGAGCAGGTGAGAGGTAGATCAATAAAAAGCTAATCTGTGAAAACAGGATGGTGTAGAAGCAGGGGACCTCTCTCCCTCTCTTGCTTTCTCTTCTTTTTTTGTGCGTCTTTTCCCACCCCCTTGCTTATCTGTCCATTTTTAGCTCCTGCTGCGTCTGGCACGGTAAGCATTAGCTGAGTCTTACTCTCTCGTAAGAGAGGGCAAAGTGTTGGAACATCTCTGACATGAACGCGCCCTGTCCTTTGTCTAGTCAGGCACAATAAAAATGACAAATGTGATGTAGAAATATTCATACGGCCATGGAAACGTTGGCCTAGAAACATCTGTTCTGCAAAACGGGTAATTGTGGCCTAATCTAAAATGCAATCTATCATATGTTCTATTTGTGGACTTGTCTCTTGAAGGTACATCCTTAATTAAGTGCAATCTCCATTCAGTCAAATTACATTGAGATCAGTGATCACACGTTTTTTCCCTTAGATTTTTTTTTTTTTTAAAGTGCTAAATGAAACCGGTTTTTAATTTAAACATGTATCAACAAAACCAACATGTGAAAACTACTATTTGGAAAACTTGATCTCCTGAAATAACATTTCACTACCGTTCAAAAGTTTGGGGTCTGTAAGATATGATATTCTTAGCTCACCAAGGCTGTTTATTTGATAAAAAAAACAGTAAAAACAGTAAAATTGTGAAATGTTTTTATAATTGTTTTCTATTTTTATATATTTTAAAATGCTATTTATTCCTGTGATGGTAAAGCTGAATTTTCAGCATCATTACTCCAGTCTTCAGTGTCACATGATCCTTCAGAAATCATTCTAATATGATTTGGTGCTTAAGAAACATTTCTTATTATCATCATCAACTTCAGAATTCTTTGATGCGTAGAAAGTGTAAAAAAAAGCATTTTATTTTAAATAGATTTTTTTTTATGTTGTATTTACTGTCACGTTTGATTAATTGAATGCAACCTTGATGAATAAAAATAATTTATTTAAAAAAAAAATCTGTCCCCACTTTTGAACAGCAGTGTATATTAAGTGCACTATTGAAATACAACATTTTGAACCTTTTTAAAATAATAATAATATTATTTCTAGATTTTGTCCTCTTCAAAAACATTGCCAGTGTTTTGTGTCATGCTAAAAAAAAAAATACAGCAATAATTTGCAATATCTCATTCAGTCACTTGAATTCACAGGACCAAGAATATTTACAGTTATAAGCATTGACTCCTTATGTAAAAAAACATGTTTTCTAGACCCCCCTCAAGACAAAGTTCCTGAATATCCCTCCATATTGACATAGATGGATTGATGAGTAAATGAGGAGAACAGAAAGAGCCAAATGTGCCTGACCTGTTGCTCCCAATTAATAGCTAATTCTCAAAAGCATGTTTTTTGCTAATTTAATTGTGCAAATTAAAAACAGTTTCCTGCTGGTGGTTCACCTTAATGACACTATTCAATTCTGGTCAAAATGTTTTCCATCAGATGAATCTGTGTGAGATGTTGCCGGGGTCAATAAAACTTTGAAAAATCAATCACTCAAACGCCTCTAGCAAACAATGAGCAACATCAAATCACAATCACAGATCAATCTATAAATCTATGTTAACAAGTTGAAAGTCAGGTGTAAATAAAGTGGCAGATACTAAATCTGTTTCTTTAGCAAGAAAAGTAAAGCAGTCTAAAATAGATTAGATGACTAAATCAGCCATACCTGATAAGCTGAAAAGGCACAGTAGGGTTTAGATTAAATTCATAATGTTGACAGACTTTTTATGAGGATAAGTGCTGGGACGGCTCTACCAGCCAACAAGGGCATCTACTGCATGCTGTGCAATCAAAAGCAGGCCATGCGATCAAGATGCCCCAAAAATACACATGAACTGAAACTGTATTTGAGGAATGGACTAAAATAACTTCTAACTGCCCTGCAGGTTTGAGTGATTGCCACTGAAGGAAGTCTAATGTCATAAATTGTAAGAGAACATCACTTACAAGTCTCTCCGAAGCCTGATTAGACGTCAGCCTTTAATTATCGCAATTATGAGATTCATGGATCCTTCAGAGGTGCTAACGGTTATGTATTGTGATCATTCTGACAGTTACCGTTCTGCTGAGTGCCAGCTCTGCTTATCTGAAATGTACTTACTGAATCTAAACAGCTTCTTCACAATAAATCTGAGGAGCAGCCAGATGGATATAAAGTTACAGATCATACTCATACAGCACAAGCCGTAGTCATGTTTAATCAAGGGCTCATAAATAATACACGCATGCTCCCTTGCCACAACCCACACACAATTCAGTATTTCAACGTGCGTCTAACCGTGTACGGTTTGATTGAATGATGTCTTTTTGATCCCAAGCTACTAAAACAAGATGATTCTGGGTTATTTTTCTGCTTCAGGTGATTCTGAATAGACAGCAGAACTATACTGACACGATTTTGTGATTAAAAAGGCCACCTGAAAACACAAGGAAAACACGTTAACGTGAAATTTTGAAATTATCAAGCTTTGGTTTTGATTCTTGAAGTCATTGAATAATCTGCTTGAACATCTTTTAAAGTTGTTTACATTGTCTTACTTGGGTTTTTAGGCATAATTGGTATATTTTTTTAAATGAAAGCAGAAGTACAAAGGTTTAGACAAAAAAATAATGACAGAGACGGTCATTAAAACAGTGAATGAGAAATGGAAATGCTCCGATCTGCTCATACAGTAGGCCTACACTGTAAACCCGAATAAGTTAGCAGAACTCAAAAAATTTAAGGCAATCGATTGCCTCAATTTTTTTGAGTTTTGAAATTCAAAGTTTAAGTAAGCAGAACTTGCAGATTTTAAGTTTGTACTTAAACATTTCAAGTTAAGAACAATTCAAATCAGATTACACTATTTCATACATTTAACTTAAAACCTCCATGTAATCTCAATGTGAACACTTTTATTAGTATTAACTTATAGTTTTAACAAGCTAGTTTGCTAACATACTACTATGTTATCATGCTAACAGTATGTTATACAGCACTTGCTGCATGATAGGGCAACAATATAAAGATTTGATTTGCTCTCAAATCAAGCCGCATGCACCACTTATCACACCACTTGCACAACTATCCTAAAACTACATTAACAGAAATCTTCTAAATTAGCATTACAAAACATTAATCAATACTCAATCTCCCACTTAACATTAATCTGTTGCCTTTGGCTTGCTCAGTTGGGGATATTTTGGGGATATTTAATTTAATTTTATCAATCAATAAATTCCTCTTGAAACAAACTTTGTTGTATTATTTTAATTTAATACTGTGAAGCTGCTTTGATACAATCTGTATTGCGAAAAGCGCTATACAAATAAACTTGACTTGACTTGACTTAATCTTGCACAAAAAAAACCCATTATATTACACTTAATTTTAGCATTTACTCTCCCATTCACGTGCCATCGGCAAAGCATGCTGGGAAATAGACATCCCAGCCGTTTCAGTTAAACTTAAGTTTGTTTAAATTAAAATAAATCATTTCATAAAACTCAAAACAATGAAACAGTTCAGTTTACTTAAAATATATCAGTTCTGTGAACTTGAAAGAAAAAGAAAGTGCTAAATACTCATAAAAGTTCATTTGACTGAACTAATTAGTTTAATTTAAGTTTGTCCTACTCAAACCAATTAATTATTTTGAGCATTAGGGTTTACAGTGATACGGTTGTTGGTTTATATTATTATAAAAGGCTCATTCACACCAAGAACAGAAACTATAACGATAACCATAATGATAACTATAGGTCCACAGCAGCATTAAGCCTATGTTTATTTGAAAAAACATCCGATAGTTTTTTCTTCCCTATTGTGACATAGATATAAGCTATCAGAGTGAAAAGGCTTCTCGAAAAAGAAAAAAAATGTAGGCCTATGCGAGCTATTTGCGATCGAACGCAAAGTTTTTGCGAGGGAACACAAAGTTTCTCGGCAGAACGCAAAAGTTTTTTTTTTTACGAGGGAACACAAAGTTTCTCGGCAGAACGCAAACGTTTTTTTTGCGAGGGAACACAAAGTTCCTCGGGGGAACGCAATGTATTTGCGATAGAATGCAAAAGTATTGACACATATTTTTTCCTTCAACTCATATTTTTATCTTCACGGTGTCCCTTTACCTCCGTAAAGAAAAATGAAGTGCATGGTTAATTCTCTTATAATAGCCTACATATTCTATAAAAAAATAAAAAAAATTGTTAATTTTGATTTCATGGAGACTTTATGATCTAGCAATTAGATAATTTGAACAAACTAAAAATTGACCGAATTATTTGTTGGCAGAGGTCGCGTAGCGGGGGCTGTGAGTAGAAAGTATTCAGAGTCACTATAACGGCGCCCATAGTCAGCTTCTATGAGTTTAAGGTCCAAGTGGGACTCGAGCGCTCTCTTGACAGGCCATTTAACAGCAGCCAAATGAACACAAGAAGCTCTTCATGAATGGAGGGTCGGGCACACCTCCTCAACCCCATTGTCCCAACGTAAAAATCCACTTAGGCACCCGGCGGTAATCAATTTAGACGCAGATGCGCGAGAATAAAAGATGAATGCGTTCTGTAATCCGCAACACCTGCTCCGCTGCCGGATCGGTAACGGCACTCCAAACAAAGGCTCGAGCTGGAGTTAAAGTGCTTAATTAAAAGGCCACTGATCAGCGTGCTATTTATAGGCGCGCGGCGGGGAGACTCTCCTGGGTTATTTCTGTTTTGGTGAGTCGAAAGGAAAACATCATTCGTTTCATACACACGATGGAGTGTCATAGCCTACATGAAGACTGCCCTACTGCTTGCCGTTTTTCCATTTAAGACGAGCCCTGTCAGAGCTGCTCTGCTGTCTTGTCTTATCTTTTTTTGAGGACTGGGAGACGTGCTTGGTTTCTCAATCGCGGGCTGATATTGCGCATGCGTGATCCAGCCGCGGCGCTGAGATGCAGCTGTGGGATGCGGAGAGGGGAGTCCCGGCTCTGCGTGGTCGATGTTAACCTCTTTCTGGGGCCGAACAAACGCTACGGGTGGTCTGTTCCCTGGAGACCGCCTTGAGGAGGGAGGAGAGAGCGCGCGAGGGAGAGAAAAGAGGAGGCGGGTGCTGTCTGCGCTCGTTACAACAGTCACCAACCTGTGGATGGTGGCGGCGCGTGCTGCGGATTAGATACAGTCTAGCGCTGGGGTCAGTGTGCGCGAGTCCGTCTCGAGGCGCGACAGTTGCCGCCAGGACCGCGACAACAAGTGCTCGACATGCGGTGCTTGTGAAGAAGAGCTCTGGCTGTATGAATGGCCCCGCTATGGAGGAAGTTCCGTTTCCCAGAGTCCGCACGCGGCGGAGGAAAAGTCGCTGCCTGGCCGGTGCATGTGAGCGCGAGTTTGACTGCAAGGAGCTCGAGACTCTCTTCCAGAAGTACAACCTGAAGCTCGAGCAGAACGCCACGCTCAAAGCGCTGGCCATCCTCATTCTCGCCGCGTCCGCGTTGGCGCTCGTGGAGCTGCTGTCCGCCGGCTCGCGCTTTACCGTTTCCAAGGGCTCGCACCCGGTCCACTGCGTCATCTTCACCTCACTCTTCATCGTCACCAACGTCAAATATCTGCAGGTCACGCAGCTGCAGCAGATCGCGCGACTCGCGCTGCTCTTCAGCTTCACGTTCGCGCTGCTCTGTTGCCCGTTTCCTCTTGCGCTGGGTCACGGGACACAGGGCGCGCTGGCACCTGATGCACCGAGCACAACACCTGAGCAAGGTGTCTGGCAGCTGATGCTCGTTACGTTTGTTGCCTACTCTCTGCTTCCGGTCAGGACGCTCTTGGCGATTTTGTTCGGTATCCTGGTGGCTACGTCGCATTTCATCGTGATGGTGACATCGGTTACGGCGCGTAGACCTTTCGTGTGGACACCGGTAAGTTGTGTCATTGAACATTCCATGTTCGTATTTCTTTTATTTGGCGTGTCATATATGGTAAAGCACTAGTGGTTAAGTGTGCTTGCTGGAGCATGAGGGCTGTGGGCGAACATTGCCGCACGTGCACACAGGTGGCGTGAAGAGCGCGCATCCTGTTTGACTTCAGCACCAACGAGGATGGACAGCTCCCAAAGAAAGGAGTCAGTCAGAATGAACTTCTTTTGTGGAAAAATATACCAAAAACAACAACAAATGAAATCAGCAATCATCAGAATCATTCAGGAATAATTTGGTAATTTTTAATTACAAAAAAAGGTGTGTAAGTTTACAACTTAATCATTTGTAGCTAAGCCAACATAAAATTAAGGAACTATCTGATTATATCACGGTGTGTATTGTAAATGCACATTTTAAATCACTTCCACCACTGATTTAATTAATTTAACTTTATTTTATTAAGAATATCAGAACTAAGGATATTTGGATATTTCCACAGCTTGTGGAGCTGTGAATCTTGTGCCAAACATAGTATAAAGATATATGAAACTATTTTTTTTTTAAAGAAAGGCAGTCGTTTTCTGTCATAGCACAACACATGACCGGACTACCCAATAGTGAAATACCCTTGAGTTTGAATAAAATACTGTAATTAAACACAATTGTCTGATATTACAGTGTTTTAAACAATTCACTCAAATTTATCCAGAACAGCTTTTACCATAAAAGTAAAAAAAAAAAGTGTCCATTGTACGTTTTAAATATTTGGGGTTGGAACTTTTCACACAGACATTTCATACAGACCTTTTCTTTTTAGTTGTCGCTTTTTCATGGCTTGAAAGATTTTTCACTTTTGAAAAATGAAAATTCTGTCATAATTTACCCTCATTCCAAAACTGTATGACTTTCTTTCTTCCGTGGAACAATATAATGAGGATATTTTGAGAAATGTGTTTTTATATCCGTATACAGTGGAAGTCAATGGTAACCAAAACTTTTAGGTTACCGACATTCTTCAACATATCTTTTTTTGAAAGTGTGAAATAATGAAAGCGATACAGTTATGGAACAACATGTGGATGAGTAAATGATGACATAATTTGTGAGTGAACTGTGTTTTCGCTGGGGTCAGATTGATTCAAAACCCAACCTGTGAGGAAACAGTGCAAGTCTCATGATATTAATTTTAATGCATTGATCTTTTATTTATTCTGGCAGACAGACACATTTAAGTTCAGCTTGTAACCTCTATGCCACTGATTTACTGAACACCGTGACAGTTTCACATGTCTCACTACATCCTCGCCGGATGCTAAGTGATGTTTGTGACAAACACTCACACAGAAATTGCAGCTTCCGTCATCAAAAACCGAACCTGTGAGAACAGGGACTGGATTTGTTGACCTATTAAGCCTTGATTTCTTTGAAAAGACAGACAGAGTGCCTATATCAAAACGCTCCACAGACCTTAAGCGAAGAGGATCGACATAAACTCATTAAAATCACCTGATCTAAAAATATCAGTGTGCCACTTCACATTAAAACGGCAGCATCTCACAGCATAATATACAGTATTTCATTATTGCACTCCAAACTTCAAGAACACTTCACATCTAGACACAAGTGTCACCGTTCACATGCTGAGTTAATGAGGTTTTTTTCCACAACCTCTCACTCACTGTCACAGAGTAACCTTGGTGCACATCACGCATTAAAATACAGGACGGTCAGCCGTTTATAAGCTGATTGCAATGGCTCTGATCTTGCAAGACTTTAAAGCATTTTCAGTGATCACCGATCAATAGCCAATACCCTTTTACCAAGCTGGCCACTTTGTTTATTACTTAATTTATACGGCTTGAAACTTAGCTAAAGATTTGTAGTAATGCCACGGCTTTGTTCTATTCAGCAAATGGCCTTCACTTTCAATTACAAAGGCCTGTTAAAAGAATGCATAGACCAGTTGAGGGGATTCTGGGTAATCTAATTTTCTGTTGCTCTATCAATGAACAATGCAAATCCCTTAATGGGCGCCTGTTTGATGTGTCTCAAAAGCAAGGCAATTGCTGATTCTTTCGCGCGCGCGTGTGCGTATTCAGTCGCAAATTGTTGCTTAACAAAACTTGTGTCCGTCTCCGCGCTCGAGTTTATCATCTCAGGACGGATTGAAAAAAATGAACTCACTGCCCCCTCTCTCGGCATATGTGTCCGTCTTGTCCTCAAGCTACTTTCTCTCCGTGCCCTCTTTTTCTTTCTTGTACACACACACACACACACACACACACACACACACACACACACACACACACTGAAAGTTCATATTCAGTTGCCAATTGTTGCTTAAATGTCAGAATCCTTCTCCATGGTCCGATAAACAGAGATGGTCACACAAATCCTGTTATTTTTCTCTCTCTGTGTGTTTGTAGCTGGTAGCAAATGCAGTGTTGCTGGTCGGCGTGAATCTGTCGGGTGTGTTTGTACGAGTCCTTACTGAGCGCACCCAGAGGAAGGCTTTCCTACAGGCCAGAAACTGCATCCAGCAGCGCCTGCAACTAGAGGACGAGAACGAGAAACAGGTCAGACTCGCGCGACACGTGCGTTGGCATACACTCAAACAAGCAGTTGCATGTTTTAGTTCAAATGATCAGCTGTTTCAATATCTCCCTCAAGTTAAAGTGGCAGTTTTGACAGGTAATTACCTTGCAAGATTGCTTTTATTCCCCCCGACTAGCTTAAAGGTCAAGCTTTCTTAGCAAACACATACACACAGATGCATGTACTCTAAGACACACAAAACAGTTATGAGATTGGGTCTGAGGTCAGGTGGTTGACTTAGTTGGTATTCAGGCTGTATACAACTATAATGACAATACAGTCCACCAAACGCACCTCAGAGCTTTAGCATTTTCATTTGGCTTACTAGCTTTAAAAGTCAACATGAACTCAAAATGGACCCTGATTATATTCCTTATTGTGCTATCAGTGTATGTTTTTGCAAAGGAAAAAAAAAGCCAGAAAAAAAGTTAAATTGGAATATGAAATGGAATGACGGGATGTGGAATTTACTGAATTGCAATTAAACAGGTATTTCTTTCTGGGAAATTAAATGTTCTTCTGTCTGGTTATAAATATCTCTGTCTATAAGACAGTTCAAATGAGTCAGTAAATATTTAAAAGAAGTTAATACTTTTATTCAGAAAGGTTGCAGTAAATTGATCAGAAGCGATAGTAAAGGCTTTCACACAATATTATTGTATTAACAGCAGAACTGTTTTCAATATTGATAAGAAGAAATGTTTCTTGAGCAGAAAATTCACATGTTATAATGATTTCTGAAGGATCATGTGACACTGAAGATTGGAGTAATGATGCTGAAAATTCAGCTTTGCCATCATAGGAATAATTTATATTTTACAATAATTTTGTAAAACAACACTTTTAATTTGCAATAATATTAATAACAATAGCCTAATATACAGAAATTGAATAAATAAATCAAATGGAAGAAAAGTTAAATAAATAAAACATTGCATAGTCTTTATGGATTAAATATACATTGATTCTTATTAAAGTTATTAATATTATATAGTGAAGAGCAGTGATTCTCTCGTTTTCTTTTGTTGTTTGATTAAGAATAAATGGCAGGTTTATTAGGCTGCATTCACTTTAAGACCGGATGCACTGACCTAATACACTGACAAGCATTTGATTACTTTACCAGCTATTATGTTCACTGAAGACATAACTGAATGCGTTTTAAGTTAAAAAGTCCTGAAGATGGATATTTTGTCATTTTTGCATGTATTTAAACGTTAAAAAAACGATCCCGGATCTCGCGGCCAGAAAGCCGCCTGTTTGAGACGCTTGTGCACGTGACATTACATGATTTGACTTATTTAGATGTTACGTATGGTGACAGCACTTCACTTTAAAGGAAAGAAACGGAAAGCGGCGTAATATCAAAATAAAAATCGAAACTAAAACACAGTCCTAAATCATAAATTCTTTAGAGCAAGGGGGCCCCTGGTGGTTCGGGGGCCCTACGCAACTTGTGTACTTTGCGTATAGGGAGGACCGGCACTGGCCACCGTGAGCTCTGTCGGGAGCACCTGCTTCGAAGTGGCTGCCACGTCAATGCACTTACCACGATGTGGACCGGGAAATTGAGCTGCCTCCCCAGATCGACTTGAAGCTCCCAGTCCGAAGCCAAGATGAACAGCCCGGCTGGTGTTCTGGAACCAGAGCCTGTTCTCGGCCAGGTGAACTGGAGCCTGTCGCGAACCGACTGCGTGTTTCCACAGACTTGAGGAGCGAACGGTGACGTAACACTACTATGTGTGGTTTACCTGCCTATAAGAAAAAATTGCGCATTCCGGTGTTTGCGCACTTCTGTTTTGCTGTTCACAGTACCGGGAGTGATTCGAGCAAACCGGCAGCTTGCATAAACTGCCGGTACTCTTATCTATCCTTTTTGGAGAGAAACTGAAACCATTGATTCACTCGCTCTCTCGCACGCTGGTTCTCTCTCGCGCGCATAGTTTTATAAATCTTTATGTAAAGAGCAATGTAGTGCAACGTTATTACATTTCTCAACGAGACATCAACAGTTTTTCTACGCCCGCTGCTCCCCGGCTCGGTTCGAAACCAGCAAATTTTTTAACCGATCTTTCTGGCCCGGAACTCCGCTTTTTATGCATTGGAAATGCGCGTAATGGTTCGAGAGCAGACAAAGTCCTGGAACCCACACCGGAATCGTGTCGGTAGAAAAGGGGTTAATGTGGCTGCTCCCCGACCCTGACAAAGGTGATGTTCCTCCGGTGGCAGCCATGCATGTTGTTGGTCATGGACTCTGCAATGGACTTTAGAACCTGATCGTGCCGCCAGGGCTGTTGGACAGCAGCTTAAGATGTGCTCAAGGGAACCCCTCCTAGGCCACAAAGGACATGCTGGTGAGTTGTTCCTACCCCAAATGTGGAGATTTGCTGGGCTAGGAAGGACATCATAGACGGCTTGGACCAAGAACCTGATCTGCTGGAGATCTGCCTGCCATATATAAATAATTTTCAAACAAGGCTCTCAAGCCGACATTCAGGAATAAATTGGAACACGCAGGAGATCACCAGGGTATAACTCACATCAAAACTTTAATGACATGGAATACAGAACTGAGGAAACTAAGGACTAAATACTAGATAAATCAAGGTAAAACAGTACAGATGTAGATCTAATTACTAACCAGACTAACTAGGAACACAGACAGACAAGCAAAGGGGGGCCATGGTGAAGACTTGGCTGTCGACTCCAGGAGGACAACTGATGGAGAAGAGGCCGATGGAAGTGGAGCACTAGGCGCAGACAAAGAGCCAGCAAGACCGGCCACACAATGTCCTTGGAGGCTGAGGCAGAGCCTCAGTGACAAGCGTCCGGGGTTGTGCCAGGGTGCCAGAGGACTGAGGTGTAGCCGGTGTGACTGAGGACCAAGGCAAAGCCTGACAGAGCCAAAGGGGTGGAGGGACGAAGCTTAGGTGAAGACCCGTAAGTCCATGGCGCAGGCAGAGTGACATCTGACCAAGGTGTAGACGAAGGGACAAGGTAGCCTGGTGGAGCTGTAAGGACGATAGTCCCAGCTGGAGCCGAGGGAGGGCGTAGCCGACAGGTCGGTGGGCCGAAGTGGAGTAACGGGATCGACAGCTGGAGGCGGAGCCAGGGGATCCTTTTTGGCTGGGCAGAACTGGAGACCAGAAAACCCGAGGCAAATCCACACAGGCCCTGTCCCAAATGGCGCACTTCATGCGGACTTTCGGTCTCGTGGACTTGAATTGCGCGTGCTCGCTGAGTCTACGAGTCCGTAGGCCGTCCCATTCAGCATTTTACCGCTCTGAAGTGTGCTCAGCAGCGCCCCCTTTGTACCCTTGAAGCGGTCTTCCACGAAGCCCGCACAGAAGCAGGCTCCACGCACTTTAACTACCCAGGAATCCTTGCGAAAGGCCAATCAGACAACAGATGGGAGGAGATTTCACTCATGGATAATGTTGACATGGCTGAGAAGAAAATATGACTGTTTTTATGACCTAAATGTACATTTTACCAGTTGTAACCTACCGTTTTATACAAACATTATGGTCATCGAGCAGTGGTTGATGTCTCAAACATAATAATAGCTTGTTTAATAATACGATCGCATTATGATTCATTAAATAAATAGAACCGAATGGCAGGGCTTTACTGAGTCATATGTAAACATAGTATGAATATTGAAACCTGTGAATTGAAAAAAATATGTTTAAATTATGTTTTAAAATTGTAATCTTAGTTCAAATGGAACATTATGTATTATTATGTACAACTGTATACATCATTTAAATAAGCATGGTTTATCTATTGTCTAATGCCCAGGTGATATGCACAATATCAAAATATAGAACTGTAAAATTAGGCTGTGTAGTGGACATGAGGATAAGACGTCGGAGCGCAAAAATGTGATTTCTCCTGTCCAACAACAACCAGACCGTTATTTCCGGCATGCCGATCGAGTCTGTCCCAAAAATACCTCTCAATGCGCCCTCGTGGACTCACGCCAAGGGCCCTATAGGTCTGCACTACATGATGTCACCAAAGTGTGGACTCTGAGGAAGTACACTAGTCCGGAGTGTGCCATTTGGGACAAGGCCACAATAGAGTGGTTTCAGAGGAGGAGCAGAGGGGCTAAAGGGCTCTGGGGTCCAGAGTGGGGCTGGTGATGTCATCCTCAGCGGGGCAGATCACCAGAGCACCTCTATGAGCCCAATCTTGAAAGAAACAGGACTTTTCTATACTTAGATCAAATTCCTCATTGTATCTGTTAGCATATTTGCGGGATGGACATTTCTGGACAAAACTGCACACACAGCAGATTGTGATGTGAACATTTTCTTGCAGCAGCAACCTACCTTAACAAGTAGATCCACCATCCCACTTTATTTCTCAGTGAGACTGCTTCCTTTAGCTGTCATTGTGGATTATATCAATGATAAGTATGTGAATCAAATAGCAACATTGGCATAACTTATCTCCCTTGCCGAGCTCAATTGCAGTGGATAATTACTGAATGATTTATAAATGAAGTGGAGAGGGGCATAAAGATTGAAAGATGCAAAACACACTCATACAAACTAAAGCGGAGAGGACACTTTCCCCTTGTTCCTTAGCGACTGAAATTGGTTATAATTGTTTGCACATGACTCATCCACCTCCTACCCAACAAACTCCCTGAATAGAAGGTAACACCACCCACTCTATACATCATACCAGGCTGTACCACACAACTCTCTTTCTGACACACAAACTCTCACACTCGCTTTATAGATGTGGACCAGTCTCTAATCTTTCCATTCGCACATTCAGATGATCTATCATTTATGTGCACAAAAGTGCACATTCAGCTAGAGTGGCTGATGTATTGATTTCAAAAGTTTGAGAGTTTCTGGGGCAGATGGATAAAATCAGGAGGTGGAGAATATTTGATATGTATGTTTTAGATTAAATTAAAAAACTAACCCCCGGTTTCACAGACAAGGCTTAAACCTAGTCCCAGGATAAAATGCATGCAAATTATTTCAAAATTTACTTTTATATGGTGTTTGCATATAAATGTGCCTTTGCAGTGTGTGGACACAACCACCATACAATAAAAAAAAAAAAAAACATTCACTCCATTTTTTTTTTTATCCTCAAAAAGCCGAAACATTCTCAATAATCAAGCCGTTTGGATTTTCTGAGTAATATGATGTCATATTGCTCAAGCTCCGCCCACGACTGCTGACGGACTGTCCCGTATTAGAATATTTCCGCCCTCAGCCATTTGTATACTGTCCGCCAAAGCAGCACTTTATGTGTCTTGTGTCAACATGCCCCATGGAAGAGAGGGGTGGGGTGAGCAGTTGCTCATTATCATTTAAAGAGACATGCACCGAAACGGGTCGCTGTGAACAGAACTGTTTTTGAGGAGGTAAAAGGGGTGTTGTTTTACACAACCATTGAGGAATTTTAACCAAAGTATGTTACAAACTTTACATGAAGACCCTAAAGAATCATTCCAACTTGTGGAAAATGGGCATCCGATGACCCCTTTAAATACTATAATCATAATTCTTAAAATATGTCAGTGCCATTGTTTTGTCTCAAGATGCACACCAGTAATGTTTTTTTTTCTTCTAAAGCACGTGTATAAAAGCTACTAAAATGACCTAATTGAACTAAGTTCAAATCCTGGTTTAGTCTAAGCCCTGTCTGTGAAACTGGGCCTAAGTGGGATAGGGGAGATCGGAGTCTTGTAACACATCGTTTTTAGTTTTTTGAGTAATTGTAGTATTATTTATAACAATAACTACAACAAGAATAATAATCCAATATGTGTTTTATTTAGAAATACAGTATATATATATATATATATATATATATATATATATATATATATATATATATATATATAAATTAATACTTTTGTTCAGCAAGGAGGCATAACAATAATAATTCATGAAGATGAATTGACCATAAAGACTTTTTATAATTTTACAAAAGATTTCTTTTTCAAATAAATGCTGCTCTTTTGAACTTTCTATTCATCAAGGAATCCTGGGGAAAAAAATGCATTGCAGTTTCCACAACAATATTGAGCAGCTCAACTGTTTTCAACATTGATGATATTAAGAAATGTGTCTTGACTGCATAATGATTTCTGAAGGATCATGTAACACTGAAGACTGGAGAAATGATGCTGAAAATTCAGCTTTGCCATCACAGGAACATTTATTTTAACAGTTATTTTACAGCATTTTTGGTCAAATAAGTATATACAGTTGTAAAGATATGAAGTATATACACAGCACAACTTTATAACTTTGTCAACAAGGAATAATCTATATGTTGCAGACTGTAATGTTCACTGGTTTTAAATTTCACAGTCAACGAAAGAGGCGTAGGCAATTACAGTCATGCTGCTAATTATACAAACTTTCTACACAACTCTCAGCTCAACTTTTGAGTTAAGGCAATTGACAAACCGACCCATTGGGCTTTTAACACCGGTGGCATGGCTCGCTGGGGTTTGCTCATCGAGAAAGCATTTATCACCTGCTTTTAGTAACGCGTGGCTTGGCAATGAACTGTATGCGTTTCCACGGAAACTTACCTTTGCCATGCCAACCAACTCCAAAGCTCAAAACTGTGATTACAGAGATTGGCCACTTTATAGCTATCAGCGAGTAGATAAAACACATACAGATAACAGAAGTGGCCATGTTTTAAACTAACAATATCATAACGCAATGGCCAGCACAAACATTTTATGTGGGTTTTTTTTTATAGAGATACTCACTTATGACATAATTTTAAAGGCCAACCGGAAGGCTATGGCTTCCCTTGGAAATTTCCATGTCTGTGGTTAACATTACTTGATGAGGCTTTAACATTTTGTTCTTTAACAACATCTAGCTAGTTCTGTCGTTACCAATGCAATTCAAGGGAACTTGCGACCATAGTTGGCTAATGTTTTTGGGAAACTCACCCCAGAAAGTTTGAAGAAGTTTTAAAAACTTTGGTTTTCAAATGTTTTCCATTTGAAATAGTTAAAAGTTAAAAGTAAAGCTTTAGCACATTGCTAGCATGAATTAGCATGTTGCTAACATGAATTAACATGCTTTTACACATTACTAGCATAAATTAGCACATTGCTACCATGTTTTAGCACATTGCTAACATAAATTACATGTTGTGTGTCCAATTTGTCATTTATAAAAAAAAAAAAAAAATTTGTTGCATTTGTTGAATTGTTGAAAACACATCCCTCATAAAGTTGGTTGAGTGAATGTCAAAAATCAATTAAAGGTCAGCAATTATGACCAATTAGAGAGTTTTGATGTGTTTGTCATATTTGGTCACTGCAAAATTCCCACAATTCCATTTGTGTTATTTTATAGTTTTAAGGCTTTATATTATTTTAAAATATTGGAATAGTAGTGATAAAAATGAGTAAATGAATTCTAAAGAGTATTATAATAATTTATCCTTTAATTCATATTAAACTTGATTGATGACACTCAAAAAACTCACTATTTATCCCAAAATGTAATGGACATATTCAACAGGAACGCCTCCTAATGAGCCTGCTGCCCAGGAATGTTGCCATGGAGATGAAGGAGGACTTTCTGAAGCCACCAGAAAGAATCTTCCACAAGATATACATCCAACGGCATGACAACGTCAGGTATAGAAGGAGCCAGAGAGAGAGAGATTGTTTCAACCAAGCCATTCATGTTGAAAACCCATTCCATGAATGAGAGAGGAGAGCACTACATTACTAATAGACTAGACCGACAGTGTCAATTCAATTGTACTTAAATTGTGATTGCGAATACTGAATCAGTGAGTCAATAAGAGTCAACAACACTCCACTCACGCGCAGTCGTCTAAGTTCCTGAGTCTGGCTCCCAACCAAAGCTCGCACAGCATGTACGGCGCCTACAGCGCTAGTGCTATCAACTCAAGAGCTGCTCAATTAACCCACGCTGCCCACACACGCAGAGAGATGCAGAGTGAGAGATGGAGCAAGTGCTGGGGGGCAAATTCACACAATAGCACATACACACATATGCCATCCCTAAAGACCTGCTCCAACGAAGCGATTTGGGAGTGAAAGATGATGCATACAAGTAACTTTTCCATGACCCACTAACTGTCTAAAAGATGAGGTTAATGAAGGCCCAGCTCCAGTTTAAGGATGAAAGGTGGGCTGTAACTACGAGCTCTGTAAAAGCTATATGTTAGAACTCTCATTCATCTCTCACTGCCATATTTGCTTAGTTTCGAGGTTTTGAGTCTGTAACCTTAGTCAGAAATGTGATGTAACCAATGAATCTGGAGCCTTTTGTTTATTATAGTTATTATAGTTTTATTTCGAACTTGTCCTATTAATTAGTTTTTGATTATAGTTCACTGTGAATGTTAGTTTAATTTTTTTCCAATTTTCAATGATTGACTTCTCCAATCATTTAGTCCAGTTCCAGCCATTTTCCCAATTGTCCAGCCAAATTCCGAATTTCCATTTTTCTTATAATTAACATCTTTCA
The DNA here is from genome assembly GCF_965113295.1 of Leuciscus leuciscus. Classification (NCBI taxonomy): domain Eukaryota; kingdom Metazoa; phylum Chordata; class Actinopteri; order Cypriniformes; family Leuciscidae; genus Leuciscus; species Leuciscus leuciscus. The sequence goes on from NC_138743.1 coordinate 23,824,311, forward strand.
TTTACTTTCGTTTAATTTAGATTTTATCGCAGCATTACATTTTAATGTTAATGAAGGTGTGTTATAAAGTTTATAATAATATTTACTATATATTCTGTAATAAGTAATCTAAAGTAAAACTAAAATGAATGTGTGGTAATTCATATTACTGTTTTATTATATTTTAGTTTAGTTGAGGTTGGCATGAAAAGAAAATGTACCTTTTTTTATTTTCTATAAGCATGTTATTTCATTTTGGACCTTTTTAATCTTTAAATGATTTTAATGAAAATGATTAAACTGGATCTTCCGGTGAAACGGCAGACTGCTCTCTGGTGACGTATGCTGGACTTCTCCAATTATTTAGTCCACTTCCCACCATTTTCTTACAATCAACATCAAGCTCGCGTTCAAATCTGCTTCCATCCAATCAACAACTGATGGATGGAGCCAAGTCCCCGCCCTAAATTTCTTATTTTTTCAAGAATGTTCGTCAAAATGTTTTTATTGTAGATTTGTTACTACTTCCGTTTCATCGCAACTTCAACTAAAGTATTTTGACATGCTACATTGACATACTGACATGCTAAATTAATGATACAACACTGATTAGTTTATTGGACTATACTAACCAGCCAAACCTTGACACCTCAGGTGGGTTAAACTCACTCAATAAATGATTGGGTGAGCCAAGAACCCCCCGGACCCCTGGCCTGGGTTAATCTGACTACAGATTGTAATGTTTTAATGAAAAAAGGCCAACAGACTCAGTAGACGCTGGGTGATTCATATTGCTTTTATAGTCCTGTGCATGTTTCTGATAAAACACAGTTTTCTGGCTTATCCCTAAGCTATTACAAAGAACAGTGTAAGGTTTGTTGTGAATCACCGTAACCTGTTCCTCTCATTCTGTGCAGCATCCTGTTTGCAGACATTGTTGGGTTTACCAGTCTAGCATCACAGTGCACGGCCCAAGAGCTGGTTAAACTACTGAATGAGCTCTTCGGAAAATTTGATGAGCTCGCTACAGTAAGTAATACTATTGGCATGTATGTGTTGAGAGAAAGGAAGAGATTAGCAAATCACAATAGAAAGCTTGAGTCAATGGGCATATGCAGTACCTTATATGATTGCTCACAGTCTGACGACAATATGCTAAACAGCATTATAATCATAATCCCTATTAGTGGCCACAGCTTCTCATAGAGTCCCTCTGTACAATTTTTCTCAATCCTCAGAGAGGAAGCATTTGAGTTAGAGCAATAATAACAATGGACAAAAGACTTCTGACTGAGAAAAATCCAACCTGCATTTACATAAATTACATGTCAAGTGATTTGGTTGAAAAAACACCACTTCCTCTAAAGCAACTTGCCAACTGTAAAATAGCATATACAAACAGGAATACTAGGGTATTGTGGGTGGTTGCTAAGGCATTGCTATGTGGTTGCTAAAGTGTTCTTACGCTACATCCAAAATCGAATACTTCCCTACTATATAGTATGCGAAAAACATTACGCCATCAGAGTAGTATGTCCAAATACATAGTATGCAAAAAAACAGTTGGTGGAAAGTACCTGGATGACCTATTTCTTTCACCGAGATTCTGAAGTGCGCATTCGATGGACACTTTACTCTGCCATGAGGCCACGCGAGAGGATTTATGAATGGCAGTGAAGCGACGCAACTAGTTGGTCACGTGACAACATGGCAGATTTATTCATGCTACCCGTAGTCATACTATATAGCAGTGGCGATTGGTAACTTTTTTTTTTTTACTGGGTATGCTGGGTGGCGCTTTGTCAAAAATGCACCTGGTGCAGAAAAGATACGTTGGATAAGTTTATAAGCGAGATGCTCGCGTTCACTCTATACAGGGTGTTAGCTGCTCAGTTGCTTACTCTCATAACACAGAGCAACACAGCTAAAGTATTCCTAATATGTTTGACCTTTTATTGAAAGTAGCCTACATTTACCTGTTGAAGCCTTCACAAGCTTTGAAAAATAAGTTAACAAACGCATAGACTATCGAGTAACAGCCTCGTATAGTTACAGTAGGTCTGATTACAGTAGGTCTGTCTTCGTTAAAAGTAAATTTCCTTATGGAGAAAATGAAATACTATGAAAATAGTTTCAGTTATGACTTTTTTTTATTTTTTTTTTACTTTGTATCAAATACAATGTGATTTTCGTTGATCGAGATCTGGCAGCAGCATTACATTTTTCCTCTTGGGCGAGCGATTCACGGACAGCTTTCTCTGTGTTTGAAATCCCTCATATGCCAGCAAACCAATGAGAACGTGGGACAATGATGACAATTCATAACAACAGAGTGTAGGCGCCAAAGCTGCTGTGGATTGCTTACCTGAAACTCTCTGTAACTGGTTTGAAGAAAATTTCCGTTGTTTGCCAAATAAATAAATGACAGAGCCCCATATAGAACATACATTAAAGTATGTTCAAATTAAGTAAGTTTCAGACTAAAGTAAGTTCAAATTCAAATCTAGTAACTACTCAGACAGTATGTGATTTCGGACACACCGTTAGTATTTTTAGCTCTTTGCTATGTTGTTGATAAACTGTTCTGGTTGTTGCTAGGGCATTACTAGGTACTTGCATGCTATACATGGTTGCTTACTTGACTATGACAACACAGCCCACTGCCAAGTCTTTGGCAACACTTTAGATAATTGCAATTAACATGCATTAAGTCTTCTTGAAAAAAAAAATGTCCTCGAAAAAATGCTGTGTTGTCTCAACCCATGTTTGAGTCAAATATGGACAAACCCAACTGTTGGGTTTAAACATTTATTTTAAAATTTTTAACCAATTATTGGGTTTGTCCATATTTGACCCAAACATGGGTTTAAAAACCCCCAGCATTTTTTAGAGTGTACATTTATTTTTCACTCAAGTATATTCTTTTAAAGTATATTATGTATGTAATTATACTTTAAAAGTGCACTAAAATGTACTTTAAAAAAAAAGCGTTATTGTCTCTTGCCTGTTCTATCATCCACCAGATCACTTAGAAAAGTACAGGGTGTTTCAAATAGATGGACCCAACTGGGTCACCATCTTGTGAACAACTGAGGCTAGAGGCTGTTGGTGCGCCGGGAGAGGTATCTTGCAGCGGCCATTGAAACTCTATGCCCCGTTCTTTCAAGTGGTGAGGGTTTCATTCATGTGTGGTTTGTGGAGGCGGAGATATAGTGATTTCAAGTCGGGTCCATCTTGTTGAAACACGTTGTATTTGCCAACCTTGTCCTGAACAAACCACATAATTTGAGATGTTATCTGGTATCATTCATGTTCAAAGAATAAACTGTGCAAGACAGGTTACTCACAGAAGTTTGATAGAATGTTAGGGTTTTTTTCAGATCCCTAACAAAAGTAATCGAGATTCTTTTCCTAGCAAACACCAATAAATATTTCAGCAGCCCCTCACAGTAAATGCTAAATTACCATCCTGACAGCTGTGATTGTGTTTGCACTTATCAAAGGTGCTGCCTGTGATCATACAGAAGTATCTTTGATGTACTGTAAATTACAACTACAACTTTTACTAGAGGCTTTTGCATTATTTGGATGTTCTTCGTGGATTGTAATTATTTTTCCTCCAATAAGTAAAAACTGTTTAATGTGCTGGTGTTGAAAGAGACTAGCTCCAAATTTTCACTTTAATAATTTTCCTTTTCTTCAACAATTTCATGGCTCAGTCTGATTTTCTGTATCCCCAAGTCAGCAAGTGTAAGTCTTTATTAAATACAGTCTGTTCCAAAGAAAAGTAAGACTTCTGTGACATGTAGCTCTCTGTAAAAAAAAAAAAAAAAAAAAAAAAAGGTAGAATCAGGTAGAATTCAGTTTGAAATTCAGTCAACAGTTGGAAATGATTGGCACAGATGGTGTTTGTGTGTGTGTGTGTGTGTTTGTGCTTTTGAGCCCTGTGGTGCCAGATGGTGCATCTCTCATAAAATAGAGCAATTGATCTGTAGAGAGTTCCTTTTTTTTTCCTGTCTTTCTGTTTGTCTCACTCTATTTAGTCTAAAGTGTCTCATTGATTTGTTTAATTAATGTGAATGGTATAATCCTGATAATGCATTTGCAAAAGGTTAGGCCTATTTGTATCAGTATCTATAGTTTAAGAACAAATTTGGGTAACACTTTGTTTTAAGGTGACGTAGTTACACGTTACTACATGTACTTACTATTGTAATTACAGTAAATTATGCATAATTACAAGTAACTACCACTAAACCAAATCCTAACCCTAACCGTAACTCTATAGTAATTACATGTAGTTAATTAATATGACTCATTACTTATTTGAGTTAATACAATGTAACTACATCACGCCTAAAATAAAGTGTAACCCAACATTGTGAAGTGGAAATTCCAAATGTGATAAAGCTTCTATATTCTCAACTCAATTGGAAAAATGAATAGAAACTACTCTACTGTTCAAAAGTCCTATGCTCACCATAAGGCTGCATTTATTTGATAAAAAATACAGTAAAACAGTAATATTGTGACATATTACAATTTAAAAAACAAGCTTTTGCAATAGACTTTATCCATTTTAATACAGAAAAATATATTTGTTAAGGCCCATTCATACCAAGGATGATAACTATAAAGATAACACGGAGGAACGATACTGCTGGAATAACTTTCGAAACGATTTTTCAGGTGATGAACGATACAAACATTGACAGCCAATCAGAAACCTGGCTACTTCAAAGAACTCAAGCATTTAAAAGCAGCGCAAAACTGCAGTACGCAATTATAATAAACAGAATGTTATCTCTAAAATAGTTATAGTTGAAGTTAAATTTATAGTTATCAGTCTTGGCGTGAACAGGCCTTTAGACTTAATGCAAGTTCCACATAAAGTGACAAGCACACAAACAGCTTATAATAAAAACAAACATAGAAGTGGTATTTTAATAGCCAAATAAACTCTCATCTACATTTTTTAACTGACAAAGCAGGACACTTCCTAATGGTTTGTCTCAGAAGTACTATGATCATACTTTTCCTACTCATAAATTGTGTAAATACCGTATTTCAGAAACCAGATTCTGTATAACCTGGTATATGTGATATTTATGAACCGCATCACTGACTTGGTTTCAACTGCACATCCCTTTTATTGGCTCTATGTGTCTCTTGAAAAACTCCCATCGTGCTTTTGTGTGTCTGATTGGCAGGAAAACCATTGCAGGAGGATTAAGATCTTGGGAGACTGTTATTACTGTGTGTCTGGCCTGACCCAGCCCAAAACGGACCACGCTCACTGCTGTGTGGAGATGGGTCTTGACATGATCGACACCATCACGTGAGTCAATGTTTGTGGCCAAATCTCATTTCGTTTTAACATCAGTCACTTGAGCCAACTAGTAGGAGCTACCATCATCTGACAGGCTGTATTTGAAAGCTATAGTGATTTTGTGTGGGAATGTGTGTGTGTGTATGTGAGAGACCTGCTCCACTATATTCATTTCTCTGCTCTGAATTCTAAGGCGGCTTTCGCTGCTGCAGTCTCTTATCACCTCACACAGGTGATAGAATATGCGCACACACACAGGCATGCACGGACAAAAAACTCTCTCAGAAACACATATCTCTCACTCTCACACACACACTTTCGATCTCACATTAGTGTAGATATCCTGCTTTGTGCTGGTAGCAAACAGAAAAGAAATTCCTCCTGCCAAAGCCCCCTCTCTCTCTTCAATCATCAGATCCGGCATTAGAGTGAGAGGTGAGGAGAGAATAAGAAGCTTTTAAAAAAGGGGAAAAAACCTGACTCTAGTTTTCTAGATGGAAATATAGCGTTCAGGGTTCCCACGCTTTTCTTCAATTATTTTCTAGGACATTTTCTATTGTTTGTAATGTTGTTTGTTATGGTGATTATTAGGGGTGTAACGGTAGGCTACACAGAAGTCACGGTTCAGTAGGTTTTGGGGTCACTGGTCAATATGAGTTTGGTACAACAGAAAAACAACAACATATCCACAATGCTAGGTTTCTTTTCATTTATTTTGAACAGACAGTAGTGTAAATTACAGTTTATTTATTACAGACTCCTTTAGTGTATAAAGCACTAAGCAGTAAACAGAATGTGCACTCTTGCATAGGTCATATATTTTTTTGTAGGGCTGATAAAAAACAGAAGTGATTTGGTCACAGTCGGCTGCAAAACTGAAAAGCATCTCTTGTGTTGTGTAAAAGTACAAAATAAATAGAATAATAAATAGGAAAATAAAACTTGTGCAGAGATTAGTTTTTGCTTTTTTCTGCCTAGCTCTGGTGATTGGCACATCTGGATGATGTCGTCTGCCCACCACCCCCCTCATTATAACAGCGGAAACAGCTGAAAAATACTCTGTCATTTATAGTAATGCAGCTAAGAGTAAAACATCATTCGAAACTGTAAAGGGTCTATTTTTATTTGTGTACACTCACAATAAAACAAAACATTGTGCTTTTGTAAAATAAAGAAAACAAAGAGGATACTGCTCTCTGCCCTCCCGGTTTCCATTCCGTGAAGTTAGTGGAGCTGGAGCACGTCCCAAAAATGTATCGAAACTCAGTGTATTGGCTACTAGCAAGTTCTTCCATGCCAATTTCTTCAATTTTTCTGTTGTGGAGGTTAGCTAACAGTGTTGCATTACCTCACACCCCCTTCTGGACTGGAGTGTGGATTGCTGTGACTGACTGTATCTGTTGTCTGACTTTATGCACCGAACCGCGACGTCCATACCGTGACGGTTCGGGACAAATACATGTATCGTTACACTCCTAGTGATTTCAGTACATGAGGATTTAAAATCAATTTAATGTCTATTTGTTATAGATCTTACCGTGAAGGATTTATCCATGGATATGTTTTATTTTTATTTTTTGTATTATTTATTTACTATAACTGATGGATAGTAAATATGATCCCCTTTTTTTTGTCCTTTTGGATAATCCATTTCACTCAGATGTACAGTACGTCATTATAAGGAAGAAAAGTTATTTGGCTTCTTCTGTTTCATCTTTAAAAAACATTCGATTCCGGTTAATCTTTTGATTTGAATCAAAATTCAGACATTACTATGGATTACAAGAAAGTTTTACTTAAGAAATATTCAGCCAATAAGATATTTTACAGCAGATTATAACTAAAAGTTTACTATTTCCATTACTTTCCTAGTTTCCAGGTCTGGTAATCCCAAATGTACAATTCCCTAATATATCTGCATTTTTGTTGTTTTATTACCCTATTAAATAACACCCACTTAATTAGTCATGGGTGTCAAATGTGCCTGTGGCCATTTCTTCAATTGCATCTGTAACCAAAAACATTTGCTCTTTTGTGATGTGTCATCCACACCAGTAAGTGTCAGTATAAAGACCACTAATGTATTAAAAATGGTAACTTAAACAAAATGTACCTTTTTGTGAATATGTGTGTAATCAGGTCTGTTGCGGAAGCAACCGAGGTGAACCTGAACATGCGTGTGGGTTTGCACACGGGCCGCGTGCTGTGCGGGGTTCTGGGGCTCCGAAAGTGGCAGTATGACGTCTGGTCCAATGACGTCACACTGGCCAACATGATGGAGGCAGGAGGACTGCCTGGGTCAGTCACACACCACATTCATCATAATCAGATATTAAACGATCATACAACATGTAACGTGGAATATCATTCCTATATGAGTAGAAATATAGTGTGATTTATTTGCCCTTCCCTCAACAGGAAGGTTCATATCACCAAGGCAACGCTGGAATGTCTGAATGGAGATTACGAGGTGGAGCCGGGCCTCGGCCACGAGAGACACGCTTTCCTCAGCAAACACGCCATCGAGACTTTCTTCATCGTACCCTCACACAGACGCAAGGTACAAACACATCATCATTACATCGTAGACAACATGAATAAACTCTTGTAAAGCATTTTACTTCTGTAAGGTGGTGTTTTTCTTGATAATACAAACTGTACTGTAAATAACGTAAGAGGGAAAGTCTTGGTTACTGATGTAAGCGGCGTTCCCTGATGGAGTGAACGGAGACCTTATGTCAAAGTCTGACAAATTGGGTCTCACTTAGGAGACCCAATCAGCTCTGAGTTATAGAAAAGCAAGGCAATGGAACCCGGAGTGCCGAATGACACGCTGGGTCCCCTGAGAGAATGGACCCGCGCCATAATCTGACAGCTCGACAGCACACGGCATGCTAGAGGAGTGGGAGGTCCGTGGGGACTGGCCCAGCGGAAGCGCTCCCACGGTAACCCTCAAGTCTCCCAAAGTGTTAACCAGATTTAATGCTCTGCCTTGAGCAGAGGCAGTGGGCTGGCTAACAGCAGATGGGACTCACGAAAAATGGGCCTTCACGAAGAAGGAGAGTCGCGACTGCAATGCTGACATGGTCATGCTCTCGCAGTGAGAGCATGAACCATCAGCGAACGCCACAATCTCAGCATGCTCGCGGCCCAGACATGTGAGATAGCGATCGTGGCTGTCGGATGAGGACAGGAAATGAACGCATCCAGAAACACACGGACGGAAAGGCATCTTTCAAAAGACGTTCGCCCTCCGTGCTTGATCTTTTAAGGAAGCTTCTTTTGTGCCAAAGCACCAATGGGGAATCGCTGCACTTATAACTGTGCACTGGCTCAAAGGCGGAACACCACTGAATGCTCTTTCTCCCCAGCAAGAGAGATCTCGCTCGATGGTGTTTTAAGCCCCCAATGGCTCCTTAGAGGCAGCTAACCCTACCCTCAACCTTAAACCTACCCATCCCCTCGCTGCCTGGAAGGCGCCGTTGGGGGCTTAAAACACCAAACACCAGAGATCTCCTCTTGTTTGCCAGCTCTTTTAGATCAGGAAACGCTATTTTTGAGGCAATTGGAAGAGAGTGAGCACAAAAATCTGAATCAGTGTATGCGTGCTGCCATCTTAAATACCTTATATACAAGCCACATCTTATATATATATATAGTGGCTTGGCATGCAAATTCCACTCGCAAATTCCATTGGCCATTTTTTTCTACAACTCAGATGTGATTGGGGCTCCCAAGAGAGACCTCATTTGTAAGTCATCAACATAACGTCAAACGTGACTGACAGATAGGGAACTTGATTTTATCCATCAGAATTTGACTGGATTGTGAAAAGTGGATATATCTAAGGCTGTGCTATAATTGGTTGGATTTTTTTAAAGTTTTTTTTTTGGTTACATTGACATTAAAGAATTAGGAAAAGTAATTTTAGTGGTACAGGAAATGATTGCATTTGATGAACAATTACTGAGAACAAAACTGAGAACAAAACAAAATTTAAAAACTCTAATGCTGTTTTTAAAGAGCCACGGACGATGAGCAGTTTTCTTTCCTGTGTTGACTCGTTTCCTATTGAAACAGGAAGCATTTAAATAGCAAATAGACTTTATTTACATTACAGCCACACTCTTAAAATGAAAGGTTCTTTTTGCTTCTTAGTGTGAAGAGCATTTTAAAAATAGAAAGATTTAATTGGACAAATATTTGTTGTGAACATTGAACTTTCTATTCATTAAAGAATCCTAAAAAAATGATCATGGTTTCCACAAAAAGCAACAACTTTTCAACATTGATAAAAATAAGAAATATTTCTTAAACAACAAATCAGCATATTAGAATGATTTCTGAAGGATCATGTGACACTGAAGACTGGTAATGATGCTAAAAATTTAACTTTGACATCACAGCAATAAATTACACTTTAAAATAGAAAACAATTATTTTAAATTGTAATAATGTTTCACAATATTACAGTTTTTACTGTATTTTTGATCAAATAAATGCAGCTGTTTAGCATTAAAGACTTTCAAAAACATTTAAAAAACCTGACTTTATACACTAGGGATGTAACGGTTCAAATGACTCACGGTTCGGTTTTTATCACAGTTTTAGGGTCAAGGTATCGGTATGTGCTATGTTCAGGGAAAGTCTACTACTGTCAAATAAAAATAAAGAAAATAAGAACAAATAATCAAACTACAAGCAACAGCACAAATAAATTCAATAGAGCAAAAGGTTGCACTTTATTTTACTGTATGTGCACCTACGTGTACTTACAGTCTACTTACCTATAAGTACAGTTATTGCAATTACTATAATAAGTACATAGTATGTACATGGGGAACTGGACTGTAAAATAAAGTGCTAAAGAGCATAGATACAAATAAAATGGTGCTTTTCAGGTTTTTCAGTTATCTAACAGTAGTTTTCAGGTACAGAAAATTTGAGTAATCAATTGAAGTAAATGCATATAATCTTTACCGTAGAAATTAAATAAAGATCAATCATTATTAAAGTTACAAAAGCTATTCAGTCAAGAGCAGTGAGTGATTTCCTTGTCTTTTGTTGTTTGATTAACAATAAAACACAGACAGCAGAAATATTAGGCTGCTGTCACTTTAAGACAATGCACAGATCCAAAATACTGACAGTGTACACATGCGTTGTCTTTCTCGACTGTTTACATTCACTTAACATTACTTATATGTTTGCTAAGATACTCGACAAGGCGGGCATGTTTGTGTGAATTTGTGTGAAGAAGCCATAATGCGTACCCATCAAAAGAAACATAGATACATTAGCCTAACTCTGTCTGTCTGTTTTACTTGTTATTTTCAAAATAACATATGCATGTCTGAGAGATGAGTACAATGCAATAAAAATGATCCACATGCACCACAAAACCAGTCACAAGGGTACATTTTCTGTAATTGAGATTTATACATCATATTAAAGCTGAATAAATAAGATTTCAAATGCCGTATGGTTTGTTAGGATAGGAAAATATTTGGCTGATATACAACTATTTGAAATTCTGGAATCTGAGGGTGCAAAAAAATCAAAACATTGAGAAAATCACGTTTAATGTTGTGATCTACATGGAACATGATTTTTTACTTAATATCCTAATGATTTTTGGCATAAAAGAAAAATCGATAATTTTGACCCATGTATTGTTGGCTATTGCCACAAATATACCCGTGTGACTTGTGACTGGTTTTGTGGTCCAGGGTCACATATGCACAATCAAAAGCCTTACACACATCCTAATCCATCTGGAGTTCAAAAGGATTCATATCACTTTTTTAAGTCACTTCTTTTTTTCAGACGACAGTTACTGCAGCCATTTTCACACATTCAGTTAATCTTTTCTCTTTCCTCATTCCACATTTCTTCCCACCCCCTCTCCCTCCCTCTCTCTCTCTCTCTCTCTCTCTGCAGATTTTTCCTGGGCTGATCCTATCAGACATAAAGCCAGCGAAAAGGATGAAGTTTAAGACAGTCTGTTACCTACTGGTGCAGCTCATGCACTGCAGAAAGATGTTCAAGGCTGAGATCCCTTTCTCCAACGTCATGACCTGTGAGGATGATGACAAGGTGCGTGATAACTGCATATATCCATCTTAATTTTATATAATGTAGAACCAGGAGGGCTAGAAGCAGCTGCCCACTTTTTCTCATCAACCAAACTTAATAGACTGATATTAAACAGTTTTACAGGCATAACATCCTATAGTCTGAAGTTTTAACTTCTGATATTATTTAAAAGAGTTGAAAGTAACTATTTAAAAAATATATATTATAAGAGAGATGTCTGAATTGAATACCTACCCACTGATCCCTGCCACGACACCAGCGAAATGAATGAAATTATTCTTAGTCATACAAATGACTAGGTATGGAGATTGACTGAAGTAATATCTATTTATGCAGATATTTATCACATTGAGTGCATTTACATGTACAACAAAATGCTGATGGCTGCAAAAGTAATCTCTATATTAAAACCAATGAAAGAAGGAATGAAAAGAAAACCTTTGAAATCAACTTTTATTCTAGTTTTGATATCCAAACATAAACAGATTTGGGCATAAAACTTGTTCCGGTGCTGCTGATATATTGTGATTGCTTTGTGTGCAGTCCTCCAATACTTGCAAAGCCAAAATCCCCAAATAACCCTAAATCACCTTTTACACCCACACAAATCACATTCACTCTCACACTCTTTTAATCCAGTCCACTCTCTAATGCCACTCCTTCAGATGTGTGGATGATTGCACACAGATCCAATCACCACTGCAGATTTACTGTTCTTTGATTGAACAGATTGAGTGTGTGTGTGTGTGTGTGTGTGTGTGTGTGTGTGTGTGTGTGTGTGTGTGTGTGTGTGTGTGTGTGTGTGTGTGTGTGTGTGTGTGTGTGTGTGTGTGTGTGTGTGTGTGTGTGTGTGTGTGTGTGTGTGTGTGTGTGTGTGTTTTGACTTGTATCAGTGCATAATTAAACATCTTATCACCATTGCATGTGTGATAAAATATTCTGAGATGTGTTGAATACCCATCTGTCACCATGTTATGTAGATTTGTGTCTAAATGAGTTTAAAAGTGCATGACGGTTTGCGGCTCTTTCTTTACCTAATAATTATAAAGTGATATTTCACCCAAGAAAGAAACTTTTGTCATCATTTACTCAACCTCATGTCAATCCAAACCTGTGAAGACATTTGAAATATGTTTACGCTGTCAAAAAATGCACCATAAAAGTGGTCCATATATGACTCCTGCATTATATTTGAAATCTTCTGAAGTTATATGACAGCTTTGCATAGACAACTATAATTTTTTTTGACTATTTATTGAAAATCTTCCCCTTTGCTGAACTGGAATCTGCTATACTGGAACTGAACTGAAATTTTCCCTGGGTTTCCAGAGACGGGCGTTGCGAACAGCTTCTGAGAAGCTGCGCGATCGGACGTCATTTTCGGCGGGCCTGGTGCAAAACTCTCCCGGGAGCAGAGTGAACCGCTACATTGGTCGTATGCTGGAAGCACGACAGACGGAGTCCGAGACGGCAGACCTCAACTACATAACCCTTACATACAGGAGCAGAGAGAGAGAGCAGAGAGTGAGTACACACAGCTGCATAATGGATAAACATGAAGGTGTGAGCAGTATAGCTGTTACATGGGAGGGTTTGAACCTCTTAAAATAGATTTTTTAAATTATGTGTCTAAGCTAAAATAACATCATATTATATTGTCATATTTTTGTTATAACTGCTGGCTAAATAAGTAATCACAATAAAACCACACTGAAAAAGTCAAAAGTTGAATTAATTTTTTTTGTGTTTTATAAATGTATTAATTACAACAGTTTTGCTGGAATTTTGTTAAAAAAAAATTCTTTGTTTTGTATAATACTATTTAAATAGCTGAAAATAAAATAATTTAATGTAATACTTCGTTTAAAGGCAAGTTCTATTATGACAACTTACCCCACTATTGGTCACCATGCGTTCAAGGAAATTAATCAAAAGGATTTTTATTAAATTTTTTATCCAAGACTTTAAGGAAAATTACCATTCAAAAGTTTGGAGTTCAGCTATTTACGAAAAAACATTTTTTAAGTCTCTTATGCACACCAAAACTGCATGTGATTGATCAAAAATACAGTAAAAACAGCAATATTGTTTTAAATATTATTACAATTTAAAATAACTGTTTTTCTATTTAAATATATTTAAAAATGTAATTTATTCCTGTGATGCAAAGCTGAATTTTCACGTCAACGTCAGGTCCTTAAAATAATTTCTGATCATGTGCTGATTTGCTGCTAAAGAAACGTTTCTTATTATCATCAATGTTGAAAGCAGTTATGCTGCTTTTTGTAGAAACCATTATAATTTTTTTCTGGATTCTTTGATGAACAGAAAGTTCAAAAGTACAGCATTTATTTGAAACATTAAAATGTCTTTACCGTCACCTTTGATCAATTTAATGCAATTCAATGCATTAAAGTATTAATTTAATTATAAAAGTATCGTATTGACCCCAAACTTTTGAATGCATGTGTGTCTATGCAGAAATAGACTTTAAAAACCATGTGAAATATTCACTGGAGTGAAAAGTGTGACAACATGCCCCAGCGTCCCAAACACAGCGGTAACCGATCCAGGGCGTTTGGCAGTAGTGACATGGCGAAATGCGATAGAGATGGAGTGAAGAATTTCCTCAGACACACACGCCGCATCCCCCGCATTGTTCCGTTGTGCTTCGTGACTCCCTGTCTCCTCTCACTTTCAACATCCTCTCTCCCCCTCATCTCTCCTCCTCCTCCTCCTCTTTTCTCACTAGCTCTCTCCATTGCTCTGTTCTCTATTCCTTAGACGCCTGCCCACCCTTACAGAATGGGGGCAACAGTAATGATCTGGGAAAATCTGTCAGACTCACGACATATATTCTCTCTCACACACACTCTCGAGCACGGTGGCTTTCCCTGCTCTCTCTGGGAGTATAATGACATTGCATCTGTCTCTTGTGAAGAGGGGGATGCTGGCTTTATACTCTAATGAAGCTGACGCTCAAAGCAGTGTGTTGCATTGATCTCTCGCAGGCCGCGCTGGAATGATACAAATACAAGTTTGCTTGTGACACCTACAAGAGATACAACAAAACATATGTTTACATGAACACACACGTGGTCGTTTCTTCAACTTTCAGCTCTTTTATGTATTGATTTTTGTCCAAATTAAATTATTTACATTTAAATTGTCTTCGTCATTTGTTTTTGCTACTTTTAAAATGCCTTTTATATCGTAAATAATTTAGATTTATTAGTTTTCTTTCATGTCCCAGACTTTCAATCTTAAAACAATCTTTCAAACACACTTAAATTTTTTAAATTAATGAAATAAACGAGTAGCCTATATATTTAAGAATCTATTGTTTGAAAAATGTCAGAGCCAACAATATTGCCCCTTTATAAATTTTGTTACATTTAGATATGTGAAGAAAAAAGATAAATATAGATTTTTCAATCATTTTCAATCAAGCTGTAATTTTGTTAATGTTTCTAAAAATATATATTTAATTGTGTAAATTGTGTGTGTTTGGGATACATGAAATGCAAAATTAGCCTTAGAAAGACAAGAAAGTCACCATTTTATTTAAAACAATTAATTTCATCGTCATTTCCATCACAAAATGAATGGTGATTTTTAATGAGGTTGAAATGACATTTGTGCTTGATGGTTCAGGAAAAACAGAGTTTGAAATACTTTATTTTCTAATACTCAACAGGGCTAAAAGTGCAGATACAGTAGTTGAAGAAACACATTTACACACAAATTGTCTCTGTCTCTCTCTTTCACACAGTATCAGCAAGTGTATGACGAGGCCTTCATCAGTGCGGTGGTTATCTCGCTTGTCCTCACTTCATTTTTTGCAGTGGTCTATTTTCTCATCATTCCTCAGTATGTAAATGACACATACACACAATACCTGACACGACAACATATCACGCCTTTTCTTTATTTGCCAGACACACTAAATTGAATACACATTTTACATGCTCAGGTCAGGTCACTGCATCACACAGCACACATGCATATAATATGTGGGAAACCCCTCTCTTTCCCTCTATCTCTCTTGCTGCAGAGGTCTTCTGGTTGTGATTCTTCTGGTTCTCTGTTTGTGTTTCCACATGGCAAGTGTGATGTACCTTCACATCACTCATGTACAGGTAACACACACACAAAAACACAGACACACACACACACACACACACACACACACACACACACACACACACACACACACACACACACACACACACACACACACACACACACACAACACAAACACACACACGTTTACTTAGCTATCTAAATGGGGACATTCCATAGACTTAATGGTTTTTATACTGTACAAACTGTATATTATATCCCCTTACAATAACCCTACCCCTAAACCTACGCATCACAGAAAACTTTCTGCATTTTAAAAAAAACTTAAAATTACTTTATTTTTATAGTAGATTTACAAATGAGGATGTCATGAGGTTTTTGGAGATTTTTGGGTACAAATTTGTCCCTAAAATATAGTTAAGTAGGTACAAACACACACACACACACACACACACAGAGAGAGAGAGAGAGAGCTCAACTCCCTAGCATCACCTAACAAGCATCCAGAACACGCTACAAATACCTTAGCATCCACCCACAGCCACCACTGTCATTTTCTTCAGAAAAATGTCAAACTCTAGTTGTTGTGTTTTGCTCAGCAGGTTTGCTGATTCCTCTCTCCTGTCTTTGTCTGTCTTCTCAGTGCTCTCCTGACTGTCTGACCCTGCAGATCAGAACAGTTCTGTGTGGGTTTCTGGTTCTGCTGATGTACTCCGTGACCCAGGGGTGTGTGGTGAGTGTGTGTGTGTGTGTGTGTGTGTGTGTGTGTGTAGAGTAGAAGAGAGAATGACTGAGGGTGTTGCTTATGACACTGATGCTAAAGATTTTAGCGGGTTGACTTGTGATAACATTTTAATTGAAGTCTGTATGTAGGCTATAATTTTAAATAAAACAATATTTTAAATATTATAATAACATTCCTTATGTATTAAAGACACAATATGTAAGATTTTGGGATTAAAATATCCAAAAACCACTAGAACAATATTATATATCTGGTTGACTTGTGTACTTTATCCCAAATGTTTACAACAATGTTTAAATCCAGAGAAATCAGCAATTTCAACCAGTGTAACGGCCGATGCCATTGGGTCGCCTTTCAATGACGCATATCCGCATAACCCTCGATTTCCTTTTTACTTCCGTAGAAACCATAGAAACACCAAAGACTCTTTAATATATTATGTTTTATTAGACAGGAGAGCAACTGTTTGGATACCTTTCTCGACAGAAAATTACTGTGTTAATCTTATTGTCTGAATCCCTTATTTTCTTGATTTACTGCGAGTAATGTTTGTATATGCCTCATTGTCAAGTGGCTAACATAGCATAATCAGAAAAAGCTTTATTCATAGTAACAGTAATAGCATTTTCTCCACCATGCAATACATTAAAAAAATTAATTGCATGCCATTTAGCAGCACAAGTCATCCAGCTTTTATTAAGCTAATTGACTTGAAGGCCAAGTATGGCATCCCATAATCAGAATTTGTCCTCTGAATATACTGAATTTAACCCATCCAAATTAGTGCACACAAATTAGGAGCAGTGACCAGTGAACACACACACACACACACACACACACACACACACACACACACACACACACACACACTGAGCAGTGGGCAGCCATTTACTGCAGTGCCTGGGAGTGATTGATATTCTAATATGATATTCTAATATCGATCTGCAATAAGTGTCTCATACCAGCCACCGAGTAACGTTTACATAACTTTCAACACATTTTTAGTATGATTGTTTTGACGAAGTAAAACAGCGCTGCATTACCCCACAATTTTACAGTTTTTTTCGATTGCTAAACGACAGTGAGCACAACTGGAGCTACATGTGCAAAACTCTAACTACAGTCTGCACTACCAACAGTCACCTGAGCTAAACAGTTTACATCACCTGCAAAACTCACTCCAAGCAACACAACTCTTAACACATGGCTCAAAACAGGCTCAGTGCAGCCAAACACTACGCACAACCCTCACTGAGATAACACACACTATCACTCAGAACACACTGAGAGGAAAAACACTAGCATCAAACACCAATACAGAAAATACAAACTTTTCATCTTTACAGTTTGAACAATTTCAGTGACTTCATACAAAGTAATATTTTCTTCAAAGAAAAGAGTGACATTCTTTCACATGATTTATTCACGTTTTTAGAACATAACAATTTTTTAAGGTAAATGAAAATTAGCAGTTTGCTCCAATAGTCTGTAGTAATTTATGGAATTACAGTAATGAGAAAAAAAAAGGTAGAAACTAAAAGTACATACTGTAATTCGAACAAATAATTGAGGGGCTAATCCTGCCTTTCTCTAGCATCAGGCCACAAGATAATTAGTCTTTCTGAGCTCTACCTACCTATATATATATACAGTATATCTATCTATATATATGTGTGTGTGTGTGTGTGTGTGTGTGTGTGTGTGTGTGTGTGTGTGTGTGTGTGTGTGTGTGTGTGTGTGTGTGTGTGTGTGTGTGTGTGTGTGTGTGTGTGTGTGTGTGTGTGTGTGTGTGTGTGTGTGTGTGTGTGTGTGTGTGTGTGTGTGTGTGTGTGTTCACTAACAAGTCTAAAACAAGACCCCTGCTTAGCCTTTCAGCTGAAACTGCACTCAGCAGTGTTTGAAAGGCACAAGGCTGAAATCTATTCTGTTTTGAATGTGTGGTTCACAGTTTTGACAGCAGTGTGTTAGCATTTGAACAAAGTGCTGTAAATCCACAGTGTTGTGCAGGTTGTGGTTAAAGTCATGGGATAAGTGTGTCGAGTTTTGAAAACTGTGTTCAAGCAATGAAAAACGAACTAGAGTTTGGTCCACATGAACTGCTGCTGTGCAGACTGTAGTTAGAGTTTTGCACATGTGACTCCAGTTGTGCCCACTGTCGTTTAGCAATCGAAAAAAACTGTAATTCGCCAGATAAAGTGACCTGTATGAGTAGTAATTCAGCACTTGTGGCTGTTTTATTAGAATAAAATAAAATAATGTGAATTTAAGTGATCAAACGTAACTGTAACAAAGTTCAAGTTCAGGGAAGAAGGAGGCGGACGTTAAACGTAACTTTAATCGTAACTTTAATCGTAAAAAGTGGTCGACTGCAGCATTATAACACAGCAAGGTAAAACACCTCGGGTCATCTCGGCTCTCTTCATACCACAGTAACGTTAATAAAACTTTAAGAAATTAGCTTACCCATGAAAATGATTATTGCCTGAGTCCCGTCGGATTGCTTTCCATTGGAGGTGAAGACGACACCTCCCATGAGTAAGCCTTTGTTATTGTTTTGAAAAAATGACCTATAATGGCAAAACTTACATATTGTGCCTTTAAAGCTTTAAAATACCCTTTGTAATGCATTTTATCATTGTTGCAACCATTCATTGCAGCCGTAATTCATTGCAACTGAATGAAAGCTTTCTGGGATTAAAGCTTTCCAAATTAAAGCTATCATTTAACTTCCAAACATGCAACATTTCTTTGTAATGTTCTTGTCTTTGTGTGTTTAATTGTGTATGATTTGCTGAACCTGCACAGGTGGGATGTGTACCATGGTCACTGGTGGGGAATTCCAATGTCTCCATGGTGACAGTTGTCACAGTGAATGGGACTTCCGACGGCTCCGGGGTGTGCAAATACACTCCGTACATATTTTTATCATGTGTGATGGCGTCGCTATCTGTGGCCCTGTACCTTCGTGTGTCATCACTACCCAAGATCCTCCTGCTTCTCCTTCTCAACATTCTCCACACTGTCGTCATGGAGACCAGCGGTTATAGGAAGGCCATAGGGTGAGTCAAGCTAAACGCAAAGGTTATAGAAATAGATTTCCCAAACTGGGGTTTGCAAGTTGGTGGAAAGATTCTAAAAATGTAAAATAATAACTATTGTAATAGTTACTTAAAATCTCAGCAAGTTAAAGTCAATGTTTTTGGTCAAAAGGCTGAATCCCTGAATTATCTGATAACCTGATTGGTATTATTGTGTGTGTGTGTGTGTGTGTGTGTGTGTGTGTTTAGAGGAGGATTCTTTCACACACATGGCTATGACCCGGTTCTGGCAATGCTGTTGTTTTCTGGAGCTCTGGTGCTTCACTGCAGACAGCTGGATCTTAAACTCAGACTGGACTACCTCTGGGCTACCCAGGTGTGTGTGTGTGTGTGTGTGTGTGTGTGTGTACAACTATCTTTGTGAGGACCGGTTTGAGTTTTAGACCAGTAGAGTAAAGGATGTGGAATCCACGTGTACCAGATGTGGGCCCAATCTAGGCCGACACTATGATGTATGTCTGGGTAGCTATGTTTCCATCACCCTGTTTTTATGTGCATTTTGAAGTATCGCATCAGAGACGATAGAGACGATAGAGACGCAAGAATAAAAAATAAATAAAAAAAACGCTCACTTAAGGTGGTGCGAGAAACAGTTAATGTGAATAATGGGAGATGGAAACGCATAAATCTGACGTAGCGAACATTTAACATACGTGAGCAATCAGCTTTTTTCGCTGATGGTGTTTTATTTACTCTTTGTTATTAGGTTACCAATACCACTGTCATCCGCTCAAACAACTTAATGGAAACGCACCTAATTCGCATTTGTTTGTTTTTTTGCAAACTTTGAAAAGATTTGCTTCACGTTTGGATGGAAACCCAGCTTATGTGTTCAAAGCTTCACACAGATTTTACACAGTTATGCATCATTTTGCTCCTTGTGAACTGAAGTATTTTAGCTCTCTGTAACATATGACACCCACACACACACACACTGGTTTTCATGTTTTATTGGGACTTCCCATAGACATAATGATACAAACTGTATATTTATATCCCCTTACACTAACCATCACAGAAAACTTTCTGCATTTTTACATGCACAAAAAACATCACTTAATATGATTTATAAGCTGCTTTTGGACAATGATTTAAGATATTGCCATTTTTGTGGGGACATTTCGTCCCATGATGTATGATTTACCAGGCCAGTGTGTATGTGTTGTCTGTGTCAACAGAGATGTTGTGTGTCTCTGTCATGTTACAGAGAGCTAAAATACTTAAGTTAACAATTGATAAAATTTAGATGAATCATAATTAATTATATATTTTAATGTATTCCTGGGTTGGCAAAGCTAAATTTGTAAGCATCATTACATCATTATGATCCTTCAGAAATCATTCTAATATGCAGATTTTTTTTGCTTATTATTATCAGCTGCTTAATATTTTTGTGGAAACCTTGAAACCGAAAATTAATGACCCCACCTTTGAATGGCAGTGTATATTTTTTTAACAGAAAACACTAAAATATAGTGGAATATCTTGATAAGCATCATCAGCAGTGTGATAGACAAGCTACTGCAACAGTGCCCTCTGGTGGATGCTCATTTTCAGACTGTAATTCTAAATATTTTATCAATAAACTCTCCAGTGACTGTACAGGTAATACAGCTAGTATGAGTATACGGGTAATTATTAATATTTCTATTTGTGCGTTTCATCCTCAGGCTGCAGAGGAGAGAGATGACATGGAGAGAGTGAAGTTGGACAATAAGAGGATTCTGTTCAACCTTCTGCCTGCACATGTAGCTCAACACTTCCTGCTGTCCAACCCACGAAACATGGTCAGAATTCATTTACAGGTCACAGAGGGTTAAAGGCAACATGAATTGCCATTCCTAGAGTTTTTAAAGGGTTAGTAGACCCAAAAATTATCCCATAGTTTACTCACCCTCAAGCCATCCTATATGATTTTTTTTCTTTCAACCAAACACAATCAGAGAATAGAGCCTGGGATTTTGAAGCCCAAAAAAGTTCATCCATCCATCATAAAAGTAATTCATACGACTCCAGGGGGTTAGTAAAGGCCTTCTGAAGTGAAACAATGCGTTTTTGTAAGAAAAATATTAATATTTATAACTTTGTAAACTATTATCACTGGCTTCCGGAAACGGCCGTACGGGAGTCAAGTTCCGGCAACAGAGTTACCATGAATTAGAAGTCTAAAATGATCATTTTTAAAAAATATTTCAGAGAAGCTTGAGTTTGTTGCCCAGCCCGGTTTGTTTGAATCACGAGAGGTGTCTAATCTCACCTAAGCTTACGCTACTCCTACATCATGCGTCGGGTCAGAGGTCACTCTTTCGCTGGAACTAGACTAGTGTACGGCCGTCACCGGAAGCTAGTGATTATAGTTTATGAAGTTTATAAAAATGCATCGCTTCGCTTCAGAAGGCCTTTATTAACCCCCTGGAGCCGTATGGATTACTTTTATGATGGATGGATGCACTCTTTTGGGCTTCAAAATAGGTCCGTTTTGAATTCATGCGGTCCTAAAAATGTACATCTTGGTTGTTGTAATTCCCAGAGTCACCACTTCATGGCAATGTTGTTGTGATCCAGCTGCTAATTAGGTGAGAGGTCAGCGCAGATGCTTTGATGATAGCTTGTGTTTTGATCATGTAATTGAGATAACATTATGATTGTGTGTTGTGTAAATGCTCAGCTACTCCATCTGACTTTGTGATCTCACTCACCAGGCTTCATTGTGAGGCCTTATGTACACAATGAATGTGTGATTACACTCCCGTTATGCAGTTTGTTATGTTTTACATGTTTGCTGCATGCTCAACACATGCCACTCGCCTATTTTCCTGTCCAAGATCCTTTCCAAGGAATTGATGCAATCAGACATCCTGAAATCTGTTACGGTTGCTCTGAAGCAAGCATCCTCTCCTGAGCTTGGAATTCTATTGTAAACAGTGGCACGGGGAAGTGAAAATCTTGGACACACAGTATACACAAAAAGCGCACACAATATGCAACCATCACTGGAATTATTGCATTCTTTCCACCGGCAAATTATTTCCTTTTATTAAAATTTCACTTAACCTCAAATTTTTTTCTCTCTTTTTTTTTTTTTTTTTTTTACTACAACAAAGGCTTGAAAAAGTGTGCATTTTTAGTGTACAACTGTTCCCTGGAGTCCACTTGTTTTCTTACACAAAAAAAAAAAACACTCTAAATTAGTTTTACATGACAATTTTTCACCCCCTCTTTGACTTTTATAATAAAAACACTGTTTTGCTTAAGACTTTTATATTATATCCATTAAAATTCTTGGGGTCAGTAAGTTTTTTAATTAATACTTTTATTCAGCAAGGATGCTTTGAATTGGTCAAAAGTAAAATCACTTATACTTTCAAAAAAGATTTCTATTTCAAATAAATGCTGTTCTTTTGAACTTTGTATTCATTAAAGAATCCTGAAAAAAAATCATGGTATTAAGCAGCATAACTGTTTTCAACATTGATTATAATAAGAAATGTTTCTTGAGCAGCAAATCAGCACATCAGAATGATTTCTGTAGGATCATGTGACACTGAAGACAGGAGTAATGATGTTGAAAATTCAGCTTTGCATCACAACAATAATTTTAAATAGCAATAATATTTCACAATATCCTAATCTTTTGGCATGTTTCTTGTTGACATCCATAAGACACCAAATTGTTGCTATGGTTATGACCAAATCATAATTTTGGGAGGGACTCCGGTACTCCATACATTCAGAATGATAATTAAAGGGAGTCACTTCTGCATTTAAATGCGGTTGTCACTCCCAAAACTTTGTAGTGTGTATGTGACTACATACAGTAGTAAATTAAACTTAAAATTAAACCAAGAAAAATCCCCTTTTTTGTGACTGTTTTAGCGTATAAACCGTTGTGATGCGGTTGTATCTTTGATTTAAGATGGCCAGGTCAATCTGATGTACTCTACCCTTCAATGTCGAGAGCAAGTTTTGCTTTGACCAAAGTCAGCTTGTCCAGTTCATGGGTGTCGTGACTAATGACTGTAAGCTTACCTTATCTAAGCGCTGTGATATTCCTAGCTCAGCCTAGATCGGTGGTATCATCCCCTGAGGGTCTCATGTCTTTTTCCTTTCCTGCTCTTTCACTGTTCCAGGACCTGTATTATCAGTCTTACTCTCAGGTGGGCGTCCTGTTCGCCTCCATCCCCAACTTCAATGACTTCTACATTGAGCTGGATGGAAACAACATGGGTGTGGAATGCCTCCGGCTGCTAAACGAGATTATTGCTGACTTTGATGCGGTGAGAATTTCTTGTTTCCCAGTCCGAGAAATGTATGTTTTGGCTCAGTGTGTGAGTTACCTTAATCCCACACTAGGCTTCATTTATTTCTCCATCACACCATTTCTCTCTCTTTTTCTGTATGTAGTTGATGGATAAGGAATGCTACAAAGACATTGAGAAGATCAAAACTATTGGCAGTACTTACATGGCTGCGGTCGGACTCGTCCCCACTGAGGGATCCAAGGTACACAAAGTGTGTGTGTGTGTGTGTGTGTGTGTGTGTGTGTGTGTGTGTGTGTGTGTGTGTGTGTGTGTGTGTGTGTGTGTGTGTGTGTGTGTGTGTGTGTGTGTGTGTGTGTGTGTGTGTGTGTGTGTGCATACACAGCAAAAATCATTTTCTCAATCAGAATTTTTGCCTTATTTTCCAAGATACAATTACTTGAACTTCAAGTCTTGAAGCAAAAAAAAAAAAAACTTGGGAAATTAAGGGAATTTGGCCTTTGTGTTTCCTCATATTTATTCTCCTGTGAAACAAGAAGTCACAGCGAGACAATTTCATGTTCCCAGTCACCATGCTAAAAAACGTAAATATGAATGGGAATATGCTTCAGGATCATGTGACACTGAAAACTGGAGTAATGATGCTGAAAATTCAGCTTTGCATCACAGCAATAATTTTAAATAGCAATAATATTTCACAATATTACTGTTTTTACTGTCAAATAATCAAATAAGAGATTTCTTACAAAATCTTTCCCACCCCAAACTTTGAACAGTAATGTAAAATGGCTAACCTCGTATGATTTCAGACTAAAGCATTAACATGACATTTAAAAAGACAAAATATTGCTTTATTCCGACTGGAATCAAACATTCAATGTGCATGTAAATGCTAATATTACTTTGTTAAACAAAAATTCACAGTTATCCTAATCTTTTGGCACCATGTTTCTTGTTGACATCCATAAGACACCAAATTGTTGCTATGGTTATGACCAAATCATAATTTTGGGAGGGACTCCTGTAATCCATACATTCAGAATGATAATTAAAGGGAGTCACTTCTGCATTTAAATGCGGTTGTCACTCCCAACACTTTGAAGTGTGTATGTGTCGGACTCGTCCCCACTGAGGGATCCAAGGTACACAAAGTGTGTGTGTGTGTGTGTGTGTGTGTGTGTGTGTGTGTGTGTGTGCATACACAGCAAAAATTATTTTCTAAATCAGAATTTTTGCCTTATTTTCCAAGATACAATTACTTGAACTTCAAGTCTTGAAGCAAAAAAAAACCTTGGGAAATTAACGGTACGTCCCATCGCATACTATCCGTCCTAAATAGTATTCGAAAATAGAATTAGTACGTCCCAAATCGTAGTATGTTGAAATGAGTGTTCCAAAGATACCCGGATGGTCTACTATTTCCGGTCAGTATCCGAAGTGCAGATCGATCATCGATGCGCACTATAACGGCTAATATTGCCCACAACCCATCGCGCGTTGGACGAGGATTCGGTTAGAACTACAAACACGAGTGAAAAGTGTTAAAAAACTACAGACATGGAGGACGCGCGAGTCCGGCGGTTATGTAGAGAGGTTTAGATAAAGGGGTTTAGATAAGTGATTAATTATCAGTATCTAACCTGACGAAAATGTATTTTTTCAATGTTGTCCACATTATATTACATCTGCAGTGGCATTGTGAACTTTTGTAAAGATACATTTAGCCATTAACTTTTAAATGCATCATTATATTCAAATTGCAAACACATGAGGAGAGTCTCCGCATGAAAGACCCACGACTGGCAGATCAACGTGCAACTACATTTCTCTCCGAAACGATAAGAAATTAAATTAGACTGAATGGAGGATTTTAACTGTGACAAGATGATTGACAGGGCAGTTTACGGTGACAGGACGCACGCGACAGATCTGTCCGTTAAAGATGACGAAGTAGTATGTCCCAAAGCTTGCCTACTCTTTTGCTACACACTCAAAAGTATGTACTTTTTCTTCACAAAAAGAGTACATACTTTTAGGGCGTAGTATAAGTAGGCGAATTGGGACGCAGCATAAGGGAATTTGGCCTTTGTGTTTCCTCATATTTATTCTCCTGTGAAACAAGAAGTCACAGCGAGACAATTTCATGTTCCCAGTCACCATGCTAAAAAACTTAAATATGAATGGGAATATGCTTCAGAGATATTTTACTCATAAAATATTCTAGGGGTGCCGATTTACCCCCCACTTTCAATCCTTTTACTTCAATGAAAGGTTCGATTTTTGTGAATGTTTTGAATGAAAGATCAAACAGTGCAGATTTATTTTTACAGCCATCTTTGATCATATCAGAATCAGAATCAGAATCAGAATCAGAAAGAGCTTTATTGCCAAGTGTGCTTGCACCCACAAGGAATTTTTCTTGGTACTGAAGCTTCCAGTGCACATATACAAATACAAATACAACAAGAAACATAGTAATACAAATTCTAAGAATAAAATATATTTAAAAAAAATAAAATAAAAATAGTATAAAAAGTAAAAAAAAAAAAAAAAGGGGTCACAGTTGGGTTTAGTCTGAATAAACATTTACAGATTATGAACATATTTACAGTATTTTGAGAAGTATGAATAATATAAATATAAATATCACCTGAGTTAAAGAATATTACACTAGACAGTGGGAGTCTAGTGCATGTTACAGATTATGAACATATTTACAGTATTTTGAGTAGTATGAATAATATAAATATAAATATCACCTGAGTTAAGAGAATATTGCACTAGACAGTGGGAGTATTGCACTTGCAGGCATATGCCTTGGGGGGCATGTTAAGTGTTCAGAAGGGAAATGGCCTGTGGAAAGAAACTGTTCCTGTGCCTGGATGTTCTTGTGGCCAGTGATCTGTGTCGCCGTCCTGACGGTAACAGTTCAAACAGGGGATGTCCAGGGTGAGTGGAGTCTGTGATGATTTTACCTGCTCTCTTCCTCACTCTGGAAGAGTACAGGTCCTGGGGGGTTGGCAGGGGGGCACCAATAATCCTCTCTGCTGTCCGGACTGTCCGTTGTAGTCTCCTGATGTCCGATTTGGTAGCTGAACCAAACCAGACAGTGATGGAAGTGCTTAAAACAGACTCAATGACGGCTGAGTAGAACTGGATCAGCAGCTCCTGTGGCAGATTGAACTTCTTCAGCTGGCGAAGGAAGTACAGTCTCTGCTGGGCCTTTTTCACAATGGAGTCAATGTGATTTGCCCACTTCAGGTCCTGAGAGATGGTAGAGCCCAGGAACCTGAATGACTCCACTGCTTCCACAGTGCTGTTCATGATGGTGAGAGGGGGGAGTGCTGGGGATTTTCTCCTGAAATCCACAATCATCTCCACTGTTTTGAGCGTGTTCAGCTCAAGGTTGTTATAGCTGCACCAGACAGCCAGCTGTTCAACCCCCAGTCTGTAAGCAGACTCGTCACCATTTTGGATGAGACCGATGACGGTGGTGTCGTCTGCAAATTTCAGGAGCTTGACAGAGGGGTCTTTAGAAGTGCCAGGGATATTAACCAGGGATGCCAATAATTCTGACCACAACTGAATATATTAGATATTTTTTCAGGATTATTTGATGAATAGAAAATTCAAAAGAACAGCATTTATTAGAAATATTGTATATTACATACATGAAATGTTTACTGTCACCTTTAATCAATTTGCTTTTACTGACCCCAAACTCAAAGTTTGAATTTTTCTTATCCTATTACATTTTTTAAGCATAAATCTAACAGAATTTGGTTAGTTTTACACTTAAAAATAAGGAAAACATTTTTGTTTAATGATTTATATTAAAATAGATATATTTTCTGAAAACTTGTGTGTGTGTGCGTTTGAGATAATCTCAGATTGTATTTGCGTTTGGACATGAAAGGTGAATATCTTGTTATGCTACCAGTCAAACCTGCCACTGCTTTGAAAGCAAATCTAACATCAAATGCGAACACACATGCATTTGTTTTTCTATCGTAGTGAAGGCTTTCCATTGACTTTGACTGCTATTTTTATACTGAGCTAATGATATTTTCTCCGAACCCTAAAGCTAACATAAACACACAGCTCCCATTAATTAAAGGAATAGTTCACCCAAAAATAAAAATTCTGTCCCACCAAACTGTATGACACAAAAGAAGACATTTTGAAGAATGCTTGTAACCAAACAGTTTTAGTGTCCATCGACTTCCACTGTATGGACAAAAACAGACAAACAAAGACTGAGACATTTCTCAAAATATTGTCTTTTAAGTTCCACAGAAAAAAGAAAGTCATACAGGTTCTGAACGAGATGAGGGTGAGTAAATGATGACGTAATTTTTGGGTGAACTTTCCCTTAAAATCTCAGATTGCTGATGTAATGTTTCACTGCAGTTAGATGATATGACATAGTCAAAATGACATGATATAAAAAGTAAAGTTCTGTTATCATGTATTCACCCTCATGTCACTCTAAACCTTTAGGATGGAGCACATAAACCTCCATGGGAACACAAAGGATGAAGCTAAAAATGTCCAAGTTTCTCTATTCCATAAACCAAAAGCTCTGAAAATCCCATTTGCACATCCTCATATTCACACTTTTATGAAACACCAGTCAAAATTTTGAGAGAACAGCAACTTAAAGGGACCCCCCCCAGAAGCCTTTTTTCCCTTGGTCAAACATTATTAAAGTTGGAGCTTATTTAGAGATATCAGCCGGATGGTTTAGTGCAGGCGCTAATGGATCCAAGGATGGATCTTGTAAACTACCCAACTAATAATGCCCAGAATGGTACCAAACTTCTACAGTGTTACAAATAGCCATAGGTTCTGTACTCATAAAACGAGGCATTGGAAAGTTTGTAAGTACATCAGGAGTTTATTTAAATAACACTTGCCTGATGGCTTATGCTACCGCTAACCCGGACGTCGAGGTCACTTCCGTGATTTGGGAAAACCCCGTAAAAGTCGAAAGCGATGCATAAGGATGTAGTGTAACAACGCCCAATTCCAGGAATGCACTAATATTTTGTTGGTAGTACCAGTTTGCAACAATTATTAGTTAACACTAAGTTGTCAACACTTCGGAAAAAATAATAAAAAAGTGTTGGATATAAAAGAGTATAAAAACTTTTCGCTGAATTTTGAAAGCTTTATAAATGCTTGTATTTTCAGATCAACACTTAAAAAGTATTTCGAATATCATCCAGTTATCAATACATTTCTATGGAGTGTTAAATTCACAAGCTTTTCCCTAACACTTGTGAGTTTTTCAAATGACTTTTACGTGCTTTTCCCAAATCACGGAAGTGACCTCGACGTCCGGGTTAGCAGTAGCATAAGCCATCAGGCAAGTGTTATTTAAATAAACTTGGCTTGAGGTCATGGTGCAAAGAACCCTAGGTTAAAATGACTCCAAACCATCCCTTTAAATATCTCTCTGTTTCGAACAAAAAGCTAATATGTGACTTCAGAAAAGTTGGAAGGAAGGAAGTACTGTAGTATTAACTACTTTTATAGTGCTTTTCTGTCCATTTTGGATCTTGATAGCTCCTGGTCACTATGCTTTTATTGTAAAAAAAAAAAAAAAAGAAAAAAAGAGTAGCATGAACATTCTGCTACATATCTTCTTCTTTGTTGATAAAAGAAAATAACATAACACAGGTGAGTAAATGATGACAGAACTTTAATTGTTTGGGGGTCAAATATTCCCATATTCTGGTTAGAAAATCACCTGACACACTCTCTGTCTTATAACAAGTGTATAGAGTTGTCAGTATATGAATGTGTGTCTGTTCTCCCTCAACAGGTAAAGAAGTCCATTTCTGCACACCTGTGCACAGTGGCTGATTTTGCCATCGAGATGTTTGATGTCCTGGATGCGATCAACTACCAGTCCTACAACGACTTTGTGCTTCGAGTTGGTGAGTGACCTTGTTAGAGCGAGGTGTCAGCAATGTGTTTGTGTGAGTTAGTGTGCGTAAATGAGTGTGTTTTTGTGTATGAGTAGAGGAAATACGTCAGTAAGTGTACACATTGTGCCGGACATCCCGCATCCAGAAGGATGTCCTGAGTGTAACCTATTTTGTAGGGAACAGATTACATGTAACAAACGCATAATTGCCCTAATGCACAATAATGAACCCTCTACACTACATACACACTTCATTAAAAAAAAAAGACAAAACATTCTTGTCATGAAGACGTAGATTTTTCACACGCAGACAGCAGAAGTTTAACACAGGGAGCTGCTCGAAAAAGCATACCTGCTACAAATCATTTTTAATGAGAAGGGCAGAAAGATTTTTTAAGCAGCCTGACAAGGCGCATTTGCAAAATATAAAAATCATAAATTGCAGTTATGAGAAGTAATTTCGCAAAATACTAATAATGTAGTAAGATATTTTCTGCTGATGTAACCAAGGCCACATGGTCAGTAAAAAAGTTTTTTGGTCAGTGTGTTTATTTTGAAATAATTTTTTTAATTTTTTTTACAGAAAGGCACATTAAATTGATCAAGTGACCACAAAGACATTTATAAAAAAAATATATATAAAGATTTATATTTCAAATAAATGGTGTTCTTTTGAACTTTCTATTCATCATAGAATCCTGACAAAAATGCATTACAGTTTCCACAAAAATATTTAGCAGCACAACTGTTTTCAAAATTTGTTTTCAATTTTGTTTTCAACTGTTTCTTGAGCATCAAATCATACTAGAATGAATTCTGGAGGATCATTGAACTGGAGTAAATGATGCTGAATGCATCACAGGAATATATAACTGTTTTCTATTTTAAAATGTATTTTCTTTTTAAATCATATTTCACAATATTACTGTTTTACAGTATTTTTGATATTGAGATTTTTAAGTTAAATCTGATTACTGATGGATTTGATTCATTGATCAGGCATTAATGTGGGTCCAGTGGTTGCTGGAGTGATCGGGGCTCGCAGGCCTCAGTACGACATCTGGGGAAACACAGTCAACGTCGCCAGCAGAATGGACAGCACTGGAGTTCAGGGCAAAATACAGGTAACACACTGTGACTTACACCGCCCTTACAAAAAAATAAGTGTACTTCAAGTTCATTTTATTAAGTATACTTAAGTAAAGTTCAAGTATATTTTGAAGTATACTTTATGTAGGAAGTATACTAATATTAAAGGATTAGTTCACCCTAAAAAGTAACTAATGACAGAATTTTTAATTTTTGGGTGAACTAACGTACAATGTACTAGCAGTTTACTTGTAAGTGTACTATTTCAGTACTACTTGTCAAAAATAGTCGATCTCCGAATGCAACGCAACAGGGAGGAGAGTAAAGATGGAAAACTCCTAAAGCTTAGTTCCATATAAATTCACGGATAATTTGTTGTATTGTCGTTAATGAAAATCAATATTGACCTTGTATTTGAAAAAGGATCCTCATATAAGAAACAATACTAAAATTAATTTGCAGTCAGAGTCACTTGAGTCAGTTCATTTGCATTCGGAGATTGACTATTTTTGTCTGTCAAAATGCCGGCGGACGGAAACAACAACAGCTACAGTGAGTTGTTCAAAATCTTTCTTTTTAGTAAACTCTGTGTACACAAACAATGTTCTCAATGCTCGAGTTCATGCGTAGAGCCCCTGGTGATACTTCGAGCAAAGGTTCATGTTGTGTCGAGCCTTCTTAGTGTTTTAAAAATAGCGATTTTGATGCTATCATAGTCGTGCCTCAAGCACTCCCATTCAAAAGGCAATTTGACCGAAAACGAAAATACGATCCACTTTTAATAGTGGCGTTTCCATTCTAATTATGCTTTTAAATGAAAGTTTGCCTCGGGTAGATTAACAAAAAGACCCTAGATTGCATTTTGGCGAGAGTTACGGTTTAAACAAACTACTATGTTATTTAGGTATTATTTTTTTATACTTTAAATATATCTTTAACTGTTCTTTAACTCTTTCCCCGCCAGTGTTTTGCTGCTAGCCAACACCAACATTTTTGATCATTTAAAACTTTCATGGCCTACAAAATATTGAGTTGAGTATCTGAACATGCAATTTATCAAAAGAAAGAACAGAGCCTCTGCTTTTAAACAAACAAACAACAACAACAAAACCATTTATGCTAGCTTAATGCATTTCGTTTTTTATCAACACTTGAATGTGTGTAAGATTTTTTGTCGTCAAAAACTTAGTCTGGAACGGATTCAGAACGATGATCAAAACACAGATGGAGTAAATCGAGTCCATCAACACTCCTAATGCTTGCATAGTTCTATAGCTCATCCTGGGTCAACATTTTATTTGGTCACTTTAGGCAGTTTTGATTTATATGCTGTTTAATGTTTGACGATCGCGTTATTTTACATTTGCATAAGCAATGCTTTTATCGCTTGTCTCTGCTTCTTCGCCTGTGTTTTGATCCAGAGATTCAACACTCTTTCAGAAGATGCGTAATAGCACCCTCTACTGTATAACAGAGAAAACATGGATTGCCGGAAATTTCCGTCAGGAAGCATTGTGTCTTAAATGACAGAAAATTCCGTCAATGGCGGGGAAAGAGTTAAGTAGATCTGAAGTAAATTCCTATGTACACTGCCAGTGGACTACACAAAAATGTACATACTCAGAATTAGGAACATATCTGTTTTATTTATAAATCAAGATTTTTCAAACAATGTAATCTATAAGACTATGGGGAAAAAAGTATTTAATAGACGAATCAATAAAAAGAGTAACCGCCTACAGGCCAAGTATACTTAGAATACTTAATTATACTTTTATATATCTCGATCAAAAGATTGAGTACAAGTATAGGCCAAATATACCTTTTTTTTTGTCAGTATACAGTAGGTCAAGTGTAATTTTAAGTCTATTTCTGAGAAGTACATAAAAAGAAGACTAAAAGTATACTTTCTTATTTTTTATTTGAAAAGAAGTACACTAATAGCACACTTGAATGAACTTATTTTTTGTAAAGGTAAACTAGAACGCCACTCCAAACACATCTGACTGTATTTGCTTCTACATTCCCAGGTGACAGAGGATGTCTTCCGCCTACTCTCCGGTTATTATCACTTCCTGTGTCGCGGCCAGGTCAGCGTGAAGGGCAAAGGTCAAATGCTCACCTACTTTCTGGAGGGCCGAACCCCGCAAGGCATGAACCCCACGCGATCCAAGAATCCAGCGCGTGGTTTGAGCCCCTGCATAAGGACCAAGCTGGGGTCCGCGCCCGCTGTCAGCAGTTACGGTGTGAAAAGTCTCACCGTAGGGCACATCAGCACCCCAAATAACAGCATTCTGTACCTGCCCTCCGTATCCGTCGATGTAGAGATGGAGGTGTGATCGCAAAGTAGACAGGTTCGACGGTGATCAATCGATGCATTAGTAAATCAGAGGCGGGGAGGGAAACCGAACACAAGGTAGGAAGTGGGATGAAGAACACGGAGAGACGAGACAGTTTTGCACTGAGGAGAGAAACATTCAAACGTGCCAAACTGAGAAAGGCCCTTCCCCTTCACGCAAGTACATAATAAGCATGTATGTCTTTACGTGTGCACGTATGCGTGTGTTTTATTGAGTCTTCCCCAGACCAACAGGATATCAGGGTCTCCTACATGGGAGCATGCGATCTACTGCAAAGGCAGCTTCACACCAGCCGTGGAGACACGTACCCAGCGTGTGTGTGTGTGTGTGTGTGTGTGTGTGTGTGTGTGTGTTATCTTGCACCTGAAAATGTCAAGAGATGCCACGGTGATGAATATTTTTAACACGTGAGTGGTAAGGACCAAAAGGTCCGATTCAAAACAGCGCTGTATTTTGTACGTAACTGAGTCAGGCGACGAAGGGAGAAACTTCAAACACGTGTTGGGGTTTTTCAAAAAAGACAAAGGAAAAAAAACAGTTCCTCATATTGAGATTTGCTTTGAATAAATTGTTTACATGAAGAACACGTCACAGGTTTATAGCAAAGTTATTCCCAGCTCTTCGATTTTCAGGCACACGTCTGCGGTTGCAGAGAGAGAGAGAGAGAGAGAGAGAGACAGATCAGCATAAATACTAAACAACCGCAATGAATCAGAGACTGCAATGATTTACTAGCAAATGCTAACGCTTTGATGTCTTGTAATCATTTACAGAAAGTCGGTCGAGTCTGTGACGTGGGTAAATGTTTAACTTTGCGTGGGTTGAATCAGCACAGTTTTTCCTGTATGTGATGTGTGTACGCACTTGGTGCTTGGACAAAACATCTGTATGCATTTGCTGCTGCCCTTTGCCCTCTGGGATATCCTTTCCAGTAATAACATGACAACAGATCCAACGTGAATTATAATAAGCGTCAAGGGCACAAAATATCGTTTCAATAGCTTCACTGCTTGAGAAGCCAGCACAATCGAAGCTGTGTCGTTGTACTGTTCACAAAAAAACAAAAACAAATTGGCTTACAGTATGAGATAAAATGGCTTAATATACAGTACATCTGTTTCACATATATTTTGTCTGTGGTTTTTCTAAGTGGCACTTAGCTTTCAGATTCTCCTATCAACGGTAGCATCTCTCACTGTGCTTGCGGAATGATCTTTAACACGCGGTTGAACATGCATGATATTTTAGTGCTGGATCTGTCATGTGCTCTGTAGGTCTTAGGTTAAACATCTGGATTTTAGTGCATCTACTGTATTTCAGAGCATGCAAACCTGCTCTCGGTTTCGAAAGCCTCACGAGTCTCATTTCATATGAGTTAAGAAATATCTTTTGATTTACTTTATGTGCTATTACTGTATTACTGTTGATAGATTTCCCATGATGCCTAGGGAATGGCTTCAAGCATGCCGTTCTGCATGTTCCTCTCAGCATGCCGTAATTCTGTCACGTCGCTCTATTTGATAACAGATTTGTGTCTCTAATGCATGCCTACTGCAAAAACAAACCAAGGGTGAAAAGTGTCGAAGATATGTTGCGAAACATGCTTTAGTAGCACTGCATGAGCCCAGAATAATGGCCTTGATGAAACGAACCATCTTCTTTTTTTTTTTCATCCTAATCTTTTTCTGATGGTGTATCCGCTTACCTGTTTCATGCGTGGTGCTGTGGGGAAAGCTTTCTGGGAGTTTTGTAGCATTGGCGCCTTTTCGAGCTCTTAAAGTGACTGCCTTTTTATCCAGGGTCTGTAAGAAAAAGTGTATTTCTTTGAATATGTGCCAACACACACGGTTACCAACATATCAAACTTGTTCCTTTATAGCACAACTTTGCGACATTGTGTGCATTCGGTTCCGTTTCGAACTGTACTCTCATATGGACTGATCGAACCACATGGCGTGGGGCTTAATACAGACTCGCAAAATGGGCTATTACTTTATTTCTACGTTTCATTCATGTTAAGCTACGCATTCAGGAATGCTTTATCTGATTATACTTTTCGCTGCATTTAGCCTCATTAACCATATACAGAATTTTGCATATTTAATAATGTAAAGTAAGGAGCTGTCCATTCGAATTCCATATTTGTAGATTTTTGGTTTTTATTTAATGAATATAAATGCCGAATGCCAAACTGCTTAATGTATCACTGAATATTTCAGATTCTATGATCCAACAAATGTAGCCAAACAGCTAAATGGTTCTATTTGATATGGCTTAATATGATCTATTTTGACTACAGTGGCCTAACTTACTGATGTTATGAACATTAATGACATATTAACTTTAATAATGCATAAAGTGTGCACAGTAAAACCATAGAGTAGATTTTCATGTCGATTAGATATTTTCATATTTGATACGGGTCAAAATTATTGTACGTATTAAATATATTGTAGAGTAAACAAAAAGAGTATTTTATTGATGATTTGTAATATTTGTGCTATTTTTGGGGTTGCAATGTATTTATTGAGATGGTTCTATGTGAATGTAAATTTCATATTGAGATCTTTTATACTTGTGTTTGCACTGTTCGGGAATAAAATAACAATGAGAGATGACGTTGGGGTTCTGTGTGTTGTTTGCGACGATCCGTGTTTTCGTGGCCGTGGCCTTGGCCTTGAATAAGGAGACGTCAATCTATGGACTGATTGTGAGAGTGAATGACCTGCGAGTTATGACATTGCAACTGGAGAAAAACAACTGGGGCAAACAATGAAGTCAATTCGATCATTTGAGTCAATTTGGTAATATATAATTTAATTTAATTTAAAATTATTATTTTTAATATATTTTAAAAAAAAACAGTTTCTTCTCCTGTCCATGCCTTCCTGTCTGGTTGTTTGCATTAGATTATGTGCTTGTATATTTGTGTGAAATAAACATCAGTGATTCAGAACATTGAGGCTTTAGGAACTGCCGTAGATCCGGCCTATTGTCCCACTTCTCTTTTCTGCATATTTCCTCAGTTTTCCAACTGAAAGCGATTTCCCATTTACAGGATGTGCCCGTTCCGAAACGTTTTGGGGAAAAGGGGAAAACAAAAGAGTCTTATCTAGCTGGCATGTGTAAGCAGCAAACAGACAGGATGTGGCACATCATACTGCCGGAAACCACTGTATGAGAGAAAAACTCATATACACAATCATATCAGGGTGTCAGGATGGATGGACCTTTCAGCATGACACAGAAAGAGAACCACTCTCGTTGCCATAGTTAGTGGTTATTGTGGTCTACCACGGTCAAATTATCACTCTTAATTTGCTATAATGTCAACCTCACATTATCCTTCATTGTAAAAAAACAAGCCTCCCCTACCCAACAACAGTGGAAAAATAAAAGTTGCAACAATCTTGACATGCTATATTTGAATGAACGTGAATGAGATAAAGTTACAGCTGAGAGCAATATTTCCAGCGAGAAATGACTTTTTGGTCTGTTCTTCTCTTAAATCAGAAAACTTGGAAAGTTGTGTTGGCTGCTCTTATGGTGTTTTTGTCACGCTTAGTCAGAATGAAAAATATGTGACCCCTCCAAAGCAAATTTTGTTTGCTTTAAACAAAAAAAATCTGTCATTATCTACCCCCCTCATGTCACTCTGACATTTTGTTTCATAGAATAAAATAGTTCAAAGAGGCAGGGCTGATTATACAAAAAAATGTGTGATGGTCACTGTCTGTCAAGTTTCAAGTCACATTTTCACATTCACAAAGCTGAATTTTCAGCAGCCATTCCTCTTCTGTGTCACATGATCCTTTAAAAATCATTCTGATGTTTTAATGCTCAAGAAACATTTCTCGCTATAAATGTTAAAAACAGTTGTGCTGCTACATATTTTTGTGGAAACTGTGATACATTTTTTCAGGCTTATCTGATAAAAAAGGTGAAAACAAAGAAACAAAATAGCATTCTTTTGAAACAAAACTTTTGTCATATTTATAAATAATGTTTACGGTCACTTTTGATTCATTTAATGCATATTTTATTTAATGTATTTACCAGGATTTTAATGTAAGTCCTCAGGTTACAACTGTAATCGTGGTTCCCTGAGAAGGGGAACCAAGGTTACAGTCGCAACCTGAGATGTTCCCTTTCGAAGCTTGACACTGCGTCTTGGATTGACACTCTGGGGAACAATACCCTGCCTGCCTCATTATGTGTGAATATGCACAAACATAATCGGCATATCATAAATTCACTCTACGGATTATTTAGCCATAGTCAGGGCGTCAATCAAGGGGTGCATCCAAAAAGACATATAGAGCCTGTCTAGTGGTATTACTCCTTAAGCCACTATCTTCCAAGAAAAAGATACCAAAGATTCTATACTCTTATAACAAGGAAAGTCCCAGCCTTTACAACCTTCCTCCCTCCCTTGTGGGCCAGGCATCAGCCTTATTAAGCCCCAAGAGCAGAGCTCTAAGGAATAAATAGCTCAGCTATGTCGGCTTCTTTTGCCTTGACACAGCCCCAGGGAGAATCTGCCAAAGGGAGAATAGTATCAACTACGACCTTGGATATTACCACTACTTCCAGGGGGAGAGATAAAGATAACAATAGCAGCTTGTCAATAGCTCACATCCACCTTACTCTAACCCCAAGGAGGCCACGGGGGTTCTTATGCTCTACTTAAAAACCTTAATTTACTGGGGGAGAGCAGCGAAACCCTGACTTGAATAAATGGACTTCTTCCAGGACCTGCTATAGTTTTGAACATAAGTCAAACTAGAGAGGCCTATGAAGCACCCATACAGAATGGGAGCATACTGTACACCAATACTTCAAACCCAACAGTACGAGGTAAACCAAGTAGAGATAATCTATAGTGCCCTACATAACTCTGTTTTCCCTGCATCGACACTTAAGGGGGCACTTACTAAACAACATTACTACTAGACCCTCAAATAAGAGGAGAATATAGCTCAACCTTGGAAAAAGATACTTCAGGGTATCAGAGTGGAGTAGAAGAGATGCCTTCTTTTAGAGACAATCAACCTCCACCCACTGCTCTGTCCTCAGACATGTCCCCAGCCTACCACCTATATTTGCCGAAAATGCACCACCACTTATATGCAAATGTATATAAGCAATCAAGCACTGCTCAGCGCGCAATATAAAACGGGTGACATGAAGAGCATTTTCAGAATTCTGTTTTGCCTATCCAAAACATCCAAAACCTTCTATATTCCTTTGCCAATTTGGCAATGGTTGCTCTCAAACCCTCCCTCAGGAAGGGGCCATAAATGATTATGTAGAGGAGCAAGCTGAACCACAGCATTGCTCTAGATTGAAAAGATAGTGGAACACAACCTTTTCAGTGGTTCACGCTTTCTTAACAATTAGTCAATACTCTGTGCCTGTCTTGCAGATCCATGAAGGCTGACTCCAACCTCAGCATAAGATGGAGGGTGTGTGTGTGTTTGGGGTTAATTACCCCCACTTCAAACGCCATAAAGCGAGATATCTCCAGGATGCTGCTGAAAGCATCAAGGATTTTTTTTTCTCCAATCACAGATGCCTCTCCATGGCAGCTATAGCATCCATTGAACACCATATGCACTGGTTGTGTGGTTTGTGGCATGGATGGCTAGATCTGTGGCTTGTGCAGCTGCCTCAGGAGGCAGACTATTAATTACACCTGCCTCAACTCTCTCTGCATTCAATTCCCCAGAATTGGAGCTCCACTGGAGTGTTTGTCTTGCACGTGCATACAAACAAGCATCTTCTGAAGACAAAAGAGCTGATGACCTGTATTACAGGCGCCCTCCTACTGTATATATGCACAGGCACTCAGCTAGTGATGTCATGGACTGTCTTCGGCCAATACAATTGGTGTGTTTGGCACACATGCTTCAGACACTGGTCATGCTGACACCGGTCATCCCCCATAGCGTCAATCCAAGACGCAGTGTTGAGTTTCACTTCGAAAGGGAACTAGAATAACACATTTTATACTTAAATAATTATATTATTAAAAAGTGTTTGTTCTCTTTTTGGTCATGTCTTATCTTACTAAAACGACAGCACCTGTGCCCATTAATTTTCATTCTATTTCTACCAGAAAGACTCAGGAGGCAAAATATTTTATACTACAAGTATTAGATAGCGATTGGTTAGATGAGAAGGTAATAAGTGACGTAACAATTGAGTCTTCCTGGCAGAGTTTTCGTGAGTGAGTTTCCATGAGTTTTCGTGAGTGTTGAAAGGAAGAAAGAAAGTCATATGGGTTTGAAACAGCAAGAGGGTGATGAAATTATGACATAATATCTTTTTTGTGTGTGTGAACCATCCCTGCTGCCACTACGCAGGAGTGAATGCAATGGAATAATAAGCCCTGCCTATTGAACCTATTGTGAGTTAACAAGGAACTTTGCTTCTGGAAAATCTCAAGTCTTTATCCCTTTACCTGCCGTGTAGCTGCAGCAGTGTCAGATCAGGTCTGGGCTTGCCAGCGCTTAACCAAACCCATTCCTTTCCTCATCTCTCAAATGATAATCTCTGCCCTCCAGCACATCAGTGCTCACAATGACTTTCATATGAAGATGCTCTCGCTCACTCCTATTTTTCCTCCCGTCAAACACCCTGCCAGAACTTGTCTTTTTCCCTTTTTTAACCGTTGGTCCCCTTTTACTGGAAACTGTAAATGGTTCCTGCTAAATGAAGATGTGTGTGTAGACTGTGTACATGCTGATGAGTAAGGCGTAGGAGTGTTTATAACCTGCGGGGAGGAAATGACTCATGACTTTTTTATGGCTGACATACCAAGATAAACAGCAGCGCTAACAGGTCATCAACTTGCACACTTCAAACCCAGCTGCTGTTGAGATCACAACTACTTGATTGGATAAGACGGCGTCAGATCCGCGTGGAGCTAATGTTCAATTTCCACTTCAAGTTTGCCAACTGAACAATAATCGGGACAAAACACACAAAGCTTTCAGGTGTACAGTACAGTATCTGATAAGAAAGTCCAACGGTGGACCCAAAGCTCCAGAAAACTGGTTTAGCTATGTTTTATGTGCACTGATGATGTGTTATAGTTTGATTTTACGCAACATATGGGGTGCTCTTAACATCATAAAACAAACAAATAAATCATAAAAACTGTCACAGCACTGATTGTGTTAATCAGTGTGCAGATGAATGGCTGTTGAATTCTGAACATGTTCTATGCAAAATACATGGGTTTCATATGTTGCTATTTGATATGTTGATAAATGTTTTACCTAACATAAAATTAACCCAGAATGAAAAGAAGCAAGTTTTAAAAATGGGAATCTTGACTTCTGGAATGAATTGTACAATTGATAAGATACATTGTTGAAATATGTGGAATCGATATGCATTTATTGTAGTAAACAATATTTCATTTATTTATGCCTTGTTCAAACTCCAACTTCAACCCTGTTGCAAAAGTTATTGATAATTAAACAAATGTTTTTCTTAAATTTGTGGAAAATGTAAAGCCTGTCAATAAAGAAAACAAAAAAAAAAACATAAAATCCCAAACTTGCTAGTCTCTTCTGAGAAACAGCTCAATTTAGACTAAGGGGCATTTACACAACACCATTTTCAACTAAAAACTGAATTTTTGGATATTAATTTACATGACAACAGCGTTTTGGGCTAAATTGTTACCCATTCTTCAACTTTTACTATTTTTGTTTATTGCTATAATGTTATTTAGAAAAATCACAAAAATCAGGGTTTTGGACAATTTTGGTAACAGTTGAAAAATAAAACCGCTCATTTTAACGTAACTCATATTAGCTCAGCTCATATATAAGACCAACTTTTTTGAAAGTGAAGCACCACTTTTCACACACCATTTGTTAAAAACTGATTTTTTTTTTTTTTTTTTTTCAGGTCTGG
This sequence comes from Leuciscus leuciscus, assembly GCF_965113295.1. Classification (NCBI taxonomy): domain Eukaryota; kingdom Metazoa; phylum Chordata; class Actinopteri; order Cypriniformes; family Leuciscidae; genus Leuciscus; species Leuciscus leuciscus. The sequence continues at coordinate 23,865,210 of NC_138743.1, forward strand.
TACCCAATTTTGTGAAAAGTTCCACACATTCCAGTTTGCCCTCAAAAATACAATGAAGCCTTTCGTCAGTGTCTCCTTGATAAAATGTGCAATCTGCATCATCAATCACACTCTCAAACAATGAACTCAGTTGCAAGGATTAACAAGCTCAAACTTGGCAACATGAAAGAGACCAAAATAGCAGCAAAACAGACTCCACCATTCATTTCAGAATATGATGAGTTTGGCACAGCAGGTCACAATGTAATGGGCTTTTGGCAGATTATCATCTAGTTTACTGCCACCAACAAAAAGCATGACTCACCAGTATAATTTAATTTAAGTATTAACTATAAGATGTTTAGTTGTAAGATTTTGCTGAGGCAGGTGATCAGGAATAATCAGAGAACTATGTGGCACAAGAGGTCATTGTCATCTAAATGGAATGTTTCTTGAGGATTTCTGCAGTAAATGAGGAAATGTCATTCTTTATTATACCGAAGTCAGAGCTTGCTACCATGAGGGAGGTATTTTTATGGGTGGGTAAATTGGTGACTCTTTATTGTTATTTAAAAAAAATAGTTTGTTGAAAGGTTACTTTTTCATTTTATTTAAAGGAGAGCGGGGATGGTAGTAACACTTTTTTGTTTGAGCAGTAGTAACCCAGTGGTTGTTTGTGGTAGATCTCTCAAACTTTGATTCATAGCCACATTTGTCTACTACAAATACTCACTTGGCTGTGTACAACTGTTACAGTTATGGACTCTTATTTTGATATTATGTTCTGTTTCCTTTAGTTCCTGTTTCCCTGCTCTGTTCCTGATTAGGATTTTGTCCCTGTTTGTTTCTGTGATTAATTATCATCAGCTATATCTATTTTGGTTTCTGATTATCCCCTGCATGTATACTCTCTGTTCAGTTTAGTCCTTTGCTGTTTTTGTTTTTGTTTTTGTTTATGTTTGTAGTTGCATTTCCCATGTATTCCTTTTTATGTATTTTTATGTATTCCTTCCTTTCATTGATACAGCCACAGTTAATGCCAAACACAAAGAGTTCTGTTGTTACAACCTACCCCACTGAGTTGTAACACTTAGCTGGGGATAGATGTAACAATGAGAGGTAATTTGCTGAAATAAGATTTATGCAAGAACTTTATTGAAAAACAAAGAATAATCAGTTTTGAATAATGCGAACAATGTAAAGTGACAAAAACTTGTTGTTTTTTTAGGACTTTTAGCACAAAAAAAACTGTTGGCGTGTGTGTTTTTGTGAGTGTTCCTGTGTGTACTATATTCCTGTCACATTTGGGTTCAGCAATAGCTATGTTGTAATTCACCTATTTTTATGTGAATTTTGTGATATCACATTAAAAAAAAAACACTGGATGGAAATGCCAAGATAAATTCTAAAAATGTGCACAAAAACACGTTCATGTGCTTATGGAAGTTCATGTTTTTGTCTGATAACATGCAAATAAACTATGATGGAAACATAAACATCTTTAACCATCAAGATAACCAAACATAATATTATCTTGATGACTAACAAAAAACTCACGTGACTTCGCCTTAACAGAGGATGTGACCGGATAACTGGACTCATTGGAATCATCATAAGGGGTTGGTTGTAACATTTTATAGAAAGTGGTTGTTAAACATATAAAGATAGAAATTTAAATCATAGGCTTACACGGATATCACAGATTTCTGAAAAAAAAACAACGTAATGTTCATCAAGTCGTCACGTTATACACATCCCTCACACCTTGCATATTTGGCTAATTCAATCATGCCATGCTACTTACCACAGAGTTCCACAAATTTCCCTCAAAAATCGCTGCATAAAATGCTAAACATCTACATATACAGTAACAGTCAGTAAGATTTTTTTTAGAGAAAGTAATACTTTCATTCAGCAAGACTTCAAATAAAAGCTGTTCTTTTGAACTTTCTTTTCATCAAAAACTCCTGAAAAAAACTATCAAGGTTTCCCCCAAAATATAAAGCAGCACAACTGCTTGATAATAAGAAGAAATGTTTCTTGAGCACCAAATCAAATTAGAATGATTTCTCAATCAGGCTGATGCTGAAAATTCAGCTTTGCTGTCACATGAACAAATTACATTTTTAAATATATTAAAATAGAAAACAGTATTGATGAGCATAAGAGACTTCTTTCATAAACATAAAAAAAAATAAAAAAACTTACCAACCCCAAAGTTTTGAATGTACAGTAACTGTATATCTGCAGATTATGTTCGTTCTGCGTCATAGAACTTGCATTCCGCAGGAGTGGCATGACTCTGACGTGTCTACATAATTGTATTGTGCTGCAGGTTATTTCAATTCTGTCAAGTTTAATGAGTAATCTGCAACATGTTAAAGAACTCAAAAGTCAAGCATTACAACATCTCTGGTGTTTGAAAGTGAAGACACAATCACATGGGTTTGCCTTGCGTGTACTGACATAGTCAAACTCCTGCAAGTGAGAGAGAGTGTGTGTGTGCGTGTGTGTGTCAGTTCATGTATATAAATGAGTGTCAGATATGCCTGGACTTTACCGTTGGCCAAATAAACACCTCTCGTTTGGCCATTCCCATGCTGGCTGGAGAGACGAGCCAGAGGAAGCCACACACAATGGAGGCCTGCGCATGAGAGCGCATACAAGAAAGTTTTCCCAGACACACTTGCACACACACACACACACAAAATCATTTTGACACTTTGACTTCTATGCATTATGCACACATAACCACAATACACTACATCCAAACCGATAAAGCAGTCAAACGACTGCTGTTCATTTACAGACCACAACAATTTCTAGAAGTACATAGTGTACGTAACATAAACCACCAAGGAAGAAGGAAATTCTTCAGTTCCAGAGAGGTAAGAGTCATCCTATATGTGTGTGTACATCTCGGGAATAAAGGCTTGCATGAGAATTGATGGAAATGCACGCTGTGACAGGAGTTCTGGCACCGGGAGCAGCAGCTTCTTTAAACAACAAACATATGTGGTCACACCCTCAATCATCTATGATATTTCTGATCCAAAGTCATGTATTCATAACCAGCAAACATTTCATTCAGCTCTCGGTGGACAATGTGGGTAAAAGGTGGCGCAAATGACAGTGTGTGTGTGTGTGTGTGTGTGTGTGTGTGTGTGTGTGTGTGTGTGTGTGTGTGTGTGTGTGTGTGTGTGTGTGTGTGTGTGTGTGTGTGTGTGTGTGTGTGTGTGTGTGTGTGTGTGTGTGTGTGTGTGTGTGTGTGTGTGTGTGTGTGTGTGGACACATGAGCTTGTGTCATCTCTTTCATCGGCAACACTTTACAATACTGGTGCATTCATGCTTAACTAATGCACAGATAATCACATGTTAATGTATGACTCATGAAGAACTAAACCATAAAGTAATATAATTAATTGTAACTAATTAAATGTGTCAGTATTAATTTTTTAATAACTAACTAATAATTAACTAATAGTGTAAATGAATGTGTTAAACTACTAGTTTAAACTATTAACAACTACAACTGATTTCTAGCCACAGCCTTAAGGCCCTTTCACACTGAATGTTAAACCAGTTCACAAACCATTTTAACATTATTTCTTTCATACATGAACAGAAGGTCTTGGTGAGAATTAGCAGAGGTTTAGATGCTGATGCTTTATTGAAAATACTAACGTTTGTATTTACCATTATGCGTTTAGAGTTTGCTTTAGTTGGGCTTTTGGCCCTTGATTTTATAGTTTTTCTCTGGCTGCTGTAAATGAGATTATAAAGCACATTTGTTATGGCAAGAAGAAGCCAAGAAATGGATTGGGTGTTTTTGGCTTTGTTGTGATGATGCCATTATCATCATGGACTCATAACTTACACTGATCTCATCCAGTGTCTAATCTTTGGTTATATGGCATCCGGCATTGTTTCAATAATCAGTTATTTAGACGGATAATAAAAACATAGTGCATAAAATATGTTGAACTCCTGCATCGCTTAGACACACTCAGACATCAAAAATCAACATATGATCCACAACAATAGTGACAAAAAGTTTGATTTTGCAATGCATGCTGGGTGCCAGCAGTACAAAACTCCCAGCATGCACTGCAACATGAATAAATTACGCAATCCATGGTTTGTAGCCTGTTTTGTAATGTTCAATATTTATCTTTTTTTATGAATAAATAATATCTTGTTGAGATTCATATGCTGACCAATTGCTGTTGGAACCCTTGCTGTAGTTTCACAGTGGTGGTAATGTACAATTTAAGTGTGTTAATGTAACACGTTTGATAAGGGATTAGACACTGGTTGAGATCAGTGAATCAAGATATACATGATGATTTCATCATCATCAATACATAACCAGCATTCACTGATCATCAACATATTTAGTTTTTTTATGGTAACAACTGTGCCCTGTAAACACACATTCAAAGCAGCCGGACAAAAAAAAAAAGATGATGTAAAAAACTCAAGGGTCAAGAGCCCAACTAAAGCAAACACTGATCTTCATAATGATAATTCAAACAAAACAATTTATATTAAACATCAATATCTAAACATCTGTTAATTCTCAATAAGAGCTTCTGTAGACGTATGACAGAAATAAAGTCAAACTGGTTTGTGATAAGTGTAATAAAGTGTAATGGCTGGAAGTCATGTCTGTTTTTGCTTCTATTCTCTTTTTTTCTGTTAATGTTGTGTCTCTTTCCTTCAGTGATTCTGCTTGTTAACAGTAGGTGTTCATGACTAATGCATCAATATTTAATGCAACTATCTATTTAACATCTAATGCAACTATCACTTACATATTCACTTAATTGTCTCAACTGTAACAATAGAAGAGAGACAAGGTCTGGACGTAGAGCAGGGGTTTATTCAACAGAAAGATACTCAGATAAGACACTTCAAGTATTTCATCATATTAAACTCAGAAACATTCTCAGATAGCCAAGTCAGGCAATGTAATGCTCACACTGAGACCATGACTTAAAATTAATGTAACAAATAAGTAAATCAGAATGTAAAAACATTACATAGTAACTCAGTCTCTGTGGGGTGTGCTGAAATCAGAAGCAATAAAGTAAACAGGTACTGGAATGTTCTTCAGAAACGGGTAAGCAATGATACCCAGAACTCAAACCAACAACTCATCAAACAGGCATGTTAGTCCTTCAAATGCATGTAACAGTCTCAGAAACAAAGGGATTCACATTGAAGATACAGGGAAGTAAATCCACAGAATAGTCCAACCAGAGAGAATTTATACACAGCAAAACGGTCCAGGTACAACATACGAGACCAGACCAAGACTAACTGGTTAGCAGGGTTATTAAGGTGATAGCATTTAGGTGAGTCCAATCAGGACTCTGGAGAGTGAGAGTGGGAGAATGAGTGCAGTGATGAGGGTGAAACCAATGTCACCATGACAGCAACACTGAGTCATTGTATTTCTTACTCTGTGGACAACTACAGGATTTCCCTGTGGGGTTGAAAGGATTAAAGGTGTAAGATTAAAAAGACACACCCACAAAATGTATTTTAACGAATTAAGTTTACGGCAAGCAAACTGTAGAAAAACAGTAGGGTACAACGGGGCTAAAGGCTCCATGGGGTAAAAGCCCAAGTATAGAGGCTTGTTCGACTTTATGCAGCTCTGCGCAGACCGATCAGCGGTTGACTTGAAGCAGTGCATGCTGGTTAGAAATGTTTGTTCGAATTGAGACAGCGCCAATGCCACGTGACTATGACGTATGCCATCAAAGTACCGCTTCGAGAGCAGCCGGAGAACTCAGCCAGCGCAGCTTCTCAAGAGCGGCTGCACAAGCTCTGATGACGACACAGCTGTTCCACGATTGGCAACGACAACGATCAGGTGTGTTTCGTGTTTATTCTTTTCTGTTTCACGTTTCACGTCTCTTTTTTCAGCTCCTCCTCACGCAACTCTTGGCGATCGGATACATCCAGCCGCAGCCGATGTCGAACACACCTAAAGAGTAATAGGAGTTACCAGATCAGTGGGCGAGGCCATAAACAGAGGGGCGTTTTCGACCACGTTACCTGATTTGCCCACGTCGCAGTGAGGGTAGGGTTTAGGGGTGGGGTCGGATGAAGGGCATAATTTTCATTGCATGATTTATAAACACCCACCTGTTTGAAAACACCCACAAATTTAGAAACGCCCACTTTTGTATCGCAGAGACCCAAACTCTGTAAAAGGCTCCTTTGATTTGTTTTCCTCTAAACCACTAGATGGCACAAAAACTTGCCGCAGCACTTTCCAAAACATCTGGATGCACATTGATTTTTGGCTGACCCTTGATTAAAGCAACACTTTTTAAATTACGGAAGGATATGTAAAAGTATGGTATTTGGGGTAAAAGGCACCCCTGCTGTTGGGGCGAAAGACACAATAATTAACATGATAATAAATATCAGGGTGACTTTTCCATCTGTTGACATGACATGGTCAGATTCAGATGGTAAATACATTAATTTGGGTGTTCAACTTAGAGAATTATCACCATATTAGTAGTTCACTTTACAATAAAAACTAACCCATGATTTACTCACCCTCAAGCCATCCTAGGTGTATATGACTTTCTTCTTTCAGACGAATACAATCGGAGTTATATTAATAAACAACCTGATACTTCCAAGCTTTATAATGGCAGTGAATTGCAAAAACCATCAGTTTGAAGCTCAAAAAAGAGCATCCATCCATTATATAGGAACTACACACGTCTTCGGGGGGTTAATAAAGGCCTTCTGAAGTAAAGCGATGTGAGTTTGTGTAAGAAAAATATTTAAAACTTTATAAAGTCAAATAACTAGCTTCCGGCCAAATGAACATACAGATTCTACTTAAGTGTAAATCGCAAGTAAAGCGACGTTCTGCTGAAATTTACGATATTATGCTAATATTTACCATTTGGCCGGAAGCTAGAATTTTACATTGTAGCGTGTTAAATATTAATATTTTTCTTACACAAACTCATCAATTTGCTTCAGAAGGCCTTTATTAACCCCCCGGTGTCACAGAGTCAGCCACACCGTCACAGCCCCAATCATCACTCAATCACCAGGACCCGCCCACTCGTTCACAATCACCAGAGTACTGACTCGCTGCACCTGCACTCCCTCATCAACACCCTTTATATGCTCCGTTCTCCTTTCACTTCTTGTCTGGTCTCGTTGCAGTATACACTGCTTTATGTCAGTCTCTTTACTAATCTACTCACATGAGATCGTCTCGACCTGTCTCCTGTCCGTCATCCTGATCCATATCACCTGTCTTTGTGTTCACTCGTCACCTGCACAGAGAATCCACTTCAGTCAACGCCAGCAACTCACCATCATCATTCTACAAGTCACCATCATTTGGTTCCCGTTGTTCCACCACCACTCTGCTTTTAATAAACACGGTGTGCACCTAAACCTGTCTGTCTCCTCCTGTGTTTGTGACACCTGGAGCCATGTGGAGTTCTTTTATAATGGATGGATGCACTTTTTTTTTAGCTTCAATCTGATGGTTGCAATCTACTGCCATTAAAAAGCTTGGAAGTGTCAGGGTGTTTAATAATATAACTCTGATTGTATTCGTCTGAAAGAAGAAAGTCATAATACACCTATGGTTTGAGGGTGAGTAAATCATGGGCTAATTCTCATTTTAAAGTGAACTACTCTTTTAATATTAGTTGCTGATGCAGTATTCATTAAGTAATGGTTTAGTTCTTCATGAGTCATACATTAACACATGATTATCTGTGCATTAGTTAAGCATGAATTAAAGCATATTAGTGCACCCATATTGTAAAGTGTTACCCTTTCATCTCACATTTCAGTTCAAATGGTACAGTGGGAAGCTAAGAGGTCTCTAACTAAACTGAGTGATCTCTTTTTGTGTATGTGTTGCACAGACATCTGAAAGGATTTAAGATGCACTAATCACTAGATTATCATCCTTAGCCCTGACTGACCTAAAGAACATTCCACAATCATGTTTTCCAGGAAGAGGAATGGGGAAAAAAAATGAAATCTTTCCTCATATTACCTTATTACCAGCTAAAAAGAACACTAGTGGCAGTAAAGCACCAATTACTTTTATTATTATATAATTATTCTGTATCACACAAATCTGAATGCATGGGCAGATTGTCAATCAACCCTTAAATGCATGAATGTTTCACCAATCATTACGGTCATATAGGGATTGTCAAAGTTTTTTTTTTTGTTTTTTTTTCGTCATCTACTGAATTTTTCGTCAACGATACCAGGGACACCGAAACACCGGGGAACATGAAATTTGGTGGGCATGTAGCCCCACTAGACTTTTACGGAAAAATTTCGTTTGGTCCCCGGGGGCCACTCCCCCCCCCCCCGCGCTGGGCCCCCCCAAACCCCAAAAATGAATTTTTTCCTAAATAACTACCTGAACCGTGGCACCGAGGATGAAGACATTTTTATGGTATGTTGGTCTTAAGGGCCCACATCAACCTAGCCCATAATCACTCATTTGTGATTTGCGCCCCTCCCATAAAAAATGAAAATGCAATATTATTCTGCTTTAATCGCCCCTATCTTCAGTTGAGATGTTCAGAACTGCACCATATTTCATGTGTATGATTAACTTGACATCCTTTGGGGGTATGCTAAGTTTCGTAGAATTTCATCCATGGGGGGGTATAAAATAAATTCATTTGTGTGCACATTTAGTGACTGTACACTCATCGGCCTGTAGATGGTGCTGTTGAGCGAAGGGTTGCTGGTTTAGGATGATACTGTCACACACACACATGCAGGAATACAAACAAACGCAAGCATGCACACACACTGACATCCACATGCACAGACACACACCCATACACACACATACAAATCCACATGCACAGACACACACACACACAAACACACACGCGCACACATGTACGCACACATACATACACGCACAGACACACACACACAAACATGTACGCACGCATACATACACGCACAGACACACACACACAGACACACACATACACAAACACACACACATACACACATAGACAGACATGCACATACTACTACTTTTTTTAGGTATATACATAAACACGCAATCCAGCCAAATTTCTCCATGTCATTTATTTTTGTGGAAAGCCAGTGCAGGCCTGAGCGGCGGTCATATTTTGTACCGCCATGCGGTACATCTAGTTATTACATATTCGGTATTAATACTTTGTGTCAAATGAAGGAGACGTTAAAATTCTGGACACTAAAGTAAAGGGGTGGCCAAAACTAACAAAGTTTGGGAGGAACACATTCAAATAATATATCCAATCAGCACGAGAGTAGGCTCACCTACGTTTCTCGACAGTTTTCTGCATCCCTCCGCCACCCCGTCTCCTCTCTCGGCTGGTTTCTATTAACTCTGGGTTTGGGCTAAATTCCGAGCTCGGAGCCCTCTCCTCGGACAGCACTCCAAATACGCATACTCTTTTACTTTATCCGATTATTTGTAAGTGTGAACTCGTGAAAAATATGCAAATGTGGCAGACCAGCAAATTGTGAAGACGTGCAACTAATAGACCAAGTAGACACTGTAAAGTTTCAGGTAGAACATTTAAATACGGGATGAATCCCCTAAATGATCGTTACATGTGTGTACGGAACACGACTCACTCTCGAAACTCGATGATTGACAGCTTAGAAACCACACAAGGTTTTAGCGCCTCGTGTGTGTTTAGGGTCCGTTATTGTCACCAAAGTAATATTACAGCGACTCATTATATTTTACTGAAATGTGTGTGTAGCCTGCACAATGCTATTTAGCACTAAAAGGTGAACTGACAACCAAATTTAGCTGCAGTGTGTACGTGGCCATATAAGAAGGGTTAGGGGAGAGCAGGCGCGCTGGAAGCTGTTTCATGTGAGGGAGGCTGGGGGCTGGGTTGGAAAATATGTGACGTCATTATGTTGTGGCTGACAACAAGACATAACATTTCTCTGTACTGTATATGTGTTGTAGCCATTAAAGAAAACATTTAGTTTCATATTTATGTTTAAATATTATAGGCTAATGTTATTTTTTAATTTAATCAATGTTGATTATGAAAGTGAGCATATGCAGCATGAGAAAGATAAAGATACATCATGAGATGTGAAATATGACTGGAGACATGGAGTGGGTAAGACATGATTTTGACCACTTCATTGAGTTTTGTTTTGTAGAAAGACAATTTTTAAAAGATTTTCGTTTTGTATAAATTGTATCTTAATTTTGATCAATGTTTTATCAACCAATTGCCTGTATCTAATAAATAAGATAGCAGACAATGTAATGATCATCCGGCATGATCACTTGCATTGCACGTGAACTGGAGGGCGCCGAAACTCAGCTTGTGCATCACAGATTTGAGAAATATAGGCTATCTATTATAGAAAGCGTGAAATGTCTACTTTTAAACGAAACTATTCAAAACGAAAAGAAATAGGCTACTCTCTGATGTAATTCATATGAAATGTGCATTTCACATGTATTTCTCTCTGGCGTTCATGCGAGTCCGCATCTCCAAATTCATCTTTGCAGCGACACAGAATTAACACCAGTTTATTAAAAAACAATTAAATGTCTCCTTGCTATGTTTGACACATTCATACTTTTGCTGGTTCGTTGTGGCAATCTTTATGCGTGCGGCCGTGCGCTTGAGTGCGGCTATATATGTACACGCTCATTATCCTGTATATGTAATACAATTAATATAAAGGGGCGATTCTTCCACTAATGGCTTAAATGAACAACTACTAGTCGACTAGGAAAAAACTTTAGTCGGAGGCAGCCCTTATTCCACATATTTTCGAACCAGCAGGACATTCTGGGTTGAGCGAGCGACCCTGAGCGGAATGAGCGAGCGGAGAGGAATATTCAGAAATGCGCTCTACGCTCACGAGCACTGATTGGAACAAAGCATGACAAATTCAAACTTTATTTCATTTTCTCCGTTGTTTGAACACTCACTACATTAGGCATAATAGAGTTAGTTAACGCTGTCCATTTATTTATTTTTATTTCACGTTTTTAAAGTACAATATTATGTTAGTCCACAGCCCCCCACTTGGGGGTGCTGATGCTATGACGAGGGGGCTGCAGCCCCCGCAGCACCCCCCTTCCCGCGCTACTAGGGGAGAGTGGGGTAAGATGAGCCAGTTTTTACTTATGTGGATCTCCAGGCAAGGGAAATTGAGACAGAAGTGCAATGAAGACATCTACTGTTAATTTGGGATGTTGCCTATCAACTGAAAATATAAGAATGCACCTATGACAAAGAGCCTTGAAAATATGGCCTCAGAAAAAAAAGTGTTCATGTGACTAAACTTACCCCAGGCTAGGGTTAAGTTGATCCCAGTCAGTGGGTAAATTGAGCCATCTGAGGGTAAATTGACCATCCTATTTTTCATGTTTTAATGCAAGCATAATAAAAAAAACTTGTCTCTTAAAAAAAATTAAATAATAATAATACACTTACCTTTCCAAACAAAGTAAAACAAATTTAAAGCTACCTCAAACAACACAAAACAAACCAATTAAAGTTGAATATTCCCTTTAATCTCTTATTTTTTTGTATTGGTGAACAATAGTTTTAAACATTTCTGTTAAGTGAAGGACTGCCAGCATAGTTTTCAGGAGCAAGAAATATGGTTATATGCTGTATTTCTCATGCTGTTAATCAAGTCAAGTCCAAACACACACACACACACACACACACACACACACACACACACACACACACACACACACACACACACACACACACACACACACACACAAATGTGTTTGGCAGAAAGAACGTCCCTCCAGTGTGTTCAGTTCTAATTTCCAATTTTGTTAAACAGTTTCACAGTTTTGAACTTGTGAGAAGAAAAGAACAGTTTGAACTTCCAGATCTCAGCACAATGAAAATGACTATTGGACAAGGTTGCAGGGAAATATGAGTTGTTTCTCCCTCCTTGCAGTTCCTCCAACCTTTTGAGGTTTAGGAAGCTTCTTCAGCACATCATTCAGTGGGACAGATCCCACATAATTTTCTTTGAATGCAAAGGTGGCTTTATCTTTGCCAGTGCTCCCTCTGATTCTTCTGAGGAATCTTGCATTAACTTCATTGCCCTCAAGGCTCTCAACCAAGTCAATATAATGGTAGCTGTTGCGTTTGGTCTTGCATTCACAATGATAAAGTCACCAACTGACAGATCTGAGATGTCTGGTTCACTACTCTCATCCTGGGAGCTCTCACACTCAGAAGTGTAATCAAGTGGGATGGGAACATCACTCTCCTCAGAGCTGCTGTACACTGGGGTTTTCTTCTTGGTTTGTTTCTTCTTGGACTTTCCTTGTTCTTTGATGTTGGTTACTTGTTTCCCCTTCAGTTTGTTTTTCCATTTCTATTGCCTGCTTTTCAGGTGTATCAGTCAGGATCCTTGTCTTCACCTGCTTTCTCTTTGTCTGTGCCCTAGGCTGCTGACTTTTGGGTAAGGGTAGAATTTCAGTGGGAGACACATATCCAGAGGAGGTGAGGAGTGAATCTGTCCCACATGTTGAAGAACATGTCTGTGAAGGCAATTCAGCAGAGGTGGAGGTTGAAGCCATGGGTGGATCTTCTTCAGAAGTAGACAGCACATCAGGGTTTGGCCTGTCTGACACCATGGATGGCTCAAACTCTGCATAAGAGAAAATATCTCTGTTGTAAGGAAAAATCCCTGTGGACCTGAATCCAGAAGAGATATTCCGTGGTGTCATTGCAGACATGAAAGCCTTGTTCACACACAGGGATGTGGTATATGCTGGCTGTTTTGCCTGGGTTAGATCTCATCCAACCATCAAGAGCTCTGTTGTAATAGGTCTTGAATGGACCATAGACACTCTTGTCCAGAGGCTGCAGGCGATGAGATGTGTGGGGTGGAATTGTGAGCATAACAATCCCCTTACTCTTCGCTAAATCCAGTGCCCTCAGTGAAATATGGGCCTCATGGTTATCAAGGAGTAGCAGGATTGGATGGTCAGAGGAGCACTTGGTATGCTGAACCAGATGTTCAAGGAACTCAGCAAAGGTGTCTTCATTGATTCAGCCAGATCTGGTGGAGGAACCAATTGATCCTGGAGGTGCTCCTGTAATGAAATGGTCTTTGTATCTAACCCTTGGGAAGATGAACATGGGAGGCACTGCATTCCCAGTAGCATTGACTGCACAGACCACAGTCACAAGCTGTGATGGCCCCCACTTGTTTCTTTCCCTTTTCCGCCACAACTTGTTTTAGTGTCTGCACTGTTGTGACACCTGTTTCATCAACATTATAAATCACTAGTGCAAAGTGCCCGTGCAAAATCAGTTTTTCTTGAATCCCCATGTGCAAGAATGTGAACCAGGCGAAAGTCAACAGCACATAATGTAAAATGTTATGTTTTTCATAATGTAATGTTGCCAGAATGTAAAATTATTTATTTTATAGATTTAAAAATTATCCATTTTTGTGTGTCCTTTACAAATTAACGCAAAATGAATGCCTATCGTCTAGTACAAATGCACAGTGCTCACATTTATTTGGACATCAGTTTGTGCCTTATATTGTGATCTCACATAGCAGAATATTTTAATCCAGACACATGGGACGCATATATAACAAATACATGCATGCAGTTTTGACAGCTTTAATCGCCTTTTTGATTCTTACATGAGTTAATTGATGACAACTACGGCTACAGCACGCTGCATTTGCACGTGATGTGCGTACCGCAAGCACAGTACAATGGCTATCAGCCGTATGACAGGAAAGTTATCTTATCAAAGATAGCCAACAAGGACAACACCCTTTTCTCAGCATCTGACAAAAGTGTCACAAGCTTTCATACACATCTTCAAAAATAAAAGTAGCATTAGAAAAAAAGAGAATTACGTTTGTTGTTGACTGCACACTATTCGACTTACTCAAAACGGTCTTGCAACCCACCAGTTGAGAAATATTGACTCTATATTTACTATGTGCATATCACTGTCTGATGTTCTGCTGAAGCTCATTCGGCACTTGCACATTTCCGCACTCGTTTGACTTGCGCCTGGCGCTGAGGTGAAGTTGGAGTGTGCGTCTGAAAAGTCTCACGTTTTTGTGGTCTTCAAGAGACGGTTCGGCGTTTTAAAAAACGCACTTTTTGTCAATAAAAAAAGAGACAGAAACAGCAGTTGTGAGAGGGGTGGCCAAGCTTAGACCAAGGGTGGCCACGGCCACCCCTGGCCACCCCCTAGCTCCGCCAGTGGAACTCAGAGAAAACGCTACGCTTGAGCAAACAGTTTGTGAATAGGCTACTACAAATGATGGCCGTGAAAGAGACTGTGAACGCATTGAATAGGATATGTTTAGTTGGTGAATAGCATAGGCTACTATTACACAGTAGCAATAACGTTAAGCGCACCAGAATAAAATATAATATTCAGAAATAAACAGTGTAGCTGACTTACAGATTCAGTTAACATCCACAAATGAATAAGCGCGACGATTCAGGGTGCAGGCTACTATGCTATGCTTGAGCAAACAGTTTGTGAATAGGCTACTACAAATGATGGCCGTGAATAAAATATAATATTCAGAAGTAAACATTGTAGCTGACTTAATGTTTAGCTGAAAGAGTGTTTATGTCAGAATGTTTCTTTTTAAACCACAACCCTCTAATGTCAGAATGTTTATTTTTAAACCACAACCCTTTAATGTCAGAATGTTTATTTTTAAACCACAACCTTCTAAGTGCTTCTTTTACCGATATATTTACCGATATCTTTTGCATTTCTAATCCAAACAACATCAATGGCAATGCACTTACTTGTGCCCGTAACAAGACACATTGTCAAGTTTGAAATCCATCGGACTAACGGTTTGAGAGATATGCGAATGACAGACACACAGACAGACAGACAGACGTTTCTGTAAGATAGATGTTTGGAGTGAATTTAAACCTATAAAACAAAGACGAGAGCCATGATGAAAAAAATCTTGCCATGATAGCTTTTATGCAATGTGTAATTTATGGTTAACAGTTGTATAATACTATATTTAAAACAATGTTATGCTTAAAACGTAACTTAACTCCAGTGCCTTAAGTTCACAGGTTCAATTTACCCCACATTATCTGGCTCACTTTGACCCATAGTCACCATTTTGGTAAAAACGGCCTAGCTTAGCAATTCAGGCTAACTTTTAGCTTAATGATTCACATGGTTTTATATGTCGACAAATCACCAACATGTACCATACACAACTTTAGACCTGGATAAATTTGCTTTGGCACAAGAGCTAGTATACCGGCAATGCAGAAAATTTACTTTAACAAGCAAAAAAGTGTTTTTGTGGAAAAAAAACAACAACTTACCTCTTGTCCCATGTGCTTCTCCTCTTCACAGCAAAATAGAAATTATGGAGTCCTTCAGAATGTATGGTCACATGACACCAAATGTAGCCTAGAAATCTAGACGCACCCTAGCGGCAGCAAAATGTATTTTGCAGCCAGGACAGTCTAGCAACTCTCCATTGACTTTCGAGCTGCAAAAACCTAAATTGGGTCAGGCCAATCACGTCATGTATAGAGTAGGCGGGGCGGGCTTAACATAATGACGACAGAGTTGCGACGGTGACCTGCCACTTGAAAACAAAGAATGACGGCTGCTGCTGGCGAACATCTTTCAAATCGGCTTTGTCCGCGACTCTGGAGGACTTGGAGTTAGGTTTTTCTATGAGAAAAGAGCATAGAACGGCACTTATGTCATTCTTAAAAAAAGGAAGATGTGTTCGTAGTTTTGCCGGCCAGATATGGCAAAAGTTGAATCTATCAACTAGCTCCGCTGTTGGGAAAACGCTCTGGTTGGTTGAAGCACTGTCCTATTGCGTGCAGAAAGACAGCCGTTTTTCCCGCCCCTCGGATTGAGCCGTGTCTATGGAGAGTTGCCAGACCCAACATCTTGATGTAGGTCTGGCTTGCCAGGCTACACCAAATGTGCATAGTGGCCTAGAAATAGGGGGTGGGTCAACTTACCCCACTCTCCCCTGCGCTTTATTTTAAAGTGTCCTTGTAACAGTGTATAATTAAACATTATACTGGGACGGATTATGCCGATGATTTGCCCTGGGCACGGATGTCTCAAGGGCCCCCTTCACCACATTTTGCGAAAAAAATTTTATTTTTGCTAAATCGTACATATTTTACGAGTTGCCCAATTCGTATGAATTTGTTCTGGGCACAGTATGCAATACCTGCTCTTCCTCTCTCATCTCCATCTCCTTCTCTCTTTCTTCTCTCAGTTTCTTTATCTTGTATATCTTCCCTTCCCAAAGCTGAGCATTGATTGATACAATCTTTGCAAACTGATTATTTCTGTCAGTCGCTTAAAACTTCTATCTTAAAACAGCTGTTTTGCCTCTTATCTCGCACTGTATGCCCGCGCTGGAATTCGCGCTCGGCTCACGCTTCTGTGAACATAAAGCCCACCAACTGTGATTTGATTGGTCATCTGGTCACTCGGTGTTTGAGGAAGCGCGATGTGCAAATCATTGCCACCCATATGGAAAGCCCTATTAACATTTAAAAGCTAAGTTTGACTATCAGGAATTAACATTGTATATATCAACAACGTCTTTCTGACTAGTCGTAATTTTGGATAGTTGGAATTGTTATTCAAGATATCTGTAACGTAAATCTGCAAAGACGTCATTGAAAACGATATTCAACTTGTCACACTATGGCAAGCCGTTTTAACATTTAATCTTTAAAACCTACTAGTCTCTATTTTCATGCTACTGAATAAGTACTAGTACTTAATGGAAAAGATACTAGTATCTAAAAAATAAGTACTAGTAGCATGAAAATAGATACTAGTAGGTTTTAAGGATTAAATGTTAAAACGGCTTGCCATAAACAGTAGCTAACAGCATTAAAAAGACGATTAGAAACTCCTTCGCCCTCTTGCTGCTCAGACATGGTGCTAATCAGTACTAATTACAAGTTAACAGTTAACAGGTTCTGTGATTTGATGATTTGAACAACAACATGCTCTGCTCCCGCCTAAAGTGGGATGCGGGCCTAATTTGCATACAGATATCTGCAACATCATTTCACTTAGTCAAAACTCTAATTCAAGATATCTGTAATTACATTTTGAATAGGCAGAATGAAAGTAACAGATATCTCAAATTTCAGACATCTATGGCAAGCCGATTTAACATTTAATCATTTAAACCGTCTAGTCTATATTTTCATGCTACTAGTACTTATTTTTTAGATACTAGTATCTATTCCATTAAGTACTAGTACTTATTCATTAGCTACTAGTGCTTATTCTTTAGGTACTAGTGCCTATTTTTTAGATACTAGTACTTATTCATTAGATACTAGTACTTATTCATTAGATACTAGTACCTATTAAATAGATACTAGTACTTATTCATTAGATACTAGTACTTATTCATTAGATACTATTCCAATAGTGACTAGTCATTATTCTTTTGTTACTAGTAACAAATAATTTTTTTTGCCATTGACTTCTATGGGGATCTGTCATTCAGATATCAACTATTCAGTTCTGACTAGTATGTATTCCAATTGTGACTAGTACATATATATTAGATACTAGTAGTTATTTATTAGGTACTAGTATGTATTCAATAAACACTAGTACTAAGTCATTAGATACTAGTACCTATTAAATAGATACTAGTACTTATTCATTAGATAATAGTACTTATTCAATAGATACTAGTACTTATTCTTTAGATACTAGTACTTATTCATTAGATACTAGTACCTATTAATTAGATACTAGTACGTATTAATTAGCTACTAGTACTTATTCAATAGATACTAGTACCTATTTATTAGATACTAGTATTTATTCCAAATGTTACTAGTAAGATTTTTAATTTTACTAGTAAGATTTTTAATTTTACTAGTAAGATTTTTAATTTTACTAGTAAGATTTTTAATTTTACTAGTAAGATTTTTAATTTAACTCTCCAGTGGCCGTTCTGACTAGTCATAACATAAGACGAGTAAAAAAGCAGTTGTGACTAGTAAAATTAAAAATCTTACTAGTAACATTCGGAATAAATACTAGTATCTAATAAATAGGTACTAGTATCTATTGAATAAGTACTAGTAGCTAATTTATAAGTACTAGTATCTAATTAATAGGTACTAGTATCTAATGAATAAGTACTAGTATCTAAAGAATAAGTATAGTATCTATTGAATAAGTACTAGTAGCTAATGAATAAGTACTAGTATCTATTTAATAGGTACTATATTTAATAGGTACTAGTATCTAATGACTTAGTACTAGTATTTATTGAATACATACTAGTATCTAGTAATTGGTACTAGTATCTAAAAAATAAGTACTAGTATCTAAAAAATAAGTACTAGTACCTAATGAATAACTACTAGTATCTAATAAACACATACTAGTCACAATTGGAATACATACTAGTCAGAAATGAATAGTTGATATCTGAATGACAGATCCCCATAGAAGTCAATGGCAAAAAAATTTATTTGTTACTAGTAACAAAAGAATAATGACTAGTCACTATTGGAATAAGTACTAGTATCTAATGAATAAGTACTAGTATCTATTTAATAGGTATTAGTATCTAATGAATAAGTTCTAGTATCTAATAATAAGTACTAGTAACTAATGAATAAGTACTAGTATCTAATAAATAAGAATTAGTATCTAATGAATAAGTACTAGTACCTAATAAATAAGAACTAGTCACTATTGGAATAAGTACTAATATCTAATAAATAAGAACTAGTATCTACTGAATAAGTACTAGTATCTTTAAAAAGTTACTAGTACCTAAAGAATAAGCACTAGTATCTAAAGAATAGGCACTAGTACCTAAAGAATAAGCACTAGTAGCTAATGAATAAGTACTAGTACTTAATGGAATAGATACTAGTATCTAAAAAATAAGTACTAGTAGCATGAAAATAGAGACTAGTCGGTTTAAATGATTAAATGTTAAACGGCTTGCCATAGGAAGAATGTAGTTGCGGATATCTGAAATGTTCTTTTTGACTAGGCAAATCTGAATTACAGATATCTGCAATACATATCCAGTCTAGCTGTTGAATGTTAAAGAGTCATTCCACGAAACCGGTATGATCTGAGTCCCTCTGACCTCTTTAAGTGTATTTTACCTATTGGGTCACCAAAATCTATTTTTAAAAGCTTTTTGTATCAATTGAAATGTCTCCTTTAATAAAGTTTAAAAATAATGTGTTACGTCCTAAGAGTGCCAAGGGTTCTTTTAACAGAACATAACATATTTTAAGACTTTAAAAAGCATTAGTCTGGCCCCTGCCACAGCACCACAACAACAAGATTCTTTTTAACTATTTTATTCAAAGGCTCTTAACATATAACAACTTACTCAGAAAGTAAAGCTTTAGGGAAGGAACAAAGGCTTCAGAAGGGGGCAATGCCAAAATAATAAAAAAAAGCCAGATCTACCTTTTTTTATTATTATTCTTAATAAGCTTCACAAAGAATGTTCAAATAAATGACAAATCTACCCTGACTCCCTACCTAGCCACAAAACAGGAGAAAAAGGGTGTTACAAAATAAAATGGCGCCCGCCTCCCTACAGTTCCCAAGTAACAAAAACAAAAGAAAGTAACAACAATCAATCAAGAGAATAACAGCTTTAAAAGGAAAAACAAATCAGAAGGTGGCTTTACAATTTAAAGGATCTAGACTGGGGCGTCTCACAATGAAGCAACAGACCCTTCAGCAACATCATTCAACAGTGAGCAGGCTACAACACAGATCCACAACAAGGGCACAACAGCTCCAAACCACAGGACCAGGCAGGACACAGACCATGCTCTGGAGAAGAGTTCTCAACAATTGAGAGTTCTGCTGCATTTTATGCTGCTTCCCTCCTGGATGGTCAGCAGGTGCAGCTGGAGACGCAATCAGCTACCTGCCAGAGGAAAGAGTGGGAGGAGCCAAAGGAGAGCAAGAGACACAACAAAAACAACAGAAAGAAAAACATACCACAGTACCATGTAGCTCACAAAAATATACGTCTTTGGACGTAACACTCCCACCAACAAGTTACAAACAATACCCCTAAAGAAAATGTTTGTAAACTCAAGAATTAGGTATCCTAATTGTCCACACTCAGGGCCGGCGCTAGCCATTTGGGTGCCCTAAGCACAAATGCTTGGCGGTGCCCACCCACCAAAGAAATAACAACCATTCAGAATTTCTTAGTTAGGTTCTCTTTACTTCCAAAATAACTGCTGCAAATAAATAATTTTACATTAACAATGGCACCAAACATGAAAAGAAATAAATAATATAAAGGTTAAAATTATAAATACCAAATACCACCACAATTACTAAAAACACAGATTTGGAACTGAACAATGTAAACACAGAAAGTAAACACAGAAAGTAAACACAGAAAGAAAAACAACAACGAAAAAACGTATCTAAGCGGTCTAATTTGGCAAAATCACATCACTTTCAGTTGCAGGGTTTTTCTAAAGTTCACCTTACCAAGAGGCAGATGGACATTGTATTGAAGCGAAGAAATTACAATAGGGAACGTTCTGCACTAATAGCCTATGCACACATCTGTAACGTAATAGCCTACCTAGGGGGAAAATTAGCTTTATTTGTCATTCAAATATGACGATGAGGACCCCAACGATTGGCCTTCCTTTCCTTCTCAAACAAACTAACTGCATCTTTAACAGCCCAAGTTTCAAAATTTCCCGGGGGACAAACCCCCGGACCCCCGTTAAAATAAAAGACTCAACATGCAAGGCTAAAGCCCCGGATCTTTTGCACGACTAGCGACGCCCCGACATGCATACACGCAAGGGCTACAAAACTAACATTTTTATTTAAAACATTGTCTTACCTGCAAGCGACGCACGAGCATCATCCCGCTGTCTCTTCTTTTTTCTTTTTTCCGCCCCCGACTCTTGGTGCCTTTTCGAAGCCATGTCTGAGGTCGGTGTCTGCCAAATTTGACATTGATTGAGGCATAATCGAACAGACCACTGGGAGGTGGGGAAGGGGGGCACCAGAGGGAGACTGGCACAGGAGATTCACCTTTTTCTCGGCTAATTTGGTCTAGGCCTATATTACTTTTGTATTGCTTTTGTATATTAACATGCTTTAGACATATTTTATTTGTTATTTATACTAGTAGCCTATTGTGATGATTTTTCACGACCCAGATTTTTTGGTGCCCCCCCAAGCACTTGGTGCCCTACGCGCGTGTGATGTGCGTGTGCGGAGCGCCGGCCCTGTCCACACTGTATACCCTAGAAAGTGCATCGGCTACAATATTTTCTGAACCTTTTCGGTGTTGAATGTCAAGGTGTAAGGGCCGCTATATTGGTCCAATTGCCGGTTCGCCAATACACGGGGAAGGTTATCACGTGTTCTGTCCTCACTCATGCAAAGTATTGGTTGGTTAACATTGTAACATTGATTAATTGGTTAATCATATGTATTTACTCGTTAATTCATCTGACTCCATAAATGAAAGGTTTTAATAACATCTGTGCCTCACTAAAAGTGATCGAATGTATGACTATTCCTTTTAACCATTTTAATTAAACAATGTCAAAATCAGCTAGAATAATCGCATGTAACAATTTAATATTTCAGATATCAGAGATCAATTCCACAATCAATTCAAATATCTAGAACATGGTTATACATTGGTTACACCAAAGAATCTTACCCAGCTTGTACCTGAGATAGAGAGAGAGAGAGAGAGACAGAGAGAGAGAGAAAGAGAGCGAAATCCCCTATTCCATTCGTGTCCAACAAAGAAGAGCCCAGAGAGCCCGAGCACACCTTCCTTATCCTCCTTTGACCAGGTGATATGGGGGATGGGGGACACCACCCTCAGATGGCTTCTCTCCCACAGAAGGGGGGTTGCCTTATCTGGCCTTATCTCTAAACCAGTTTTCTCTAAACTTCTCTAAACCTTATTTCCTTTTATTTTATCTATCTGGATAGGAGATATCTGTACCACTCACTTTGAGACATTTCAAATGACACCAAAAACATAACAGTCAATGATAAACATTCACATTAAACCATGTTCTTGTATGAGTTGTTCTTAGTAGTTTGTGAGAGGAAGTCAGGCCGTGTGGGGGAGGTCGAATATTAGCCATCAGGGCCCTTTTGCCTCATGCAGGCCTCAACCAGTATTTTCAGTCTTACAAAGGTTATACTCTTGTATGATTAAAGACCAGCACATTGATTTGAGTTGCACATTCTCCAAAGGAATACCAAGGGGTCCCGATCAGTGTACACCACCACCGGATTACAACTACTTCCCAAGTAAACTTTGAAGTGTTGCAATGCCAAGAGTAAGGCTAAAGCCTCTTTTTCAATAGTGCTGTACCTCTGTTGACACTTTGTATACTTCTTGGAGAAGTAACTCACAGGATGCTCTACACCAGCCGAGTCTTCTTGCAGCAATACAGCACCTGCCCCTGAAGAACTTGCATCCACCTGCAACTTAAAGGACAGAGCAAAACTTGGAGCAGAAAGGACGGGGGCATGGCACAACAGGTCTTTTGCAGCATTAAATGCACTGTTACAATCATGACTCCACACAAATTTTCTGGAAGTGCTCAGGAGATCTGTCAACGGGGCAACTACAGAAGCAAAGTTTTTACAGAAGCTTCTATAGTAACCAGCCATACCCAGAAATCGTCTCAGTTCTCTTTTGTTAGTAGGAATGGGAAAATTCAGTATGGCAGCAACTTTTTCTTCAACTGGCCTCACTTGCCCTTGGCCCACCTTTTTACCCAAATAGGTAACTACAGCCTTCGCAAACTCACACTTCACCAAGTTTAACGTCAATGATAACCTACTAAAAACTTGGTTCAGACTATTCAGATGGTCTTCCCAACTAGCTGAATAAATCACTACGTCATCCAAGTAGGCCTCACAGTTGGTCACCCCTGACAACACGTGCTGCATTAGACGTTGGAAGGTCGCAGGTGCATTTCGCATCCCGAATGCCATAATGGAATATTGTAGGAAGTTGTCAGGGGTAACAAAAGCAGAGATTTCTGAGGCTCGAGGTGTGAGTGGCACCTGCCAGTATCCTTTTAGAAGATCCAGTTTGGTGACGTAACGTGCAGAACCAACTCTGTCAACACAGTCCTCTATTCGAGGTAGAGGAAAAGAGTCAGGCTTGGTGACGTTATTAGCTTTGCGATAGTCAGTGCAAAAACGATAGGACGAGTCAGCTTTAGGAACAAGCAAGCATGGTGAACACCAGGGGCTCTGGCTGGGCGTAGCAAAACCATGTTGCAACAAATATTCAACCTCTGACTTCATTACTTCACGTTTATGCGGATTGACACGGTAAGGATGTTGTTTAATGGGTTATACTTAATAACATCTGTGCCTCACTAAAAGTGATCTAATGTATGACTATTCCTTTTAACCATTTTAATTAAACAATGTCAAGATTTTGACACCTACATCAATGTCATGTGTGAGGACAGTAGTTTGGCGGGGAACATCAGAAAACAAGGTGGGATACTCACTTATTAACTCTACTATATTTGTGCGTTGAGTTTTAGACAAGTGAGCAAGATACGAGTCTAAGTTACTCAGTACTGCAGAATTGTTCAGATGTGTACAAGACATTCGGTCTTCATTTTCAATAAGATTATCCTCCAATGGAAAATATGCAGTAGACAGCATTGTAGTAGTAACCGCAGACACTACATCGGAGACAGGGATTTCGTTTGTGGCTTCGTTCGTGACATAAGCCTTCAACATATTCACATGACACACTCGACTTTTTCTCCTACGATCTGGAGTTGAGATTACATAATCAGTGTCAGTCAGTCAGTCTTTTCTCAACAGCATAGGGACCAGTGAATTTAGCCTGCAGTGCTGACACTGGGACCGGAAGCAAGACCAAAACCAAATCGTTGGGTTGAAAGTTGCGCTTTACACATCTCTTGTCATAACGCAATTTAATCTTGGATTGTGCACTTATCAGATGAGCTTTTGCTACCTCACAAGCCTTATGGAGACGTTCACGAAAATCACTTACGTAGTCCAACACATTACTAGATACGGAGTTTTTTGATAATAACTGCTCACTTAGCAGTTTCAAAGGCCCACGAACAGTGTGCCCAAAGACAAGTTCCGCAGGGCTAAAACCTAATGACTC
This sequence comes from Leuciscus leuciscus, assembly GCF_965113295.1. NCBI lineage: Eukaryota > Metazoa > Chordata > Actinopteri > Cypriniformes > Leuciscidae > Leuciscus > Leuciscus leuciscus. The sequence continues at coordinate 23,889,444 of NC_138743.1, forward strand.
CTGCACAGTCTCTCTAGCTGCGAACATTAACAACGGCAAACCCTCAACCCAGTCTTTGCCAGTACTGAGACAATATGCACGTAGCATTGATTTTAGGGTTTGGTGAAAGCGTTGGTATGCGCTGGATAGTTTATGATCAACTCCCAACTCTTTTAACACTTGCGCAAACACTTTTGACGTGAAGTTAGTACATTGATCAGTTTGGATAACTTTAGGCAATCCAAACATTGAGCAGAACTTAACTATCTCCTTCACTACCGTCTGGGCTTTAAGAGTACGGAGCGGAACAGCTTCTGGAAACCGAGTTGCAACACGCATCAACGTCAAAACATATTGATGCCCTGATTTTGATTTTGGTAACGGCCCGACACAATCCAAAATCAACTGTTCATTTGGACGCAGCTGTGTTCAAGAGGTAAAAACTATATAAATACTGTTCGTTTTCTCACACAAACCGCTCGTTTGTGAGAAAGAACGGTTCAGACAAGAACGGTTTGACCTAAAAATATCAAAATTGAAACTACTGCGGAAAAAAAGACACCTACATCTTGGATGCCCTTGAGGTAAGCTAAAACATACCAAAATTTAATTTCAAAGTGAACTATCCCTTTAATGTCACGCTGTGCTTCAATCTCGACAGTACGGAGTTGTACTACTTTAATATCATGTTCTTGTCTTTTTAGCTCCAAGTCAAGCTCTTTTAACTTAACTGCCGTCATCGGATCTAATCGAGATTCAGCGGGAAGGGGTAACCCTGAAGCAGAAGTTTCTTCCATTGCTACATTCTCCTCTGGCACATCCAGTGGTGATTCAGCAGGTAAAATGCCTGTACTCACCAGCGCACTATACAGCTCCCTTTTAATCACTTGCTTTGCAGCATCTCTGGACACAGTAACATTAAAGAACTCAGCAATTAACAACAACAAAAAATTTCTGCACTGATTAAAAACTTCTGTAGTTGGTGCAAACGCCAAAAGATCAAATTCCATTTTGACGCATGCAGTTTGCCCTCACCCCCCAAAAATTAAAGCAGCCAAAACTTACTATCTATAATACAAAAGTCTCACTAACAAACCAACAATATGCTACAATGAGCTCTACCTTAAAAAACTCTACAAACTATCAAATTCACAAAGGACGAGCCCCCAAATGTGTTACGTCCTATGAGTGCCATACATATTATCTTTATATTAGAAATTAGCTTGTTTTTTCAGTTGAAATGTTCAGAGCAATCATAAGAATACTGATTTTAGTTCAAATTCTGAAGTTAAGCCACATTTTTGATAAAAAATGATGAGGTTGCTGTCACAAAAAGTGTCCATTTCAGGCTTTAGTATAGCATAAGTGTAAAATTATATGTAAATTTTACATTTACAATTAGTGTGAGGGACATCTGATTAATAGGAAAATGAAATATATTTTATAATCATATTCAGAGAGCTCCCATAGTGTCCATAATGGGGTTGAAGACTAATAGTGCCCATATCTTAAAATAATAACCAATAATAATAGGGATTTGATGCCTGAGGTGGGAAAATATGTTTTTCTGGAAGTTAAATATGTAATTAATGTTGTGGGGTGTTCAGAAAAGTAATACATATAAGTAAAAAATTCAAAAATGTGTAAGTCCAAATCGTACTGGTTTCGTGGAATGACTCTAAAATGGCTTGCCATAAGGGCCATACCCACCATTAAGGTCCCCGAGGTCCGGACCTCTGTAATATTTCTGTGTAGGCTATAATGAAGGTTGTGAAATAATATATTAACTGAGTGACAAGTGGGGAGAGAATGCACAGAATATTCTGTACTTTCACACCACAAATTGGTTTATCAACATCTAAAAAAGCTTATGACCTCTCCAAATCATATCACAAGAGAAAATTCCATGAATAATTTACATTTCTACATTTAGCAGACATGCGTTTAGCAGTTCATGTGTAATTATCGTTCACCACAGGCATTTAGCTTAGTGATCCACTTGGCTGTGGTTTTAAACTCATTTTTGTTTTGTTTTTCGAGTAATCGTCTTCTACACGTGACTTTATATTACGCAATGATTTTCACTCGCCTCTAGATGTCCCTCTCAACAGCGCAACAATTCATTAAAATTATTTCTTTTATTTATTTACCAGTTAATACTTTGCAACTGCAAAAAAAAAAAAAAAATCACATTATTCCACAACATTCAACACAATTTTACTTTATAAAGAAATTATTATTTATTTTTTTATAGAAATTTTTTTTATAAAATAAAAAAATATATATTTGAAAATAATAAAAATTTGACAGGGCACCCTGCTGGCCCACATCCCTGGCCTGATACTGAGTAATAATAAACAACATATACTGACTAAAGGGTTAGGGATTGGTTTAGGGTTAGTTGCATGTAGCCTAATTATGCATCATTTACTGTAATTACTATACTAAGTACCTACGTGTGTAACAAAGGTAAAATAAAGTGTTACCAGAAGAACAATATGCCATATTGGCTGCAGGAAGGTTGAGTAAATATTTTTTACATTTCATTTAGGCAGAAACAATGATCTCATTAAAGCAGTTATTGCAAGTTGTGATCATATTGATTACAATAGAAAATTTGGCAGAGGTGCATGTTGATTCGTTAGTGTCCGAATAAGTTTTTCATGCTCAAAGTCTAGTGTCAACAATTTAAATGTGGATGCTAGTCCATTTTTGTTTATGCGAGTGATCCACACTCCTGTTATTTAATCAGAAAGTCTTGTGTGTCAGTTTGTAAGTTTTCCTCTTCTTTGATTGCTTTGTTTTGGAGGTTTTGCAATGCACATGACCTTTTATGTCGTGCTGTTGATGTTGGTTCTGCTGATGTCATTGTGGGAGTGCATGTTGTTTCTGCTTCTTCAAACTGGGTCTGGCCCTGACCCTAAATCACACTGTTTTGAAGACTCTTTTTCTGGGGGTTTTTTTAAGTTTTTTTTTTTAGTCTCTTTGATGTCAAAGTTGAGAATTTGTCAATGATATCAGCCTCCCAAGATCCTCGAGACAAGATGTCGAAATGGCTCTCCTTAACATCGGATTTACTTCATTAAGCTTGTAAGGGGAAAACATATTCAAGGGTCTGAGGATGTTCAGTCAGCACTCACTCCCACAAGGCTTAACACACTTCCACATTCCTTTATTCAGGAAAAACATGGTCATTTGGTTAGGTTGTTAATAAAGGTGGGCTTGTTGGGGGGGACTACCCCCACTCCATGCAGATGGTTATTTAAGGACATGGGCCTGATGTTTTTATCGTTTTATTCCCTCAAATGGGCTAGCATTTTCTGAAGCTAAATGTCCAACTGGTTTGTTTTTGTATAATTTGGGCTGAAAACACAAACACAGAAGCCTCTCTGTGAATGGAAACATAGATGCACATTGCTTCTGCTGGACAATAAAACAACCACCTGTCATACTACAGCAGAAACGTCACTTGCTATTTAGTGACATGCACAACTGCACGCTTGTTTAAGTCACGTGCAATGTAACCATAACCCAAGCTCTATTCATTGGCTAGAAATGTCTTTTTCGTAGCAATTTAAAAACAAAAATCAAGCGAAATAAACCTATAATTCTCGGGACAGCAGCATGTGTCCAAATTTTAATCTTAACCGTTGTATTTCATCAGATACGATCTGTAAACAGGGCTTTAAGTGTAAAATACCGAACTTGTAAGCAAAATAGCTCTATGTCCGTCAGTGATAAACTTGATCATTTTAGACATTATGATGCTGACCACCAACATGAGAAAGGAAGGAAACAGAAATTAGGAGTTTTGATAGGCTACATGATCGATTGATAATGTAATTTGAATAAAAAAATAAAAAAATCGTATTATGTTTGATTAGCTGCTTATTCAGCATTGTGTTAAAGACTTAATGACTGTAGGCATTGAGAAAATAGTCCTACATCTCCTACATAGGCTAGTCTAACAACATTTAGACTTTCAGATTATTAATCCTAAATTGCAATGTATTCTTGGCATTCATGCCTGAGGTTTTTGATAGAGGAGCGGAGTACTGTTACCGGTATGACGCCCGTGCCGCTTTATTTACGTCAGCAGATACTCGAGCTTCCACACGGACAACTCTATCACGTGACACTCAGAGAAAATCTCCACGCGCTGAAAAAAAAATAAAACAATAAAAATGATGCAACAACGTAAGACATTTGCGTGGATCATGTATCACAAAACTCCCTTCAGAGACATTGGAGAGCTCAGCGGTTGACACATTATTAAAGCGCCCTTCTCCAGCTGAGTGTCACATCCTGTGGCTCATTCATAAACTCTGCTGCAAGGCCACGACAAAAGGCCTCGCGACGCGCGTCGAGGAGAGGGGGAGACGTGTAGATGATCATGTCGTTTACCCGAGCGGCTATTATTATACTAGGAAAGGGCCTGGGCAATGACAATAGCGGCAGTCTCGAGCTTTCCAAAACGGGGTCCCGTCCTGACCTGAGTGAGGTCACGTATCACAGTGCGAGTGCACGCGGTGCCACATTGATGGAGGAGCGCGCGCTCTCTCACCTCATTACGGGCGCCAAATAAACGCGTCAAATGAATGCCAGACCAAAGGACTGGGACGCGACAATTTGGCATCCTAAATTGGTTGTATAAGAGTTTTCAAGGGGGAACTTAATGAATGGAGCTTTGTTCGTCCCGTCCTAAAATAAATCACACATTTCAAACCCAACATGAATCTTAATAGGTTCTCCCGTCTATTAAAAACTAAAACTGCAAGGAAAATTAGATATATTTGAAGAGATAACTACACATACTTAAATTTTTTTTGTTGTAGTGAATGAATGTCATGATCCAGAATGAAGTAACAAATTAATTATTAGGCTAGGCTACTCTACTGTCAATGTAGTCTACTGCTTGGTTTAACTAAGACCATAAGTTGAGTTGTATTGGAGGAATTTACAATAATAACAATATACAATAATAACAATAAATACTATATTGCCTATATATATACAATTGCAATCTTATTGTAAATACAGTGTAAACCAGTTTAAGGGTGATCATTTCAAAATAACATAGATGTACATTCCTGCTGAGTTGCTTGATTGAATCTATAGAGAAGACACTTTATTATTGTTAATTCGGATGTGATTCTTCTGGGGTAGTAAACACACTTTTCCCCCCACCATTATGTAGCCTACATTATGTTCTGATATAAACAGTGACGCATTTTACGCGCTGTGTTCAAGGAAACACCTCGGACTGGATCTCCACCAGCCAATCGGAGTCGAGGGGGGTCATTTAAGAAATCATTGATATTGCCAATGCGTCAAACACAAGCGTGTCAGCGGGACCCGGTGCGCGTATAAATACCGCGAGGCGACCCGGAGTGAGCTAGTCATTTAGAAGAGCGCAAAGACAGCGAGGAACTCCTCATTTCACTTCAACCGATATTTATTTATTTATCTATTTATTCTGAGCCTTGCTTTGGGATGAACAGACTGCTTCTGAACTTTTTCTGGGTGGCAGCATTCAGCGCACTCCTTTCAGCGCCGGGGCTCCGCGCTTCTCCAGTGGTTGGGCAGGAACCTATTCGCTGCGCCCCGTGCTCCCCGGAGCGGCTGGCCGAGTGTCCTGCGGTGGATGCCGGCTGTGAGGAGGTGCTTCGAGAGCCCGGCTGCGGCTGCTGCCTCGCCTGCGCGCTGAAGAGAGGGGACCCGTGCGGGATCTACACTGCGCCCTGCGGCACGGGGCTCCGCTGCTTGCCGAAACCCGGAGAAGCTCGACCCCTGCACGCTCTCGCCCGAGGACAGGCGGTGTGCACTGCGACCCCCGAGCCTGACCAGAGCCAAAGCGACACAGCGCCAGGTACCAGCGTCTCATATATACTGCACTATAGCCGACCATCCAAACAGTAGCTAGACCATTGCAGCTGTCGATGATTCAACCGCTGACGAGATTTCATCAGCGCTAACAAACCAGTTGGATGTTTCAGATATTTAGATAAGCAATATTTGTTTAAGCGAATATATCGCTGCTTTCAAGAGGTCGACTATTCCAAAAAAAAAAAAAAAAAAAAAAAAAAAATGTCTGCAACATTAATTTAAATGTACCCCAAAGGCGCGTGATTGGTCAAAAAAAAAAAAAAAAGCTCAATTAAAAAAAAAGAAAGTTTTTATGACATGTACATCTATAAAGAAAATGATAGGGCTACAAATGTTAAGACTTGACTCAACATAATGATCAATAAAGACTTGCCGCCTGAATCTAATTTGAACAGAATGTGCGTGAGCTACGTTCCGTTGTCATGGTTACCTCCTCTGCTAAGGGGAACGCGAGTCGGTGACTTCTATTTTTTAATCCCCTATTTTGGAGACAGGTGGAAATATACACATATGTGCTCTTACTAATTTATCATCTTTTAACATAAACGTTTGAAAACCCAACATGAATGTAGCCTATCTATAGAAACAATTGAAAACTTGAAAAAAGAAAAGAAACAACTTTTTCTACACGGTTCAATCCGGGCAACCACTCCAATAATTCTCACCATGCTTTTTCTTTCAGATCATCCCGAGACTCTCAACCGGGCAACGGCAGTGCATGAAGGCAGCTCAGCGGTCTTCGTGCCCGGGCATGGCAAGCCCTTCGACCCGCGGGTCATCACCGCTAAAGAGAGCATGAAGGCCAAAGTCAACGCAATACGCAAGAAACTGGTGGAGCAGGTGAGCCTCAGGCACCTCCGTTTTTTTTTTTTTTTACATGTCCCAAATAAATGCGTAAAGGTTTAGTCAGCTATATAAAACGAGACCCCGGTACCATGTGCGGCCACAAGAGGGCAGTATAGGGTTTCTTGAATTTATCTTGTTTGGGGCAAGGCAAGAACCCAAGTCTGTATATTTGGGATGCATGGCTTGATGCATTTTTCAGAGCTAAACATTAAAATAATAAAAGAGCTAATAAAAATAATTTAAATGCTGACATGTATTATTATTAGTAGTAGTTGTTGTAATAATAATTTGTTGTAAAATATTAATAACCACCAAATAAAAGTTTAGAAATATGAAAAAATGTAAATTTATTTGAAAAAAATGTCTCTAAATTATCATATTTTCTCTCTCTAGGGTCCTTGTCATATTGAGCTGCAGACAGCCCTTGACAAGATCACCAAATCACAGCAGAAACTGGGAGACAAAATGAACAGATTCTACCTTCCAAATTGTGACAAACATGGTCTATACAAAGTCAAACAGGTAAGCAGAGTCTTGTGTGCAAATATTACTGAAACCAAACCAACGAGTCCTGATTTCACATTGAGAGTTTGTGTGTTTGTTTGTATATAAAGCTTAATGTGTGATATTCAACAACACGATGATATACGTGTGATGGCCGAGTGTTAGAACAACACTCGACTGAGAACTCGGCTGTGCATGCAAGCTTGTGTTTCTAGAGAATGAAATAACCCGTCTCACTCTCTCTGTCTGGTTTCCCCCACAGTGTGAATCGTCTCTGGATGGTCAGAGGGGGAAGTGTTGGTGTGTGTCATCCTGGAATGGGAAGAAGATTCCTGGATCAAGTGACATGCCAGCAGATGCCGAGTGTCCCGAGGAACTCAACCACTGATCTGTCACATACACACACACACACACACACACACACACACACACACACACACACACACACACACACACACACACACACACACACACACACACACACACACACACACACACACACACACACACACACACACACACACAGTGTGGGACCTAACCAGCTCAACCACTGATCTCTCTCTCACACGCATACAAACACGTTATACCACTGAATTTTCTCATTATATTTAAAAAAAATATCTTAGTATTTATTTATTGTTAGTGGTGATATTTAATTCAGGTACACTGTTTTTGATTGGTAAATTCCCTGAACTCTCCAAAAAAAGGAAAAGAAAATCTATTTTTCTGTAAAGAAAATATGTATTTTACATGAAGTACCCATACTTATTTATTTGAACTGAATGTATTCATCTTGATATCTGGATAAGAATATTTATTCCTTATGCCTTATACATATTTTTGTATGGTGTAAATCTGTATATTTGATGTATATAGATAACTGTGTCTCTTATCTTAAACTTCCTCCAGGCTTGCTTTGTTGGAAAGGAATGAAATGGAAAAAAGCACTGCATGACCAAACCTCTTTGTCACTGTCCGTACATTGCCATATTTTTATACTGTATATGTTTTGTTTTTCTATTATTGTATTTTATTAATGAATTTTCATTGTTTTTGTTTTAAAATGATTGAGATTAGATCATTCTAGACCCCCCCAGGATTCTTTTATTTTTTTTATTTTTATTTTTTTAAGTATTGATCTTCACAGCTTTTGAAACGGGTAACTGCCTGTTCCTACCTCCGGCTTTTAAGTTAAGAGCTCAAGTGGGCTATTTTTATGTTTGTAAAATACTTGCCTGTATGATCAAAGTGATATTGCAGTGTTATTGTATTTGTCAATCATAGGCTATTTGTGTTGTCTACATACTGTGGTCCATTTATTTTTATAAAATTGTTTTGTTTTTGCGATGCAATGTCTACACTGAGGAAAAGAGATTCAGACGTTGCTTCACTCCAAAGCATTTGCTTGTGTGTATAACATATTTTTCATGGTTTGTAATTGTAAGTCATTGTGGGTATATATAAAAAAAAAAACTATTTAATAAATCATCTTTACAAGCACACAGTGTCAGTCATTTAAACTTGCCCTCGGGTCAGACGAGGAGCTGCGGTCAATCAAACTCAATTAGCAATGTCAGGACAAAACAACAACACCTGAGCATAATGGGAAACCTGTTAACACAAAACCACTAAGTGCAAAAAAAATCTCCATTTCTCTCTCTCGATTTCTCCTGCCAAGCTTGATTATGTTCAGTCTTGTCTATATTTAAAACTGCCTGGAGGCAGAACCGTGTATGTGTGTCCTTATCGTGGTAATCTCAAATGGAGCGGACTAACTTTAGCTCAGTATTTTGGGGAACCGGGCTCCACTCTCTACGGTGCCTTTGACCTGTGCTGTGTTTGTGCTGTGGTACGCCCTCTCCTTTCGCCAGATGACCAGCCTCTGAGGCACCACACTTTACACCTTTATCTCATTTTTGTAAACCGCAGGAGACAATATTTTGTTGCCCAACCCCATGAGTAAATTATTTGATTGCCACCAAACAAACCAAACCAAACAAACACAATGTGCAAGTAATGCTGCATTGTAACACCTTTCTTGTGGTTTTACAATTAGTATTTTCATGGCATCCAGAATATTCTATAATTCATTATTATTAAATTAGGGGTGGGGGGTTGGGGGTTGGGGGGGTACCATCCAGAGTATTTGACCTCATCCATATGAGCAATTTCATTTCATGAATTGTGGCATCGCAGCTTCTTTTTTGAGAATTGGCTGCGCTGACATGGCTCGGACAAGCGAATAACTATGCTAATGTGAATGGGGTCTCTGTGTGTAGATTTGAGGAGTAATGACCTGTGTGGGGCTCAAGCTAGAGTGTGAAATGAAGCGGTTCAAAGATGTTGACCCTGTTACACACATGAGATTTTAAATCTCCATTGCCCACCCCCCGGCACTCTGTTATACTAATGACAGAATTACTGTGGCTAATGTGAAAGAACCATTGTTTTTGAAACTCTTAACGGTGACACTAGCCACCTTATCTAAATGAATGAATAATACTAAAGGCAAATATGAACCACATATGCTCTGTGTGCTAGGGTTCACCCAAAAATGAAAATTCAGTCATTTATGATCCTTATGGCATTCCAAATTTGTATATTCTGTGAAACACAAAATAAGATATTTTGAAGGACTGCTTTTTAAAGACCCAGAACAACATTGGACCTCAATGGACAAAATGAAAGAATGTGACAGAATTTTCATTTTAGGGTGAACAATCCCTTTAATTTTGTAGAAGCTGTGAAATTACAATCTGTCATCCTGTAAATAGAAATAATGTTTACATTTTTTATTAAAAAAAAGAAGGCATTAAATACAAATTATATTTGAACAAAAACATTTCCTTTCTTGAAGAAAGTGATAGCTGTATAATTTCTAGTTTAGTAACATAAAAAGCTTTTTAAAGAATCAAAATTATTTTAAATGAAAAAAAATAAAATAATGAAAAAAGAAGCAAATACCCGTGAACGGAGGGATCTTTAAAAGTGACTTGCGGGTGAATGACCCTGGCATTGCACAGAATGAGGGTGGCAAGCTTCCTTGCAGATCAACTAGCTTGAACATTGACCTTGATGTTCTTTGAAACACAAGCTTGGCCTCAGCTTTACTTAATCTTAGCGTTCACTTTACGTTCGCTTAATTTAGCTTAGGTTAGCTAAAGTTAAGCTTCGATTTAGCTTAATTCATACCATAGAAGGCCTACACATAACCTGAAGATTTAAACTAAAGAGTTTTACAGAAAATGATTCGAGGACAGCATCTTTGCTTAGCTAACAAAAGACACCGAGTACTCAGAACTGTCGATAAACAACAAATCTAAAACAAAAATCAAAGACTTTAGTGATTATATTCCCAAAAATATGCTGAGTTCTATGTTTTCACTACTGTGCAATCAACGGGTCAATGAATTGTTCTCAAAGACATATAGTTTGGATCAGCTTATATTTCTTTCTTGGATAAATAATCTTTTTAGCATAAAGTTCACATGCCTTTTTAGACATTTAGCTGGCCTGAAACAAAATATATATTCATATAAAAAAAATACAAGACACAATTACAAGTTAAGGAAGGGCTAATAGCTTAGCATACTCGTACGCTCTTTCCCCATAATCAAGTCAGATAAGGTGTAGCACCAAACATTTTTGTTTGTCTTTTGTTTAGCTGTTTGGGAGGGGGTGAGCTTTCTTCCGACGCTATGCTAATAAGCTAACGTGTGGGCTACCTCTCTGGCACCCTCCACCTTTCAAGTCTTTTCTCAGGAGGTCAGTTTTGAGACAACAACACAAGCCCTGGTTGTCTAACATGGCTGCCATGTTAGCCTGTAGCTTTCCTACTGGGGTTGAATATCGATATTCAGAGAGACAGAGAGCGAAAAAACCCGCATCATTTAGCAACACAATTCTGCACGGGTTTCATTAAGGCATTGATTTCAAAAACTGCCATAGCTACACCGATTTCGGTAATTCAGGGCACTGTAGCGTTACGGTTACATTCAAACCCATACAATTTTTTTTTTTAAAAGACGCCGCGTGAGATACATGCTTTCAGCAAATGCCTAGAAATGTGAAGGACAAGAGTCAGCGTTTGGAGCAACGATCTTATATTCAAAGTGCTTCATGATGTTTTGAAAGTGAGATAATGCCCATGTGGATATATTTTAGGGGCATATCAATGCTGTTCTGACGACACAAGCAAACAGCTCTGCGTCCCATGTGAGATAATATATACTTTTCAAAAGGGCATTGATCTAAGTATGTCCTGGTATAGAATCGTTTACAATTGGAATTTTTTTTTTATCGTATGATCAAACTGTTGGCCATACTAACAGGCTGGAGGACATGTTCAGGAGGGGCCAAAGTGCATGAAGTGCTTGTGCTTCAGATGGAGTCTATGGCTAGAGCCGCCTAGTGTCACTGAGCATGCCCAGTTTAAACGACCCTACACCAGGAGGGCGGAAACAGGAAGTGGGACTAAGAGAGAGCCGCGGATAGTCATGGCAGATATCAATACACGCAATAGCAAAAGAGAGAGACTACCTATGCACACGGAACAAGTACACAACGTCCCTCACATACACAAGAGTACATATGCTCAGACTTAGCGTGCGCTACTGAAATTTGCTTGCACTTTTTGATTATGTTCACACTTCCCTCTCGGGATACAGTCCAAAAACAGAAGACATGACACTCTCTCTGTCTCCTCCTCTTGTTCTCCCCACTCTCCTGAAGTGTAAAGTGAGTTGCTGGTCACGTGAGTCCATGGCTCAGCATACAAGTGGGAGGTCAGCTTTGGGACAGCACTTTTGAATCTGTATTCATGTAGTTCTTCAGGGGAGATATCCCTCTTTGTCTCCCTGATTCCACCGCTCGGCCTCTCTCTCCTCTTCACTTCGTCTCCATGTTAAAGCAGTAGACTTTCTCCTTTTCTTCATAGCTGGGTATAGACTGTCCATACTTGTCCACGCACCAGCAGTGACCTCTTCTGCGCCCCTTGGATGGACGGCACTGCGGGGAGAGTGGGTGAGACAGGAAGAGAAATGCATAACCATATGATACTTGGACGAGTATATGCAAAACAGACAACATGCTCCAAATGGAAGAGACAGTGGCATAAACACACATTTCTCATCACATCGCACTTAGGTGAGAGAGAGTAACACGAATACTAGAGCCAGAGAGAGAAAGAGGGAGAGAGATTGTGGTAAAGGAATGCCAAAGGGGATTCAAGGGGAAGTATATGAGGAGTAGAGAGACAGAGCAAGTGAAATATTTCAACTTACTGAAATAATTTTCAGGGCACAATTTATAAAAAAATTCTTCTTCATGAAACTCAATTGTCATTTGCTGCTAATATACCCCCACAGAGACCTATCCCCAATATTTTAATTGATAGTGTGGCTGGAAATATAAAAAATAATATCAATTTACAGTGTATTTAGTCTAATGATTAAACATTTTAACTCATATCACAGTAAATTAAAGAAGCTAAAAATTTTCATGTTTTCAGTTCGCCTTCAGTTAGCAAGCTACCAGCTTCAGCCCAAAATATTCTTGGGTATTTATGCGTACGTTAGGGTGTGCAACATAAATTAGAAGGAACTTGAATTTTTTTTAGCTTAGTATAGCGATAACTAGTTAAGAAAAGCTTTTTGATTAGATTCAAGATATCCTGATAACACGATACATTTTTGATCAGACATGGAGATTTGAGTGACACCATGCCTAACACAGTTAACTAACCATCAAATCACTTAAAGACATTTTAAACAAAAAACTAAAGATTTTGTTAGTGGTGATGAATCATTTTTGTAAATGCACTCGCTGATATGGATCAGAAAGCCCTCAAGCAACCTGATTGTTTTATTTTTTTATAAAATGTTCATCTAAATGTAACTTAATAAAATAAAATAAAAGAATAGGGTATAACCATTAAAGGTTTTACAATTACTATAACTTACAATGCATATCACATTGAAAATTTAAAAAAATGCTTATCCTATGAGTGAGTATAGTTATGTCTCTGTCTGTTTCTCTCTTGCTGTCTTTCTCTCCTTTGGCAGTGAGTTGGAGACATGTGCAAGTCAAACATCACATCTAAGTTGGAAGAATGCACACCTGTCATTCACAGTGAGTGTGTGTTTATGAGAAAGAGAAAAATCAATGCATCATAAATGTCTTCTGTGGTTTAGGGGTATTTAATGGATACAGTGAGGTGTACACACACACACACACACACACACACACACACACACACACACACACACACACACACATTGATGAAAAATGATCTGCAGTGTGTACGTCCCTTGTTTGCATTTGCTGATTATTTACGTGCAGTTTTGCTTTTATGAGAGGATTAAATGCCTCTGTCAGGCTTCCGCTGATGGAATTGTGATTTTGTGTTCGTAAAAACAGTTGAAAGTTAGACAAATTTGACCAAGCTAAAATATTTGCCATGGACCGTTAAAGAGCTGCAAGGACTATTTTAGGAAACTGGCATCGACTCAAAGTCATCTGGAGCTTATTATACTACACAGGCAAAACAAATACACACACATACACACACACACACACACACTAACACAAACAAACACGCACACACACACACACACACACACACACACACACACACACACACACACACACACACACACACACACACACACACACACACACACACACACACACACACACACACACACACACACACACACACACACACACACACATCCTCGGGTTATACATTCATCAGTAAAAATCTATTCTTTCAGACATGAGGGAAAAACAGGAGGTGACAAATAAGAAATAAAAGAAATAAAGAAATATAAAAAGACATTGTGCAAGCAAGGAGTGGATGAGTCAGAGAGAGAGAAAGGAAGAGAAAGAGAGTGAGAAAGAGAGTGAAAGAGAGATCAAAAGCGTTTTTTATTGAAAGAGTACCAAATTAAAATACCTCAAGCAGAACAAGAGCAGTCTGGGAATGAAACCTGGCCTCTACAAGGGGCTGCTTCAAATGTTACACTCATCCTTTCAATTTCAATTGTCTCTGCACCCACTTCATGGTTTTGCTATAGCAAATATTTGTATTTTCCTAAATGAGTAACATATCACTTTCAAAAGGATTTTTAATTGTTTGGTTATAAGTTTATATCTGCGTGTGAGCGAAATAGGAAGCATGAGTGTACAGGAAACCAGTGCTTAATTTGTAAATGATGAAGTCCAGGGACAAGGACTGGTGATGGATCTGTCAGGGTTGAGGGGCTGTGCTCACAGAATACTGCGATTGCTTATAAATGTATATTGGGTATAAAAGTAAATTTCCTAATAACTATAATGTATTACGCAAAAAAAAAAAACCCCAAAAAACCATTGCACATATTGTTATTGCACATTATATATATATTTTTTTTTTTTTACATCAACCACATATGATTATTCATTAAACATATGGTCGTTACATCAATTTTTTGCAGGGGCTAATGTGGTGGGGGGATTCACTAAAATAGGTGCTGGATCCAATTCCAGAGGAGGTGGATCCGGATCCTGCTTGTTCCGGCACAAATTAAGCCCTGCAGGAAACTACTTGGTGCTGAGCTGCTATGTATTATGGGAATGTTCCATTCAGACTGTGCAGGCACATGAGATGCTTTGAAAAACAATGATTTTGTCCAAACTAGATGCAACGAATGCAGTGAGCATCAAGACAATTTGTTGGACTAGCAGTTTCTATTCATTTTCTAGCAAATGCAAATCATACATTATTACAATAGATAGATAGATAGATAGATAGATAGATAGATAGATAGATAGCATATAAAAGCATACATCTAGCTTACACATTTACCCAAATTATCATACGCCTGTTTAACCGAAGTTAATTTGGGTGTGTTTCTCCATCCCCAATGTAACTTCTCTCTCTTTTACGGCCCTGACGAGAACGTCGGTCTCCTCGGCTGTGAACCGCTCCTGGCGCGCACCTGGCAAATCCGCCGTTACAATAGCATCCGCCATGGAAAAAGCGCGTCTGCTCTTAAAGGGAAAGTGAGATGTCGCTCTGATTGGTTTATTTCACGTTACGCCCAAATCACACCTATGAATAATAAAGCTACTTCAGACCAACCCATTTTAGATTTGCGTCGGGCGTAACTGTACGTTCACACCGCCGCCGACTTGAGCTGCAAAGAAGCTCTGGCCGCCCTGTCAAGGACGCTTGTCAAAAAAGTACGGGGAAGCTTGTTGACGCTTTGGCCGCTCTGAAGTCTGTGTCACACCATGAAATGTAAACAGAAAAAAAAACAAGCAATACATTGACACTAGGAACCTTTTATAATGACAGCATTTTTATTACCGTTTTGGTCACATTTGGTCGGGAAAAAAAATATTTTGATTAATATGCGCGAGGGAGAGAGAGCGAGATGTATTGTTTGAAGACGGTGAAGGTGAGTGCGCGCGCGCGGCCGGGGCTCTCTCTCTTTTGTAACTGGTCCCTATATGAAAATAACGTCATATCATAAATGATAGGAAACCCAGCAACAGCGATTATCAGTTTCTCCTCCATTTTCTCGGAACTAATGTTTTGGTAGGAACGAAAGTTTACATCGTATGTTTCTCCGGAATCAGCCAGCGCGAAGGACGTTTATATTCCGATTGGTTGCTGGCGTTTGCCGCTGCTTGCCGCTGAACCGCGTCATAGCTCATTACCATAAAGTTGAGATACTTTCAACTTTCAGATTGACGCTCAAAACGCTCAAAACGCCCAAAACGCGACGCCGATGGATTTGACGCTCCTTGCAGCTGAGAGAAGCCAGCTTCCATTGAAAATGAATGACTTCCGGTAACTTTGGAAGCTCAAGTCGGCGGCAAGTAATTTATCCCGCCGGTATAATAGCAACAGCGCCCAAGACCCGTCCACAAAGTTACTTGCGTTTTGCGCATGATACTTGCGTTTCAGATCGTTAAAATAGAGCCCTCAATGTGAACTTAGAAATTATTTGTTGTTGGAAACTTTACACCTAATTAAGACATGATGTAATACTCTAACCGGCATCTCATAAGACCCAAGAGAATACACTCAAAACACACAGTGGCTTTATTGATGATTGATTACTGTATGTCTGTGTGTCTCTGTGTGTGTGTGTGTGTGTGTGTGTGTGTATCAGAGAAAGACAGAGCTATATTTAGGGCATGGATCACACCCCTGTCAGCGTGGTGTTTTCTGGAGGTTGCAACACAACGGACCTGTGTGAGTGTGTTTGTGTATGTGAGAGAGGGAGAAAGAGAGCATGTGTATGTGTGTTTGTCTGACTGTGTATGGATATATTTATTTATTTATATATATATATATATATATATATATATATATATATATACACACATACACATATATATATATATATATATATATATATATACACACACACATACATACATACATATATATATATATATATATATATATACACACATACACACATATATATATATATATGTGTGTGTGTGTGTGTGTGTGTGTGTGTGTGTGTGTGTGTGTGTGTGTGTGTATGTGTGTGTGTGTGTGTGTGTGTGTGTGTTCGTGTGTGTGTGTGTGTGTGTGTGTGTGTGTGTGTGTGTGTGTGTGTGTGTGTGTGTGTGTGTGTGTGTGTGTGTGTGTGTGTGTGTGTGTGTGTGTGTGTGTGTGTCACAAAGCAAGCCTCAGTCAGCGCTGGCCCATAATGATGCCCTTATGGGCAGCAGGAAGGCGGAAGGGCATTAAAAGCAGCCACAGGGTAAACACAGACTCATAAAACACACACACAAACACACACACATACACAATATGTGAATGCAACAACTGCATGTGAATAAGAACGGTGTTTTTTTTTCTTTGCCAGACTACGAGCCGTGTGTGCTTGTGTGCTTGTGTCTTTTAGGTAGTATGTTGTTTGGGACAGATGCTGCCACTGGAGTACATGATCATTATATACTAATTTTAGTCCAACTGCAAGAGTAGAAACTACTAATAACAAGTATGAATTTAAATCAACATAGCCTCAAGTCAGAATGAGAGGGAATTGATAGTTCGGGAAGGCCAATCTTGGAAAAGCCTACGTCTTTGCGAAATGTAAATATATGTTTTTGGTGTATAGGTCACTGAATCTGTGTATTGGTATTTGAATGAGAGCGAGTGCACTCTGGATCATTCCCAGCATGCCTAGCATTCTCTTCTAGTCTCTCACCCCGCATCACTGAGATCCTATTCAGCGTGAGAGCTTAAGTGGACTGCTTGGCCCTGGGTGATCCAGGAGAGCCAGCAGATCAGGGGGCCGAGCAAAGCTTCAGTACAGTAACATGGGTGAGAGATGCGTCTGGATTTGGAAGGTTGGAGGGGGGTGAGGTTGGCGGCACTGGGGCCGGCATGCCTGGCCTCCGCTAACACACTGAGCCAATTCATATAATCAAGGCTAAAATTAGCACGGATTGGACTCTGCCCTCCACGAGAACGGCCTTCAGACACACATACCCCCACATACATACACAAACGCTCCCATTACAGATCTTATTCCGGGGAGTGTAGGGACCCCTAGGCACCCAGGACATCTACAGTTCACTTGTGTGAGTATGTATGCACAGGGGTATGTGCATGTTTGTTTTTGATGCCGAAATAAAAATTAATGACTGCGATCTCAGGGTTGACCGAGACTCAAACTTCAGCTCAAACCACCATGATGGAAGCAAAGCAGTTTCATATGGAGTCAATAGGAGGGCAATCTGATCAGCTTGATCTTCATCAGGCAAAGTCTCATGTGTGGACGCAGCCTGTCATGCAGATGTTCCTCTATTATTACCAGAGATCCAAGCGAAGGGGTTTGATCTACCCAAAAAAACTAGGCTATATTTATGCATGCAGGAGAGGATGTGGCATGGTTTAGATTTATGATGTTGTTTGTGGTCAAGTATACGGTTTGTCTTTTGCTAGTTTGTTATGTCTCCTGCTGGAGCTGTAGAACCAACTGATTGACATCGATTACTTGATTTGTTAACCTGTCAGTGTCCTTTCTATCAAACATAAATTTTAGTCACGTATGGGGGTAGAAACCATATTGTAAAATGTTTCAAGCCTGATTTGTTACAGGTGCCACTATGAATCTCTCTTATGGCTCGTTTTCACCGAGTGGTATGGTACAGTATAATACAGTACAGTATGCAATTTTTTCCGTTTCAATTGACAGAAGTTGTGAATCGTGCCAAAATACCGAACCGTACTGTACCACTTTTTTGGGATCCTTCCATTGGGGTACCTTGCACAGTACCTAAAGGATGGAGCTAGACTCACTGCAGATGTTGATTGGTTGACGGAGAATCGTCACTTACATGTGCTACAAAGGGAATTACAACACAGGATGCGCCATTTTTTAATATACAGTTGAAACACAATACTGTTGCAACACAATGTTTTTTTGGCGGTGGAAAAACAATCCAGATCAGGGTTTATGGTCCCAAATCGTACTGTACTTTACCGCTCGGTGGAAACGAGCCATTAGGTACTCTTGCAAATCATCTCCAAGACCCTTGTCTCTCACCTGGAGGGTTTGCTGAACATGTTTTTTGAGATATCCAACCTGAACCTGTTATCACTTTCTCTCCTTTTTAAGATTCCAGCCTAACAGCACAGCCGTTTTTCCCATCCCAAAAAACATGATCACATGATCATCACATGATCAATTGAACCCCCTGCAACTAAGCATATGTGCAGGTGTATGTGTGCAAATCAATGCACTCCTATAGAGGTAGACTCCATAACCTACAGTTTCAAGCATGAAGCAGCTCCTTAGATTCTAAATCTCGTCCTCTTTTCGAAGCCTTTCCTTCTTTATCTATACCTTGAACAGTGGTCACAGTGTTGTCACTAGACCTCCATGGTCACTGTGGTATCCGTCAGAGAGGTTTTCCATTTAGAAAAACCAACAAATAATCTGTTTGCCCCAATTTTACCCAAACTCATTAGGGCCATTCAGACAAGGCCCTTTGACTCATGCTCTTAATAGAGGAGTTGCGGGTGACTCACAAATTTCCGAGAATTGCATTTGCCCACACCAACTACCTTCTCTTGTTCAGACTCACTGATGCACCCCGTCAATTAAAGAAACAACACACACTTTCAAGAACCAACATGCACATATAAATAGGCCCCCACCCAAGTTCTCAGACTTTTCCAATAATGTTGTGACAGTTGCCATGACAGTTACTTATTGTGTTGTACATGGATGGTGGTAGAATAATAGTTTGAGAATCTGGGCTGATTACACAATGGTTGCATGTCTGCTCCCAGGTAAGGATGTCCTAAAAATAGAATCCCAACTTCCCCTTTGAGCAAGGTACTTAGCTACATATGGGATAGGCCCTGTAATTGGTGCAATGTAAGTGACTTTAAATAAAAAGCATCTGCAAAAGAGAAGTCAAAGCACTTGGGTAAAAGGTAATTACCTGTTTTTTCTTGTAGAAACCCTTTTGGTCACAGTTTGGAATGCGGAAGCCTCTTGCGTTCAGCACATCTATGATCTTAAAAATCTTCATAACACTCTCCATCTCCCGACGACACGGACCCTTTACAAACACACACAAAGAACACAGAATTACAGGAAATATCCTACTTACAAACACGTCAGGAGTTTGGAGATACAAACAAGAAATATGTGAATAGTATGTACTCTACTCCAAGCTTTGTCTTAGAAATGCATGCTGGTGAAATTATAGCTAGTGCTTACATATTCAGTTTCTCTCTTCGACTCCAGACTGAAGTTGTGAATATCTGTATGGACCTCACTGGAAACTTGATCCACTTTATAGCCCTGGGTTTTCTTGATTTGACCTTTTTGGATAATCGCCAGTTTATTGGGGGGAAGCACAGGATCTTTGGGCTCTAACAGCGTCCTCAGACCTCCCTGCGTGTCCCTGGAAACAACTGTTGTGTGCTGGATCGTCTCAGCCCCCCCGATGCCTGTTGCCCTGGTACTGTTGGAGATATGTTCCTCTCCTTCCTCTTTAGGGTTATCTGAAAACAGAAGTGTATTAAAATGCATGTAAGATCTGACAATTATCAAAAGAAGCATTCATACAACTGCATCTTTTCACATGAAATGGAATAGCACAGGGGGGTCCAATCCCACTCCTGGAGGGCCAACATCCTGCAGAGTTTAGCTCCAAAATCAACACACTTACCTGGAAGTTTCTAATCCTGAAGATCTAGACTAGCTGATTCAGATGTGTTTTATGAGAATTGGATCTAAACTCTGCAGGATAGTGGCCCTCCAGAACAGGATTTGACACCTTTGTAATAGCATGATCCTAAATATCTATTAGAATATAGAGTCGTTCAAAAAAGAAGTCAATTTGTAAGCCAGACCAGATGACTTTGACCGTTCATCTTTCAACTGACAACACATTATGCATTTATAATATGATTTGTTAAAATAACAATGTGTAAATCAGTCAGACAGAGTTAGCCTAATCTATGTTTCTGTCGATGTATACGCATTCTGGCTTCCCCTAAACATTGTTCAATGCGAGTGCTGTATGCTCTAATATGACCAGTCATTTACGCCGTCATCACCCGGGTGTTAATAGTGCGCAAGCGCAGGTGAGAGCTGAACAGGTTGCTCTCGGTGTTTAAACATTCAAGCGCAAGAAGACGCGAAAGAGAACACGCCCGCGCTGTGAGAAGATTTGTGTGTGCACTCATCTAAAACTTCAAAAATTTTATTAAACTATGGATGTATAATTTATGTTAAAGAATAAAATGTGAAAGTTTCTTCAAGTAACGTTTACCACATACTTTATTTCACTCATAAATCGAAAAACCGCTATTCTAAAAATCCACTGGAAATTCCAGAGGAAACCCATGGCTAGAAAATGCCAATTCTCTTCCAGGTTTTAGGACTACAGACTGAACAGATCTATTCTAAGATTCTTCCCTTCAGAAAGCAAATATGAGATATAAGATGACGCCTCACCACTACAAGTATAAAAGCTCATATACACAGAAAGGGGGGATGGGGAAGTGAAGGAGTGAGAGTATTTATAGTGCCCTAACTTACAATCGTTATAGGCGGAGGACAGACCACCTGACCCGAAACCCAGAAACCAAATACGGCTACAGGACGGAACGTTTGCCTGCCTTCACTAACATGGTCTGGTAGGATGGTCTAACCAACAAACATCACATGCTTTCCTCTCTGTGCCCAGCTGAAGCTTTACTGTGGGTGCTCACAAAATCCATTCAATGCAAATGTGGTTTCATTGTGGTTTAAATGTCCTTTTCTCTAATCCCACACCATTCCTCAATATGTGAACCCTATACTTAGCCTACTAAATAACATTAGAGATGTATTATTAGTGCATTTGTATCAACATCCCAATTTCACTTAATTATTATTTACTCTTAACTACAAGATCCATTATAAAAAAAGTTCACTCAAGCTCTGTCATCATATACTCATCATTTAAACAAGTGTGTATTTTTTCCATGGAAAATGTTCAGGCTGCTCTTTTCCATATAATCAAAGTGAATGGTGACCAGTTAATGTCAAACTCTAAAAATGTGATCACACTTGTGTGATGTTTCAGTATGTTTAGACGGCATAGAAGAACTGCTTGTGTACAGTCAAAAGCATAAGGCACTTGACAACATAAGAAGAAGCAGATAATGGACAATTTCCTCTGGTCCTTACATGTTCAGTATCATGAAGGTGCAAAGTTGGAACGTGCAGAAACATGAACAGGATTTGAAAGCTTTTTCATAGCAAATAGCAAAGTAAATGTGGTTCTGTTCCTCCCAGAAAACTTTTGTATGCCTTTTTATGCACTCAAGTCGTATAGACTACTTTTATTGTGCCTTTTAAAACATGACCTTGAATTCTCCCAGACAAAATATTTGCACTTATATGTCACTTTGATAAGAAAATGTCTGCCAATAAGCTAAATGTAGAGAGCTAGTCGCCGGACACTGATTTTGCAGAACAATTTCATCACTCTTTATTTGAGCCTTTACACAGCCATTTATAGTGGACAAAATGTGAGCACTTGAGACACGATGTCCCAAATTGCACTCTAATCTCTGTTTTCACTAACTTCATGGTCATTTCTCAAATGCAAGCAAAAGCGGTTGCCCAGTAAAGGGTCCAGCGAGGAGTGCATTTGTCAGATGCCTGGCGAGAGTGCTGGGTGAAGATGAATTATGGCATTGTTTAAACATGCTGTCCTCTTGGGGTTTTACAGCTCTTGTCTGTTGAATAAATATTCAGTCTCTGGCCGTACAAAACAAAGCAGAGCTCTCGCAGGAACGAGAGACTAATAAACAGCTGGAGCAGAAGGGAAAGAGATATTTAGAAAGAAAGACAAAACGGGCCATTAAATATGGAAAGTGCGAGAGAAAAACTGGGAGAGAGGGTTGTGGGATAGGACTGGCATCGAGAGATAGATGAAGGTGTCAGACGAACAAGTCACACAGAAAGATTTGAATATTGTGAAGGACTGTAGAGATAGTTGACAGAGTTCAGCAGAGAGGAAGAGTTAAGTGAAAACAGATTTTCTGTGTGTGTGTGTATGCGAGTAAGTGCGCACTTGTGGCACACCAAACACTCATCTGTAGCCATGGAAGCTGCACTCCAAACCAGAATTAAGCTATGCCTTCGCTGACGATGACATAACAACAAAAACAACAACAACAACATCAACAACAGCAACATTAACAGCATCTTATGCAACATAACTCGAACAAGGTATAAGAATGACCACACGTAATGACAGCTAACAACATGTGCAACAAGTTGCAGCCTGCTTCCCTTGCATGACCCACCGTCCGTCTCACATAAACAAATCAAGGACAGATGAAGAGAATGGAGGGCCATCTAATTCAGGAACTTGGAAAACATCAATATTTAACCCCAATGTAAACTTTTAGAAGTTTTTATGACTTTTCCCAGCACCTAGTGGCCCGTTTTCACTCAACCTCATGTATTTGTACAATCCCAAATGAGCAAACTATTTATCATTCTGGTTGAAATGGGCAGAGCGTGAATGAGAGGGTAAAAAAGACGTAGAGTTTTTTTCTTAAAAGCATAAGTGAGTGCGACTGGGCACACGGCAGGTAAATTTCGCTGGCGAGACCAAAACTGCCTATTCTGAGAAATCCGCATGTGCACATGCACAAACAACGTCATAACTCATAACCTCATAATCTGTCTTGTCATTCCTCTGTTCCCACCCAGAATCACGCTGGGCCACATTGCTACCAGACCAATCAAGCCCTGCAAAAATATAATAATTCATGTGTGGCAGAGCCATGGGGTGGAGTCACGCACACCATGGCAATGGAGCCCTGCTCTCTGGTTGGCCAAAGTGTGTAATTACCATAAAGTGTGGTATGATGGGAAAGGAGCACTGAAAAGCAGCATGGGCTCAAATGAAAGGGCAGCGGAGGGAGAAAACATGAGGTAAGGCACTACTGTAAAACAGTTGGCGCCCCCAAAATGCTTTTTAAAAGTGACTCTGGGTCCTAACAATAGCCTTTGTGTGTGTGACAATGTCATGGTTGATTGCTTCAACACACCACTGCGGCTCTGACAAATAACTAGAGAGGGTAAAAACAAATTCATTCGGGTAGCTTGACGTCAGTTATGACCAAGAACGCCACTTATTTTGGTTGTGCGGATCCGCAGCCTTCCTTCTCTAAAGGAATTCACTTGAATGAACTGCACAATAAAAGCTTCGACACAGGTGGTGCTAGGTACCGTACTCATCTCACTCACCAAGAAAATAATTTGCTAGAAAACTCCCAGAACGCTTTGTGAGATATCATGCCAATCCTTTCCATTTCACTTGTATCTCGAAGCTCTCAATGGAGAGCTCAGGAGTCCCAGAGCCAGTAAACAGCTTGAGAGCATCATTCACAAAACGGTGATCTCCGCTCTTCTGCAGGGACTATAAATAAACGAATGTGGCATTCTTAACGATTGGGTTGGTGAAGCCAAATTTTAGTGCACACACAAAGATACACAGAGCTGTTTCTCTCTCCATCTCTGGCTTTCTCTCTCTCACACACACATACACACCACACACATAAAACGGCATAGAGAAGCTGCTGTAGCGCTGAACCTCGAGAACAACGGCGGTAGTGTGGGGCCGCCTCACGGTGGCTGGACTTCACGACGACTGCCTGTTAACTTGCTCAGGATGACCTACCAGTAGTTAAAACTGTCATGTTTAAAATTACAATATCTCGTCAGGCAGAAAATAACCTGTTGGGATGCATTACCAACGTAATGTGTTGAAAACATTGCAGAAAATACATATCGGGATTGTCAACAAGGGTATAGCTTATCTTGTTTGTCTGGAGTAACCCACAACCATTAAACCTCACTTTATTCTGAGAGGTACATCAGATTTTTAGAACAGCTATAAACCAGGGAAGAGGTGCTAATGTCTAAAGAGTAGGCATATAGAGGCATGATGAGTGCAGTGAAGCTGTGCTACATCTTATGGGCTGTCACAGGAGAAAGCTCCCCACCCCCTACAGTGAGTGAAAGGCCGGCCGTGAGCGCAGCAGCATTCCCAATTGCTGAACGTATTAACCATGTTACGCACAGCAGAGTAAACCCGCACTGATACATAACTGAGCACAGAAGCCGTTGGCCCCAACAGTGTGTGGACAATGCTTGTTGGGATGTATAAGACACCACACATGCACAGGCTGTGAAATATAGGGGATTTGGGTTTCTAAGACCACTAATTAAAGGGATAGTTCTCTTCTATTGAACACAAAAGCAGATATTTTGAAGAATGTCGGTAATCAAACAGTTGACGGTAGCCATTGACTTCCATAGTAGGAAAAATACTAGGTAAATGGCTACCGTCAACTATCTGGTTACCAACATTCTTTAAAACATCTTCTTTTGTGTTCAACAGAAGAAAGAAACTCATAGCGGTTTGGAACAACTTAAGGGTGAGTAAGTGATGACAAAATTTACATTTTTGGGTGAAGCAGCCTTTTTAAGTTTCACTTCAGAAAAAAAAAAAAAAAACTATCCTAAGATAGTTTGCTAGTCTTACCTGGTCTCCCATTCTGACTAAGGCATGACCAAGCTCGGAGACTAGCTAAGACCTGGGCTAGTTTAAGCTGGTTTGCTGCTGTTGAACTCCACCAAAGTATGCTTTATAAATACATGTGTATTCAAATATGTGTTACTTACTTGCATGTATAAATATTTACAAACAACACTTCCGTAACCAAAAAGTTAGATTACAAGTGAGAATGCGCTTATATAGACGTTTGCAAAGAAATCGTCTTCGCCTGAAGATGTAACCATAGCAACAGTAGTCTGCTCGAGCACTTATCGGACGCTATACGTCCTGTCGACTCCTGTGACTCCTGTCATTATTTATCATTTTATTAAACGTACATAAAAGTTTAGGCTATATTAAAAAGTTTGGTTCAAAAAGTCTTTAGGCAAATTACACTGACAGAAATTAAAATCGTTAAATTAATAGAACACTGCGCATAGCCTACACACTGTACACATAGCGGACGGTGTGTCGCGCGGAGAGGGAGTGCTGCTGTACATTATTCACAGACAAACCGTGCGCTTACCGTGTCCATGCGTTGGATTGCCGCTTTGCTTTTTGTCCAGTGCCTTCGCACACACGCCCCGTCCCTCCAGCAGAGCTTGCAGGGGTTTGCTCTCCCCGGGGCGGTGTTGACAGCTCAGCCCGGTACCGCAGCGCCCCGTGTACACTCCGCACGCCTGGCCCTCAGTCAGCGGGCAAGTCATGCAGCACCCGCAGCCCGGCTCCTTTACCGGCTCGGCGCAGTCCTGAGGCAACGGTTTGCACAGCACCATCGCCCCGTCGTCGCACGGCTCGCATCGGACCACAGGGCTGACGCTTTCAGCCAGCCGGGCGAATGCTGCGAGCAGCGCGGTCAGGCAGAGCGCACACAGTCCCGTCATGGAGCCGAAGGACTGAACGCGCGCACGGGGGTAGATGCGATACGTGGGGGGAGGGAAGGGAGGGGGGGGAAACGGTGCGTCAGATCACCTCACCTGGATATAATATTATACTAAAGCTTGAGCTCTCAGCATATGCTTGAGAAAAGTAGCGACGTTTTGGGTTATGCTGGTGTCACGTCGGTTTGACTAGACTGGGAAGTAAGCGGCTGGGTCTCTCCATCTGTAAGTGAGTTAAAGTGGAACTTCAGGTTTTATACAGGCAGGAACAGCGCAAGTCACTCCCACCGGTATGAATTATGTAGTCACCGGTCTCGGTCTTAAGGGACCGCGCGCATCCTTAATGAAATCCTTCCACACAAGAGACATGGGTAAAATAGGCTCCATGTTGCGCGCGCCTGTAGACCCGTCATTGTAATTTACGGGCATTTGGAAAGTCGCGCGTCGCGGTCATAGAAAGAACCATTTTACGCCGCAAAAGTAGGCTAATGCAAATAAATTATCACGGACATCAAAAAGACAATTAACTTATTTAATCCTTTTTTTACCAGCTGCAAACGAGAACATGCTATGTTAAGTATGAAAGTGTGCGTTTTATTTCTGGTTCCAGTTGTAACTGGTGAAACTAGTCTAAAATCGCTCATAATTCATAATTCAATATATTACGATGGTAACACTTTACAATAAGGTTCATAAGTTAACATTAGTTAACTATTTTAGTTAACATGAACTAAGAATGAACAATAGGGGAGAGTGGGGCACAACGCTTTTTGACTTTCTCAGTTTGTGTAAATCTATAGGGTTCAGAGTATTTATGTTTTCCCAAATTAATTCCATTTCTTAATCTGATCTAATCAAAAAATATACAAGACAAACCAAAATATTTTCTCAATAAAATACAACTATTAACCTTTTCATATAAAATAATGGCATTTTTTAATAATTAAAAATAAACTTTGAGTTTGACAAAACACACCGGAAACCGCAGCAAGCCTATACAACATAGTTCAAAATACAATAATAATGAATAATTTCTGAACATTGAATCTCAGTCTTTATTCACCTTTTTCTCATGTTTTCTCAATAGAATTCATAAAAGTATAGAATAGAATAGCTTAGTTCTAATAGGGGCACATTGTAACGCAGTGTTACAACATGCCCAACTGCACAACTGGGATTTAAACACGGCTAGTGTCTTCTGCTAGCGAAGCATTAAAGAACCATATCAACTGTTAAATAACATATTGGAGATTAAAATAATATCAGATTTGTCTAATTTAAAATAAACACCAAAAACAGAGATGAAAAATTAACACAAACTTAAGAAATGTACTTTTGCTATGGTTAAATAAATTTAGTCTATATAGTGTTTATATGGCAACTAGTAAATACTCTTAAGTTTCGTCATACTAGCATGTGTGGAAGTATTTAAAACAAGGGTGCTAGCCCTACATTATGTTGTGCACTCTCCCCTACGTCTACAGCATTAATTAATCTTAGTTAATATTAATTTCAACATTTACTAATACATTATTAAAATCAATTTTGTATTTGTGAACATTAGTTAATGCACTGTTAACTAACATGAACAAACAATAAGCAGCTGTATTTTTTTACTAAATACCATTAATATACAGAAAATATTGCCCATTGTTAGTTCACATTAGTAAATACATTAACTGATGTTAACTATGAACCTTATTGTTAGTGTTATGATAATATTAAAAGTGTGAATTCACTTTAAAAAAATTACATTAGATACATCCTCCAAAATCACATTGAGCATTCTTTACAAAGAGAAATTTGAGAAATAGAGCAATGGAAATATCTACTCATTTTCGAGAGAGAAAAAATTGAGCAAATAAGATGTAAGTGAAATTAAAAAGAACACGTAATTACCCAATATTCAAAATTACTGAAAGTCATAGGTAACACCTTTTGAACATTCTGTTGACTAGAAGTAACTTTGTATCTAGCAGGTCAAGTAACTCTCATTAGAGTATTAGTAGACTGTCTGCTTAATATCCGATAACTCTTTATTGTAATGGTCCTCCACCAGACATTCTACTAGTAACTTTGCAACTACATGTCAACTTATTTTAACCCTAACGGTAATACTCCACTAATACTCTAATGAGAGTTAGTAGATATGTAGGTGCAACGTTACTTATAGTCAATAGAATGTGTTAAAGGTACCATCAAAATAAAGTGAAACCAAAATAACATATGCTCTGAGAAATATGTGACCCTGGACCACAAAACCAGTCACATGGGTCAATTTTCTGAAATTGAGATGTATACATCATCTGGAAGCTGAACAAATAAGCTTTCCATTGATGTATGGTTTGTTAGGATAGGACAATATTTGGCTGAGATACAACTATTGAAATCTAAACATTTGAGAAAATCGCCTTTTAAGTTGTCCATTTGTCCATGATTGTGCTGCATTCTCTCAAAAAATAAATATTTTATATATTTATGGTAGGAAATGTACAAAATATCTTCATGGAACATGATCTGTACTTAATATCCTAATGATTTTTGGCATAAAAGAAAAATCGATAATTTTGACCCATACAATGTATTGACTATTGCCACAAATATACCCGTGCGACTTATGACTGGTGTGATCCAGACCCACATATGTGGTACATTTTTAACTGGCCTCAAAAAAGCCTAATATAGGCTGATTAAATGGCCTGGTGAATAAAACTATCTATTAGTAAAAAAAAAAAAAACTTTCAAAAACATTCAAAAAAACTTTCAAAAACATTGAAACCTAACACAACGGTGTTAGTGACCTTTACTTTTGTTCCAATCTAAACACCCAAAGCACTTAAAAAACAGCCTAGACCAATTTTCACCTCTGAATATTTGAGGAACTCTCTGAACACTGCAGAATAATGTGGGAAATGTACTTTGGGTGGTCGGGCATTAGCAGTCTCATGACACCTGCTGTACCAAGATCAGTCCATTCATCCATACAGAATCTTCACTGATCATTTGCAACGTTTCACCATCCATCCATCCATTCAGGGGAACAACTAGGAACCTTGACCCCCCGTGCCATACTCGATGGGCCTGGGTGAGAAAAATTCGGACCTGTGAATTTTCGCTTCGGGCCTGCATCCGTCCATCCCTCTTTCTGTCAATCTCTCCTTCTCACTGGGTGGTAAGAGATGATTAGAGTGTGGGTTGGATGTTGGATTGTGCTGCTTCAGCGCTGAACACCCCTCCTGCCTCTGCTCTGTAATAACACAAAGTCTGTACAGGCTGTACAGCTCGGTGGCTCCAGCTTTGGGAAAATAAAGGCCTACGGGCCAGTAGACCCCAGTGTTGAGACTGGCCCACTGAAAACAAGCAGAGGGGGTAAGGAAATACCCCCCAGCACACACAACCCCACTAACAGCACCCTCTGCTACTAAGATTAGTTTTCTTATGACTCTGCATATTTCTCCCTCGCTCTCCCACTCTTGATTTCTTAGTGTCTGTCTGTCTGTATACCTCAGGAATTCCTCCCGTTTTGGGATTCTGCGCGTGAGGGCTCTCCTCATGGTCTCCAGGAGCATTCTGGGAATGGAATGCACAGCGCCTGCACAGAGGGACAAAGCGCTTGCCCAGCGTGTGCATGCATGGGAAAGAGAGCGAAAATCAAACTGCGCCACACGATCTGATAAGATAGCGATCAATGGTGTCATCCATGATTCCATGACAATGAGTTATTGACCTAGATCGTATCGCTGATTCCTTATCAGTGCAGGCTAGTAAACTCATATAACAAAATCATTCGATTGCATTTAGAAGCGCCTGTTGGCCGGCGTGTGTGTGAGTCTGAGTGTTTATTTCTGTGAATATTATTGCAGCTGGCTGAATGTTTATTGAAAACGCTGCGCTCCATAGGACGGACGCCAAACTGCGGGCCTACATTTTAAGCGTCTCTTAGTCTTAATATCCTCTGTAATCTATCTGAAACTCACACTCTTTATTTGTGTCAGCGCATCTCCAACACTCTGTCTCTCATTCACATTCCTCTGGCTGATCTCGGAGTTGGATGGTAAATCATTAATTGTCCTTCCTGCTTTGTGTCACATATGACAGCCATCAGTGTGACACTCATTTAATACCGGTTTCAATCGGCGGTTTCTGGAGGGGGAAGGAGGGAATGAGAGAAATGGGTGGAGAAATTGATTTATTTGTTTAGTTCCTCCAAGGGGATTTTATAGAAAACAGCACATCCCTGATGGCACTGCCATTCCATATTATGGATCTGTCTGGTCACACACAAATATGCATTAACGTGCTAAACACACACTCACACACACACACACACACACACACACACACACACACACACACACACACACACACACACACACACACACACACACACACACACACACACACACACACACTGCATGATTTATCACTGGCATGGAGACTTTCAGTCACTTGAAACATATTGGCTCACATGTTTGTGTGTCAGGCTGTGTCTTCCAAGCATGTGTGCATATCTCACGAAGGCCTTAGATTTGTTCTAACATAAGGACATTTTAAAGCAGCACTCAGTAGCTTCGGGACTTCTTCGCTGTATTCTCGCTTTTTGCTCGCAGGTTTCTCTCTAGAGCTCCCCCCACAGCTTCGGAATAGATATTTGACAACACTGTCGTAAAAACTCGTTGGTGATTCTCAGACACCAGAGGCTATAGATCAACGACATCAAAGCAGATGGGACGTTCTTTAAAACGTCTTCTTCATTCGGGTTCGGACAGCGTGAGGGAGCGCAATAATGACAGCATTTTAGCAGATTTCTTTTGGCCGTAAAGCAATTGTTTACATCGCGAGACCTGATATCACGCGAGACTTCCTGACGCAGCGGCCGGCGGCCCGCCGGCTCAAAGTTGCAAGTGCGTATTTTCCACTCACGGGCACCAGGGGGGTGCGAAACGACCACCATTCAACCCGAAATAAGTAATATAACCATTCCAATGACTCCGAAGCTGTTCAGTTAAGGTAAAAAAAGTTACTTAGTTCACCTTTAAAACCAGTCAAACCATAGTTTGCACATAGTTGGATGCACAGGTACATATGCACAGAAACAGCAAGGGCACACATTTTCTGAAAGTATCTGAATTTAACTTATTTTTGGATACCATGTGATTCTAATAAGATGCCAATCTTGATGTTGTGACACAAGGAAATTATAAAAAAAATATTTCCAATGCCTTAGTTTCAGAATTCAAACAACACCTTACTCTTTTGCATATAAAGATGTAAATGTAATTCTCTATTGTTTGCATTGTGTCATTATTTTCAGGACAATTAAGCACATTTTTTAAGCACAAGCAATTTACATTTATTTATTTCCTGTTTTAATGATGATTCTCATTTCTGTGTTCTGTCAATTCTGTATTTCTATTTGAAAAATATTGATATGTAGTGATTCTAATTAAAGTGATTTTGATCACTGTGTATTAATGGCTTTTATGAATGATTTTTAATTAATAAAAGGCTACAGATGCTACATGATGTATAATACATGTATTTAATATTTTAATTAACATTATTATTTTTTATCAAGAAATGAAGGGTAAAGTGAAAAATCCTGAAAAATCTTTAAAGTCCTTAAATTAGACATTATTATATACACATTTTCAATAAAATGTATTTTATATGTAGATTAAATACTTTAAATACTTTTAAAACCTTTAAGTGTGCTGTTTAGACATTTATATTTATATAAAATATTTTGTTTCACATAATAAATGAAAATGTTTAAACCATACAACCGAGTTACATGATTTAATTTAAACAGTAAAAAGTATACAAAACAGTTTAAAAAAAAAAGTGTTGTAAATTTAAATTCATAAAATGATTTCAAATGCAAAATTAAACATCATGTGGCTTTAAAATGTAAACTGTAAAAACACAGCTTAGAGCCAGTGGCACGGCCGGTCTAGATCTGCAGTTTTTCAAGCCAGATCGAATGTGCCAAGAATAAACATCTCGTTCTAGACAGTGTCAACGAAACTAAAAGGGATATAAAACATAAATACAACATTGAAACATGCAATACTTATACTGTACATTGAATAGTTGTTTTACACTACACATGGCCAAATCTACGACCATGCCTCTCACACACTCTGAGCCAAGAAACCGTTGAATGTGAGGCCTCTGTGCCCATTTGCAGGCTAAAAAAATGTAAACAACATTATCAGATAAATGGCCTCATTGAATCTAAACTCACGAAGACATTATTTTTCAGATGTGATTCAAACAAACTCATTGCCTGTGTAGAACAACATCATCTTTCCATGGCACATTTCCCAAAG
Source organism: Leuciscus leuciscus (assembly GCF_965113295.1). Taxonomy (NCBI): domain Eukaryota; kingdom Metazoa; phylum Chordata; class Actinopteri; order Cypriniformes; family Leuciscidae; genus Leuciscus; species Leuciscus leuciscus. The sequence goes on from NC_138743.1 coordinate 23,921,971, forward strand.
CCTCTCCAGAATTCAATAGCAACTGTACTTCAACCAGGAAGGAAACCAAATGCGCAATGCGTTCACAGGCCAGAGCTGAATACGTCCTGAATGTTTCTGTGCTCTGCTCTTCTGTTGTACCCAACTCTCTCTCTCTCTCTCTCTCTCTCTCTCTCTCTCTCTCTCTCTCTCTCTCTCTCTCTCTCTCTCTCTCTTCAGGAACGAATAATTACAGTCACAGCATGTGATTTAACAGCGTAGAGATCAAATTCCACCGTGTTATAATCACTCGCTGTTCGGCTGCAGCAGCAAAAAAAGAGAGTGAAGCTAATGGGTGGGGGGCAGCAGAAAAGATTTGCTTTTGCTAGGTTACAGAGCAAGATCAGAATGGAAATCAAGGGAGCTCAGACCGATTTAGAGAAAGCAGGCGTGACGCACAGGTGGTTCGTCACTGTGAGAAATATCCTAGAAGCAAAGCAGGCTGAACATAATCATTTTGTGTTTTTGCGATAAGCTACACTCTATTTTTGGAAAAGCTTTTCCGTGAGAGCAATTCTGAAGATGGAAATAGTGAGCGCACAGTAGAGCGTATAAAGCTAAAGGAATGTGTGAGATCCGAGCATGACTTCGCACTGCATGGTTTGAGTATGAGCCAAAACAGATGGAACAGACCCAATAAAGGTTTAGCCCAACACTGTCCCCATTCACCACACGCAAACACACGCAACACACACACACACACACACACACACACACACACACACACACACACACACACACACACACACACACACACACACACACACACACACACACACACACACACACACACACACACACACACACACCTAGCAAGTACTAAGATCACTATAGCTCTATAGCCTTGTTGCCTACTGCCTACATAGGCTGTTCCCTTCTAGGTCAAGGAACTGTAACCGAGCCGTATCAAAAGGTCACACTTAACTCCCATCTAAGCCACTGGAGACTTATGCCCACGGAAATATTTTTGTTTAACACCTTGCAGCAACACAAGTTCAACAGCCAGTAGCAAAAGAGAACATGATGTGACATTCAAGTACAAATACTTTTATTAACAAAACAACCATCAATAATAGATTAGGTTAAATCGACTATTTTAACTTTAATTTAAATGTTAAAATCCCAGAAATCTGGACCATATGCCAAAATATTACAATCACAACCCACCACTTAAAATAATAGGCTACAGGTTATACCAGGTCTTTGAAAAGAGAAAGAAGCAATGATTCACTGGACTACAACCTCATCTTTTGGAAAGGGTTAATTTGCCCAAAAATTCTGTCATTAGTTACTCACCCTCATGTCGTTACAAACCTGTAAGACTTTCGTTCATCTTGGGAACACAAATGAAAATATTTGTTCAATGAAATTTGAATAGATCTATGTCCCTCCATTTACAGCTGTGCAACTACCACTTTGACGCTTCAAAAAGTTCATAAAGAGATTGTAAAACTAATCCATATGAATTAAACGGTTTAGTCCAAATTTTATGAAGACATGATCGCTTTATATGATGAACAGCTTTTATTTAGGTTTTTATTCACATATAAACATTCATCAACTCACACATCAGTTGTAGTAAACAGAAGCTCAAGCATGTTTGCTTGACGTGCGAGAACTGAGGTTCATTCTCGTGTTACGCAGCACGTTTGAGCTTCCGTAAGAAGCAGTGAGGTTCATTCTTGTGTTACGCAGCACGTTTGAGCTTCTGCAAGAACCAATGAGGTTCATTCTCGTGTTACGCAGCACGTTTGAGCTTCTGCAAGAACCAATGAGGTTCATTCTCGTGTTACGCAGCACATTTGAGCCTCCGCAAGAACCAATGAGGTTCATTCTCGTGTTACGCAGCACGTTTGAGCTTCCGTAAGAAGCAGTGAGGTTCATTCTTGTGTTACGCAGCACGTTTGAGCTTCTGCAAGAACCAATGAGGTTCATTCTCGTGTTACGCAGCACGTTTGAGCTTCCGCAAGAACCAATGAGGTTAATTCTCGTGTTACGCAGGACGTTTGAGCTTCTGCAAGAACCAATGAGGTTCATTCTTGTGTTACGCAGCACGTTTGAGCTTCTGCAAGAACCAATGAGGTTCATTCTTGTGTTACGCAGCACGTTTGAGCTTCTGCAAGAACCAATGAGGTTCATTCTCGTGTTACGCAGCACGTTTGAGCTTCTGCAAGAACGAGTGAGGTTCATTCTTGTGTTAAGCAGCACATTTGAGCCTCCGCAAGAACCAATGAGGTTCATTCTCGTGTTACGCAGCACGTTTGAGCTTCTGCAAGAACCAATGAGGTTAATTCTCGTGTTACGCAGCACGTTTGAGCTTCTGCAAGAACCAATGAGGTTCATTCTCGTGTTACGCAGGACGTTTGAGCTTCTGCAAGAACCAATGAGGTTCATTCTCGTGTTACGCAGCACGTTTGAGCTTCCGCAAGAACCAATGAGGTTCATTCTCGTGTTACGCAGGACGTTTGAGCTTCTGCAAGAACCAATGAGGTTCATTCTTGTGTTACGCAGCACGTTTGAGCTTCTGCAAGAACCAATGAGGTTCATTCTTGTGTTACGCAGCACGTTTGAGCTTCTGCAAGAACCAATGAGGTTCATTCTCGTGTTACGCAGCACGTTTGAGCTTCTGCAAGAACGAGTGAGGTTCATTCTTGTGTTAAGCAGCACATTTGAGCCTCCGCAAGAACCAATGAGGTTCATTCTCGTGTTACGCAGCACGTTTGAGCTTCTGCAAGAACCAATGAGGTTAATTCTCGTGTTACGCAGCACGTTTGAGCTTCTGCAATAACCAATGAGGTTAATTCTCGTGTTACGCAGCACGTTTGAGCTTCTGCAATAACCAGTGAGGTTAATTCTTGTGTTATGCAGCACGTTTGAGCTTCTGCAAGAACCAATGAGGTTCATTCTCGTGTTACACAGCACGTTTGAGCTTTCGTAAGAAGCAGTGAGGTTCATTCTTGTGTTACGCAGCACGTTTGAGCTTCTGCAAGAACCAATGAGGTTCATTCTCGTGTTACACAGCACGTTTGAGCTTCCGTAAGAAGCAGTGAGGTTCATTCTTGTGTTACGCAGCACGTTTGAGCTTCCACAAGAACCAATGAGGTTCATTCTCGTGTTATGCAGCAAGTTTGAGCTTCCACAAGAACCAATACGTTTGAGCTTCCGCAAGAACCAATGAGGTGCGTCAAGCAGGTTCCATTGAGTTTCTGTTTATGCTCACTGATCAATGTTTATATGTGAATAAAAGCCTAAATTAAATCTGTTCATCATATAAAATGATCAAGTCTCTTCAGAAAATGTGGATATTGATTAGTTTTACGGTCTCTTTTATGAACTTTTTGACGTGACAAAGTTGCGTAGCTGTCAATGGAGGGACAGAAAGCTCTCAGATTTCATCTTCAATTGTGTTCCGAAGATTAACGAAAGTTTGACGGGTTTGGAATGAGTAAATTAATTTTAGGGTGAACAAACCCTTTAAGGGCAAACAACAAGGACTAAAAACAGCTCACGCACTCACACTCTTGGACAAAGGAGTTAGTGTCCCTTGATATGGGACTTCAGGGTCACCACCAGAAGTTAGGGGAAAGAAATCAGGAAATTACACATCCTACCCAACTTTGGGCAATTTATAGGGCAAAACAAATAAGTACACCCCACCCTACGCACAATTATTATTTATTCACATGTTCACATGAACCAATTTGGAACACTCTACATAGGCAGCAGCACAAAGTGCACAGGAGACTATACTGTAGTTTGACCGTAGCATGTAGCTCAGCTAACAGGATGTCACAAGCATACTCATATAGTCACCCTTTCTCTCTTCTCTTCAGCCTTAGATTGATGCTTTCTGAAACTGTCTCAGTGCATTCTGGGATTGCCTTTCACAGAAGTTACATGTGATGCTGCCTGCTGTTTATTCTCAGAACATGTCCTGCTTTTCCCCACTTAAGTGGTTGGTGTGGTGGGTATCTGTAAATTTGTCAGTGTGTGTTTAAGTATTGTTTGGCAGTGTTGTTGCTGGAACAGTGTAAATAACACTCCCACGCCAGTCACTTTTATCCCCTAACTCACTCTTCGTGATGACAGAACCAACAGTCTCTATCTCTTACAGGCTGTCAGCCAGCCAATCATGACAGGAATGTGAAGGGAGGAAGGGAAGGGATGGGTTTGGGGTCGCACATTAGCTATGGGACACTGCAGTCTGCAAATGCACTTGAGAATAAGCGAGCAGTCTCCAGGATGCTGGAGTGGTGAGCAAAAAAAGCCACATCAGCAAGATTTGCTAATTCTTCCCCGTATTTCACAGTATGTGGGAGCATAAGAGGAATATGAACTGCTTAAAGGGATAGTTCACTCTAAAATTAAAATTAAGTCATCAATATCTAATGATACAGATGTAAAAAAAATTATAAAAAAATACAACTTTAAAGCAGTTCAAATGTTGACTTATATCTTAATGAGATGCAATTTTATATTGTTTATACTATTTGTTATGTACATAAATGGACCAACGTGAACATAGACAAGTTGTGAACCTGATTTGTTTTCAGACAGTTGAATATAACTTTCAAAAAAGTCCATCACAAATGTTCCCATCCCATTTAACAATGCTCGGTTCGACCTTCGAAGGCATGGCAGCCATGTCCCGTGCAACCTCTGACGTGCAACCTCTGAAATGGGAAATAGATTATATTCAACAACAACGTCACACACCATTATGCTATTTCTATGCATTGCACATGCACATACTGTTCCAGTTATGGTTTTCAGTCCGATCAATCATGTTTACATGTCCGATCGAATGGATTAGAAAAGGTTTAAAGCACCCCTTACAATCCAATCAGATTTGGCCAAGTTATTCCGATCGACATGTTTGACTTTTTTTCGACTGCGCTAACAGTCTTTACAAGATTACAATCGGATTAAGGTGGGTTGAATAACTTTGAGATACTCCTCAAGTTTACTACTAGTGGTCCTATTTATGTAATCCAGCATCTTAATTTCTTAAAGCCTTGATTGTCTTTTCTTCAGCAGCTCTATAAATGGGAACCAGGTCGTTCTGCACTTTAACTCGCCAGCTTTTGTTTGCTTTTATTTTATTTTTCCTTCTTGCCACTCCATAAAACATTTTTTTTCCAAGTCACCATCCGAGCCTGGTATTTTTGTTTATATTTTCTTGGAGGGAGAATGATTGTGTTTCACTTTGGAGGGCATTCACCCTTTCCCAGGGCTTCCCATTTATGGTTAAAGTCACACCATGAGTGTGTATCACCCCTCTCTACTGCAAAACCGAAAATCTGAGTTTATGCAATGTGAATTTGGCCATTTGTGTGCTCTAGTGTCATTAGTGGTTCTTGTAATGGCTTTTTCAAAAGCCCTAAACCTAACTTACAACTAAATTATTGTGCTATGGACATGTCCATCATGCGGTTTGTTTAGAGGAGGTATGCAATTACTTTTTATTGTTATCAGACTATGAACGATAAAATGCCACATAAAAAAAAAAAAAACATTCATTTATAATGAAGGAGAGAGGGGAGACACATTTAGAGACCAAAAGCCTCATTTGACTTTGTAAAAATCTAGTTTGTTGCTGTAATTCAATGTAATTCATTACAATACAACTTTATAAAGTCTGTTAAAGTTTGGACATCTGCGCAATAAAAAATATTGCCTTCTTGTTCTCAGGGAGCAGCTGCTTTTCAGGAACAAACTGGAACGATGCCTGTCAATAAATCTATGGCAGGGGTTCATCCATGAGGGATGCTGTGGGTTAGTGTGTAAAGAGGGTTTCTTGGGAAACATCTGGAGCTAAATTCCATGAAACACTCAAATGAGGTTTTTGCTATTTCAGAGTCAGCAGGGAGCACATCCCTCAACCTTTTATCTTAGAGAGAGAAAGAGAGGGAGGGAGAGAAAGATACAGATGGGGGCAAAATGAAAGGGTGCAGGATGGAAAAAACAAAGGCAGAAGGGAGGAGGATGGGATCTGGTAGGGGGCATCTTGCGGTAATGTTGGGCCTAAAACACAATGCAAGTATGGGAATTCAAATGCTTTTATGAAGTGTGAAATCAAGCTAACATGTGCAATTTATGCAATCACATCCACATGGCGCACTATAGTTTTTTGTTTAAAGAATTAAATACTTTTATTCAGCAATGATGATTTAAATTGATCAAAAGTGACAGTTAAGACATTTATAGTATTACAAAATATTTGTATTTAAAATAAATGCTGTTCTTTTGAGCTTTCTATTTATTCAAGAATCCTAAAATAAAATGGATCATGCATGGTTTCCCCCAACATATTAAGCAGCACAACTGTTTTTAACATTGATAATAATAAGAAATGTTTCTTGAGCAGCAAATCAGAATATTAGACAGATTTTTGAAGGATCATTTGATTTCACTGAAGACTGGAGTAATGATGCTGAAAATTCAGCTTGTCATCACATGAATAAATTACATTTCAAAATAAATTCAAATAGAAAACAGTTTTTTAAAATTGCAATAATATACAGAGTCCCTATAGGAACACTGTCATAAAAAAAAAAATATGTTAATGCTTTTGCGTTCTCTCGCAAATGTTTTGCGTTCCCCCAAGAAACTTTGCGTTCACTCGCAAAAGTTTTGAGTTCTTTGCGAGCGAACGCAAAATGTATCAGGTTTGGAATATTATAACATTAAATTAGATTTTATTCATAAACTATTTGATGAAAAGCAAAGACTTTCACTGTTGAGATAATGTCAGACCCCAAGGTCCTGGTCACTCTGATTATGTTGCGTTAATGAACAACTGACTGTACTGTACATTCTCTTTTTACATCTAAGCCATACCATCAGTAATAAAAAGTGAAAGGAGTAAAAAGAGTGAAGTTGATGGAGCATTTGACCTTATTAGACCTTTCTATGCAGATACCCTCATTCATGCTCAGCCACGTCATAACTATTTATGTAGCTGATGTTTAAAAGTAGAATACTGAACAAACTGAATAAGAATGTTACGGCACGTTTGTTGTTACGTCTTATGTGCGTCCAGCCGCCTCTGTAATTGATTCAATAAAACCCACTTCATTTTCCATGAATATCCCTCAGAGGCCAGTTCAGCAACAGGTCCCGGCTGTGGGGATGATTTGGGGGGGGGGGGGCGGTTCCTGGAAATGATATGATGTACTCTTCTTCTGTGAACTATAAAAATGGAAGAATCCTTATTGAAGGATGTTCTGTGCTGTCCATGGAAAATTCAGGAACCCAAAACATGGCTTAAGAGCTGATGGGATTCAATATTATTCAGTGCGAAACACAGAGAACATTTTAGTGTCATTGTAAATTGAGAGTACATTCATTCATTCATTCATTCATTCATTCATTCATTCAATCAATCAATCATTTAAGCATTCATTCATTCATGCATTCATTCATTTATGCATTTATTCATTCATTCATGCATTCATTCATTCAATCATTTAAGCATGCATTAATTTATTCATTTATTAATTTTATGCATTCATTCATTCATGCATTCGTTCATTCATTCATGCATTCATTCATTTATTCATATATTAATTCATTTATTTATTTATTTATTCATTCCTCCATTTATTTATTTGTTCATTCATTTAATTCATTCATTCATTCATTTATGCCTTCATTCATTCATTCATTTATGCATTTACTTATTTGTTCATTTATTTATTTATTTAATTCATTCATTTATTTATTTATTCATTCATTCATTTATGCATTCATTCATTCATTCGTTCATGCATTCATTAATTTATGCATTCACTCATTCATTGAACTGAACTGAATCAACATGAAATTGACTTGAGCTGAAAAATGTACACTATTGCCTTCAGAAGAGCTGCTTTACGGAATAATTTGAATGCGTGTTTAAATTTGATGACGTTTGCATCAGTGATTCTGTTTATTCCTATGGAGCTGTTTTCAAACAATCTGTATTGTATTAAGCGCTATAGAAATAAAGGTGACCTGACTAATTTGTTACTGAGTAGAAAAATCTACTGATTCTCCTCAGCTTTCAATAATAGGGTAGAAGAGTTTACTCTGAGCACTATTCAACACATTTTACCATTCCTTCAATCCATTCTGAAGATACTCAATCCCTCAAAATCCTCACAAAAAATATGAAACATGAAGATTCAGATTATAGCAACACCAATGATCTTGTCACGTCAAAATCTTGGAACTATCTTTCAGCTTCAAATAAATCCTGGAGAAATGCTCATTCGTCATTGTGCACGCTGTGTGCGTGTATGACAAAATTGGCTTGGACATTTTTGATTTGATCAGTATTGGATCAGGAGTTGCTAAATTCTTGATAATTATGTGTAACCATCGACTGCTATTCGGGAAATCAAAACAATTTGGCCACAATAAAAGCAGCTAAATGCAAACACACAAATGAATCGCTGTGGAAAGCTGGATCTAATGATCGAGTGGAGAAGAACGACTCATCTGGGGGCAATAAAAACTTGATTACTTTTTATTAGATTTTCTTTTTTTATTAAAATGCATTCCACTAGGATAACTTCTTACACATGATTTATTCGATCATACGGTTCATGAGAAGATTTAAGGGCGGAGGAAGATATACAGTGAGATTCATCAAAATGTGGTAATATGCGGCTGCATGTTAGTTACACATTCTTCCTAAATCCAAAACATCAGCAACAAAAGCCCTTAGTATTTTTTTTTACATCTTGTTAGATGGTTATTCAGCCATGGTTGGAAACAACCAGTGTTGTTGAACTAATGATGTTATCCGGGGTGATGGGGATGTAGTCACACAGCAAGTGGTCAGGGTTATACAGTTCAATGGTCTGCATCATGTACCCCCACTGACCTTCTTTTTCGTTCTCTTTTTTCGCATGCAAATATTTCACACTCCTGGCTAAACCTGAATTTTATTAACTCTAAGCAAATACTAAACATGATTAATGGACATGCACACAAGCAGACATGCACACACATTTGGACTCCAAATTTTGCAAATCTTAGAATTAAAGTAATATATCACGTCGTTCCAAACTTGTTTGACTTTTTTTCTTTTTCCGTGAAACACACAAGAAGATGTTTTGAAGAATGCTAATGATGCTCTTCTTTTATGCTACCATTCAAAAGGGTTTGGGTCAGTACGTTTTTTTTTTTTTTTTTTTGTTGAAAGAAATTAACACTTTTATTCAGCAAGAATGCATTAAATTGATCAAAAGGGAAAGTAAAGACATTTAAGGTAACACTTTACAATTCATTAGTTAACATGAACTAAGAATGAACAATACTTCTTCAGCATTTACGGTAACACTTTATTTTACAGTGTCCTTGTTACATGTTACATGTATTTAGTAATATCAGTAAATTATGCATAATTACATGCAACTAACTAACTTAATATTACTCGGTACTTAAATATATAATTACACTGTAACAAAGACACCTTAAAATAAAAAGTAACCACATTTATTAATCTCAGTTAATATTAATTTCAACATTTACTATTACATTATTTAAATCAAAGGTTGTATTTGTTAACATTATTTAATGCAGCGTCAACTAACATGAACAAACGATGAACAGCTGTATTTTTATTAATATTAACAAAGATTAATAAATACTGTAACAAATGTATTTCTCATTGTTAGTTCATGTTAGTAAATACATGAACTAATTTTAACTAATGAACCTTATTGTACCGACATTTATAATGGTAAAAAAAAATATATATAGCCTATATTTCAAATAAATGCTTTTCCTTTGAACTTTCTAGTAATGAAATAATCATGAAAAAAACTGTTTCATGGTTTCCACAAGAATTATTAAGCAATATTAATAAGTTGATATTTAATTCTTTTCAACATTGATAATAATGATAAATGTTCCTTGAGCCCCAAACCATCATATTATAACGATTTCTGAAGGATCAAGAGACACTGAAGACTGGAGTAATGATGCTGAAAATTCACCTTGGACATTTGGACTCCTTTTGTGCTCCACAGAATAAAGATAGACATCAGGTGATGGGTGAATAAATAATAACAGAACACATTTTTTTTGGGTGAACTATCCCTTTATGAATACTACACCTCTCAAGATCAACTTCCTGTTGAAATGGTTACATCCTTGCAAAAAGTGCATATGAAAGCCATTGAGTTAATAGCATGTATGTGTGTCCGTATGTCTATTAAAAATGGCAGGGTGTGTATCTGAGGGCAAGTATCTGCGTACGAGTGGAAGAGACAGCCTGTGGTGTGTGTAGAGTTAAGGAGCGTGGGTGTGCACGTCTGGGTCTGGTTTGGGCTTTTCTGAAGCGATTTGTAATGATATGCTGCTCTGTCTGTACAACGTGTATTTGTGCCCCAGTGAGACATAGAGAACATACTCTCATTAAGTTAAAAGGACGGCGTCCAACCACAACGACTTTAGGGCAAACGCACACACAAATGCCAGTCCACTGGCCAGCACAAATTCAAATGGGATTGCCGGCACAGACACACAAACACACTTATTGCCAGTGCCATAAAAAGCAGAGAATTTGGACAAATAACATTTCCACCATCATATTAGGGTTACTTGAAAGAGACTGAATAGAACTAGGACTGAAAGAAAATCAGCATGTTGAGTTTCAGAAAGCTACTTTTTTTAATGGGATTTTCATCATCGAGATTCAAATCAATTATATTATGTTCTAGTCCACATTTGAAGGATTCAGATTCCACTCTTATATTAACAAAATTTGGTGACACTTTATTTTACAGTGTCATTGTTACATATGTTACATGTAATTACTGTAGTAATAACTATAAATTATGCATAATTACATGCAATTAACTCTAAACCAAACCCTCATCCTAATCCTAACCGTATAGTAAGTACATGTAGTTAATTATTATTACTCAGTACTTAAATGTATAATTACACTGTAATACTGACACCTTAAAATAACGTGTAACCTAAAATTTAAATCACAGATTAATTACATGTATTTCAATAATGAATATTTATTTAGCTTCCCAAATGCTGCTGGCATTGACTTTTCTAGCCATTATACTATTGATTATGTTGCTGATGTGTATGTGCTTGTAATCACATGTGCGATTTTCACACGTCATATGGTGTGACATAGGTCCTGCAGTCCACGGGTATCAGGAGATCGAATCGGCCAATCAGAGGGACTTGAATAAAACGGATGCAATCTGTCAGTCAGCACTGTGGCGAAAGTAATGGTGATGTTCCTCCCCCATAGTCGTGATGCAACAGAGTTAAATTGTGTGTGTGTGTGTGTGTGTGTGTGTGTGTGTGTGTGTGTGTGTGTGTGTGTGTGTGTGTGTGTGTGTGTGTGTGTGTGTGTGTGTGTGTGTGTGTGTGTGTGTGTGTGTGTGAGAGAGGACACACAATTATTTAACTCTGTAGAATCACACACACACACACACACACACACACACACACACACACACAGTTTTTCATGTTTTATGGGGACTTTCCATAGATATAATGATGTTTACACTGTACAAACTGTATATTCTATCCCTACCCCTAAACCTACCCATCACAGAACATTTTCTGCATTTTTACACTTTCAAGACACTTTATTTAGTGTGATTTATAAGCTGATTTTCTCATGGGGACTTGTATGTACTGCAGACAAAATGTACTGCTATTACTTATTATTTATTGGTCCTAATAATGTATGGAATACCAGGCACACACACACACACACACACCATATACTCTGTTATATACAGCTGATCCCTCCTTTAACAGAATTACATATTCAACTAGCATTGCTGCAACAATACACCTATTGTAACTTGCATAGTTTTTTTTTTCACTCCAAAATAAAATAATAATGACAATTTTTGCAATTCGAGTCTCATTGTCTGAGCTGATCTTAAAACATATATACAGTAGAAATATTTAAATAAAGTAATTTGTAGATATCCTGATTACAACAGAAAAATTCATGTAGCCAACTATTCCGTCTCAAAAAATACTTTTTTTGTCCCAGAAAATCTTGATAACACTGTTTATAAAAATTCTGTCCAATCAAATTCTCCGTACAGTGATACTGTCCACTTTCAGGGCTCTTCCCATCGAAGTGAGTAGTGAAGCTAACTAGGAATATGCCTAAATAGTTTATGCTAGTGAACTACTTGTGTACACCAACATATTTTTAGCACTACTTTTTAATGTGTCATGCCTTGTGCCCTCAATGCTGATGCAATTTCCCTCCGCTGGTTGCAAACCTGCATGGCTGTTCATTGAGAACCAATGAAGAACATGTCTAATCCACACCAAACAAGAATACATTTCTTTCATTCATTTGTTTGGTTAATGTTCAAAGCTACTGTTGAAGTCACGTAATTGGATGACCAAATGAAACGCTTAGACGTCAGACCAGAGATTAAACGCTCAAATGAGGATTTCTATCACCAACTTCGTAAGAGGATTTGCTTACGTACAAACACACACATCTATAGCACCTGAGGAAATGTCATGTGAGAGTTCTCTCTGTTTGTGCGAGGTCATGAAAGCTTGTGTTTGTACATAATTTCCTAAACTGGGCAATGAAAGCTTTACTACTGACCCTTGACCTTTGAACTCTGGACACATTCTCCCTCTGACCTCGACTCTCTGTCGCACACGCGCGAGCCTAACCTTGACTTTTTGCAAATGCTGACTCCAATGAAGTGTGGATATCTGGCTACCAGTAGAGCTGCCACATACTGCAGATGGCAGTTTAAAACAGTGAAATGTCACGCAGACCGATTGAGTGTCATGGGACAAACCTTTATAGCATCTCACTTTACCGTCTGTATCCAGACCATCATCGCTGTGATTTATGATATTATGATTCATGAGGTTTCAGTATATGAAAAGATTTTTAAATTGGGCTCAATTAAATAATGCTGACTTTTTTTTTCTTTTTTTTTTACCTCATTCAACTTTCAAAAACACAAGTAATGCTTCTCATTGCAACTATTACCCTAATATTGTAATCATTATGACCACAAACTGTAATCATAACTTACATGTTCATTACGTCTGCTGAACTGAAAAGCCTATGATGTTTACTTACACACCACTTAACCTGTGTTATCATATAGCTGTATATTACCACTGCCATACGGACATACTGACACACTCATCTCTGACCGATAACAGAACACTTCCTCTTTGTAACATTAAAACATTTTCTGTAATAAGTATTTTTTTGTGAAGCTGCTTTGAAACATGTAATGCATTGTGAAAAGTGCTACAATTAAACTTAAATTTAATTGAACTGAAAATATCCTCACATTTTTTGTGAAAGTGTACAATTTTAACATTTTGTACACAATTTTTTACTGACTTCCCCCTCTTTTTTGTTAAATCAATTAGTTCATTTTACTTCATTGTTGTCACAATTATGTTGTGTTCGTTTCATTTTCATGGACTTTTAGTTTGTATTTCCTCAGTTAGCTGCTTCCTGTGTTTCCTTTGTTCTAGATTCCCACCAGAGCCCGTCTACGGAGAGCCTGTCCACTCCCTATTAAGCCCTATTGTACCGAATTTTGGTTGTAGTACCACCAGAGTTCCACTGGGGGCGCTCGCCATGAGTGCAAAATGAATGGGAGTCAATGGGGCTAGACGGCTAAATTTGTCTCTTTCACCCGATTGCCGTTGAGAAATCTCAGATGTGATTGTAGATTTTGCAAGTTCAACATGGGTTTTAGGTCGAAAGTTGAATGAACGAGTACTTATGTCGTTTTGATTTCTTACAGGTTGAGTTGTTGTTGCCCATAACACGCTAGCATTCTGCTAATGACGTCAGCATTCTGACGTCATTGACATTTTGAAAGACTTTTTTAAATCAAATAAGTGACTCTAAAAAATCTAACACCCAGCAATGTGTAATTTCTTTGCATCTCCTTTCGAATACAACATTCAAATTACTAGACAAAAAATTATATCCTGAGAAAAGTGGATTTTGAGGGGTATACCGCCATTGACCTCCATTCATTCTGCACTCGTCCTGTGAGCGCCCTCATATGGAATCAGAGTGGAACTGCAACCAGTTCAGAAGCCGGAAGTGTAGTGAGAGTGAAACTTCTCGCCATATTAGACATTCTCTGATTCCCACCATTATCTGTTGTCATGGTGATTCATTTAATGAGCACAGCTGTCTTCATTTAGGTCATTTTCTCTTTGTCTTTAAGTCCCTCAGTTTGCTTCAGTCGTTGTCCAGTATTGTTCATGCTAAGTTTAATGCACGCGGTCTCGTTCTATTTGGAAGCTATCTGAGTTTTGTTTAATAGATATCTAATTTTTCATGTGAATCTAACCTTCATTGGACAAAACCATGACAATTGTATTTTATCATTTCATTCAATAATACTCCATTTGCACTACTGCTATTTTTGACTTTATTTTACTTAGCGTGTGCAGTTTCACATTGTTTGCCGCTATGCTGCAAATGTTTTGCAATTCAAATGTGTCGTTTTAAGTGTATAAATGTTTATTTTGTGGTATAGCAATACTGTAACTTGATTTGGACAGTATTAATGAATGAATGTGATACCGTATAATTTAACAAATAACAATGCACATTTTTTTGTTCAACAAACATTACATTTTTTTTCTATAGAAAAAAAGTACAGATATAAGTAGCCTACAAAATAAGTAAATGGGAGGAATGATTTCTTGTAGCTGTTTCCTATCAGTCTCTTAGGTTGCACACTGTGTGATTTATAATAGTCCTTTACAACTGTTGCTTGTCATACTGTGCGAACATGATCCCTAAGCCATGTTCCACTGTAGGATCTCAGTCATTCATGTCAGACTGTACAGGAGACAGGAGTTTTAACCTAACCTAAAACCAAACCTAAACTTAACAACTACCTTACTAAATAGTAATAAGCAGTAATAAGGAGTTTATTGAGGCAAAAGTCAGAGTTTGAGTTAGTGAATAGTGAGAATTGGACCCTAAAGCAACAATGTATAATGTGTAAACATAGTATACAGTGTATACTGTGCAATATTCAGTAAGTAGTAATTTGGTTTTTCATTCCAAACATAGCCAACATGTTTGTGGTGGTTTAATTCATTTGTTTCTGCTTGTGTGTAGTTTTTGAAATGCAAAGAGGCTTGTTTTTTGACACTTTTATCATAACATACACACCATCAGAATCAGTCAGGAGGAAGTGAGGCGACGAGAATTTAGAACATTTCAGGAATCTAAATGCTGTGGCTGTTATACACACAGAGGAGCTCTAACACACACACACACACACACACACACACACACACACACACACACACACACACACA
Source organism: Leuciscus leuciscus (assembly GCF_965113295.1). Classification (NCBI taxonomy): domain Eukaryota; kingdom Metazoa; phylum Chordata; class Actinopteri; order Cypriniformes; family Leuciscidae; genus Leuciscus; species Leuciscus leuciscus. The sequence goes on from NC_138743.1 coordinate 23,937,319, forward strand.
CACACACACACACACACACACACACACACACACACACTCACACACTCACACACTCACACTCACACACTCACACACACACACAAAGTGTTCTGAGAAATGCTGCTTCAGCTTCAGGGCCTGCTTCCCTCATAAACACATGAATTCTAGGAAACTGTGGCACAGAATTTGGACAATAAATTATTAGGGAAAAGGTCGGTTACACTTTATTTTAAGATGTCTTTGTTACAGTGTTATTATACATTTAAGCACTTAGTAATAGAAAGTCTGTAAAACAATGCATTGCTATCATGTACTTACTATAAGGTTATAAAGGATTAGGGTTTGGTTTAGGGTTGGTTGCATGTAATTATGCATAATTTAGTGTTATTAACTACATGTAACATAAGTAACAACAACACTGTAAAATAAAGTGTAACTGAAAGATCACTTAAGTGTACTTAAAGAGAGTACATTTTTATGACTGTTTCTTAACACACTTAAGTAATAATTTAGAGTGTACTTTAAAGTAAAAATGTTGACATTATGTTTTAATAATCTTTTGTCATGCTTTAAAGAAGTGCACTTATTTTGATGTGTTGATATGCCTAACATACTTAGGCAAAGTATTTGATTTTACATTTAAAGTTATATTCTAAATGTATTAAATTGCAAATTTATCATTACAAATATATTTAAATACATGACATCCAAATTTCAATATAAATTACATTGAAGTATATTGTTTATGATAAATGTAAATTGTACACTTTAGCCATATTTCAAAAACTATAGAACTAATTAAAATAAAAATTACATATAGAGATGTATTAAAGTCCTAAATAAGTGGGTCAATACAAATTATTTGGTTCAACTAATTGAATTTAATATAAATGTTAACTATAATACATTTTCATACTCTTTTCAGTCTCTTTTAAAAAGGTATGCTAAAGTGTACTTCTTTTTCACAAGGGTTGTCTCGGTGTGCTCACACTCACTTCCTGCTCAGTGATTAGAGCTGGACATGCAACACTTTCCATCCGCAAATCACAATAGGAAAATCCCTTTCTGTCTTTGTGTTTGTGTCCATATAGCATGACTAAAATTTGTTGCTAAAAAACTAACGGTAGGTCAATAGTGATTGTTACTAAAATGTAGAAGATCACTCTTTCTCTTACATGGTGAATGTGTGAAGGTTCTGATCTGTCAATGATGCTCATCTTTCGCCTCCACCCCTGTCCCCCTCATGCCCACTTATGTCTTTTCCTCGCCCCCTTGGCAAATGATGAGGCATCAGCTGATTTGGTAGAAGGGATTTGGTGTTCCATGAAGTCTATTTAAAAGTGCCAATGCATTGCTATCTCTCTTTCTCCCCTACTTTCTGTCTTTGCCTTTTTAACTTCTGCAATCTCTCTTTTCTCAGCTATATTTATAATATACAATGTTTTTTTGTTGACTAGCAAACTAGGACCCGTGTTTTTATCTGTCTTCATCTCTCTACCCCGCTTCAAATGGGAAAACCCTCACAAAGTCCAACTCACCAGGTATTTAAGTCTCAATCTGAGCTATCAAAAGAGAACAAGTAAGTACCCTGGAGTGTATTCATAGACCAAATCTCTGTATAGCAGATTTTAGCAGCCCCCGCTCATGCACATACTTTTAATATATCCAAATTCACAAACACACAGACTCACAAACCATACAGACCATATAATGTTGTCTATATTATTCTTCACCTGATGCCTTCCCTTACCATGTATCCCAGCAATGCCAAGTCTAAAGTTATGATCTGGAAGAACTGCAAGACATACATAACAACCGTGACTGTGGATGTTGTACAGCTTTGCAAACACTGATGCATTAAACAAGACTGATTATCTGTGATGTAATTTCTTAAATGCAAACTTTAAATTTGATATCGCTGTTTTGGCCTCCTTTTAACGTTTTTCAGGGTGTCTTGGAATGTCTGTCTGGGTTTCTAAACATTAGAAAGCATACTTTTAAACTGTGTTTCAATATGGCTTTTATTTTGACAAACCATGTGTGACTGATGATTACAAAACAGTCCAAATACCAGAGAGTGTTCCCTCTCCTCATTCCTGTAGCTTCTGATGCTAAAAAGTATGTGCATTTGTGTGTGTGTGAATATCTGATACATGAACCATTGTACAGATTCGAAAACCATTGATGCCACCAGCACAATTCCACACATTTTCTTTTTCATAAAAGCCCCTCAAGAGAAATCACTTGTTGGCCTGGAACCACTTCCTCTTTCAGCGCCAACCCCATCCATAGGAGAGCACCTTGCCGTGAGATAGAAAAGTAGGCCAGTGTAAAAGTGGATATCTGGCATGCATGGCCATAAAAAGATGCAACAGGAAGAGAGAGAGAGTGTGCCAGGAACATCTAATTAGAGGAAGACATAGAAAAAGCCAGAGGAAGAGAGGGAATAAATCATAGAAGGCTGATTTAAATTGATTTGTTTGTTTACTTAAGAATATTGAATCAATTATTGACTAAAAAATTGTGAAACTTATTGTTTTGATTATGGATATATTATGGTTTTGATTTTGAATTTATGACAATATGGATGACTTATTTTGGCATTGTCTGGCCATATCATGTGTCTACAAAGTGTGGAAAGGAAGTCCAGGAGTGAATATATAACTTTTCTGACACTAACTCTGTGTTTTGCCATTTTAGTTGTTCTGTGCTGCTTTTTGTGGATTATTGGATTTTGTACTGTATACATGTTGGAAATCCTTCATTGTTCCAATAGAGTATTTATACACTATTGATATCGGTGTGAGTGCCCGGAATCTCTAGCCCGGCAGTCCCAGCGCTCTCTACCCGGGCGGTTCCAGCGCTCTCTAGCCGGGCGGTTTCAGCGCTCTCTAGCAAGGAAGTCCCAGCGCTCTCTAGCCAGGCGGTCCCAGCGCTCTCTAGCCAGACGGTCCCAATGCTCTCTAGCTTGGCGGTCCCAGTGCTCTCAAACCAAGCGGTCCCAGCACTCTCTAGCCAGGTGGTCCCAGCGCTCTCTAGCCAGGTGGTCCCATCGGTCTCTAGCCTAGCGGTCCCAGCGCTCTCTAGCCGGGCTGTCCCGGCACTCTCTAACCTGGCGGTCCCAGTGTTCTCTAGCCAAGCTGTTCCGGCACTCTCTAACTTGGCGGTCCCAGTGCTCTCTGGTCCCATGTAGCCATCTAAGATATTATGGAGCTCTCTGTCACGTCCAAGGAGGCTGCTCCCGAACTTTGTGCACTTCCTGTCTCTGTGCCCAGAGGTGGTCCACCATGGTGGTTCCTAGCCCCGTCTACTCCACCATGGTCAACTGCTCCACCCTGGTGCTCTCTTGCTCTGCCGGCTCCACTAAACTCTTGGCACCACCTTGGGTCGGCTCCGTCATGGGGGTCTTGGGGAATTGGTGGTCTTCAGCCCCACCTGCTCTGCCCTGGTGGTATCTTGCTCCTTCTGCTCCACCTTGGTGGCATTCATCTCCGCCTGCTCTGCCCTGGCTCCCCGCTCTGCTTGCCCCGTCCTGGCTCCCTGAACTGCCGGCTCCACCATGGTTTCCAGGCTCACCTCCACCTCATGGGCCTGGCCGTCCATCATCCCTCCCCCTGGTGCGCCTCCACTCCACCACCCACCTGGAATTTTATTTTAGGGTTTTGTTGGCCAGGAAGCATCTGGAAGCCATTTTTTGTTGAATTTCCTGCTTCTTGTGTCATGTTTGTAGTTTGTTGTAGTTTTCCCAGTTGATAAGTCTGATTGTTTCCAAGTGTCTCTTGTTAGCTTGTTACCCCTTGTATATATAGCCCTTGTGTTTCCCTTTTTCCGTTATCAGTCGATATTTGCTGTGGATGTCTTAAGATAGTGCATGTTTCAGTTCCCTGTGTTTCCTGGTCTCCAGTTCCGGTGTTTATTGTACGTTTTAATAAAACTCCTGCACTTAGATCTACATCTTTACTTTCTACTTCCTTTTCTTCATTTTCCCTGATATCCGTGTGAGGGATTTTCCCTACCTTGTGTGTGTGTGTATGTGTGGTTCAGATATACCCTACATTATGAGGGACAAAACATTGCTACAAAGAAGCCAATATCTAAAATACTTGTCCTTCAGGGGACATTTTTGGTCCCCATGAGGAAAACAGCCTATAAAATAAAACTAAATTATGTTTTTTTGAAAAGGAGTGATGAGTAGGTTTGGGGTTAGGTTTGGGGATATGCAGTTTATACAGTATAAAAAATATTGTGTCTATGGAAAGTGCCCATAAAACATGGAAAGATAGACAGAGAGAGGGAGAGAGAGAGAGAGAGAGAGAGAGAGAGAGAGAGAGAGAGAGAGAGAGAGAGAGAGAGAGAGAGAGAGAGAGAGAGAGAGAGAGAGAGAGAGAGAGAGAGAGATGAGGTAATGGCTAGTGAGAGCTCTTATCAGCTGGAGAGGGGGGACCAGGTGCATTTCCTGAACTCTGGGCCCGGGTGCCACAAAAGCTTCTTTGTCCAAGCCTGTTCCCTGACTCTGCACTAAAGCAATGATTTAGCCCGGCTCCTTCCCCTCTCCAACCTGGTCCTTCTCTTTCTCTCTTCCTGCTCCAGAGAGACCAATTAGAGACAATGCAAGTAGGTTAGACTGCCCATTAACTGAGGGCATTGTTAAGCACAATGCCAAGAGGATTGTACGCTAACAATAAAACCCATAAGCCGGTACTAGAGTGTCACTGACATTGTTGGGCTAAACCAAGAGTGCCATTTTGTTCCTATGGAGCGTGTGAGTGTGTGTGTGTGTATTGGGGAGAGAGAGTGTGCGCTGGGTCACAGACTGCACAGACCAGTTTCTCGTCACTTAAATAGAATCTCTGTGTTCCACTTTTCTATCCTATCTCTTTATCCCTTTCTGTTCTTGGACATCTCCATCTCTCACCCACTGACCCCCGTGCGCACAAAGACAGAGAGTCAGTCTCTTTACCCTGATAATGATGGGAAAAGGATGATGTAATGCCCCCAGCCAAGGGGTTTCGAGTGAGATGAGGTTGCTTTTGAAAGGCAAACTCTCGTGGGCCTGTCTGGAGGTCTTGACCTCTGACCATGGGGGTCACGGATTCTCCCACTATTAAGGGAAATCAGTTTTGCCTGTGCATTTACAGCACAATCATCACAATCAGAACACTCCTCCAATCATCTGTGCATAAAGAATGCCGTGTCATCATTTTTTAAATGTCCTTATTGTTTTGCCCCTACATACCGTAGCAATATCATAACTAAATATATTCCAGATCGCTCTATCATCCTACTGCAGCACCTAAACCACTTATTATGTAGATACCCATCTGTTAGAAATCTTTTATAACATTATAATTATAATGTAACATTTTTTATATTTATTTAGCGCTTTTCTGGGTACTCAAAGCGCTTTACATATGGGATGGGGAAATCTCCTCAAACACCACCAATGTGCAGCATCCACCTGTTATAAATGTATTTACATATTTGATTTTAGGAACAGCCGGATACTACTCGTAATCCCTGTTATGGGGCATCTGTTAACAGAATAAATTAATCATATCTGACTGCATATAAAACATTTCTACAATGGCACTTATAACCGAAAACCTTTGCATGATACTAAAATCACACCACTAGGTATCAGTATGTAAAAGACATCTGCCATATATAGCGTAACATAAACTAAAATTACCAAGTGCACTTGTAATCCAAAATTATGGTTTCTCTGCTCTCTATTTATCTCTAGATATCCCAGTGGACAGTTTTGACCCGACTTAAGTGTGTGGCAATGAGTGGTTGCCCTTGGAAACAGTACTTTTGAACTGTGACAATGCTGTAATCCCAATCGACCTTAAGGGTATTTATAAACGCACCTCATCTGTCTCTCATGCACCTCCTCTCTCTCTCTCTCTCGTGTCTTCCTTCCTGATATCTTCATTTTCCTCTCTCTCTCTCTTTCGCTCAGTCTCCCTCTATCCTTTCTTTCACTGCCTGATTAGCTGGATTCTATGCTCCTTCCAAGCCATTGGAATCTGGGTCAGAACTCACAGCTGCTCTGGATCAAGGGCTAGTGTAGGACCAGCACTGAGGTTGATATTAGATTTTCATCAACTATAAATCAGTAGTGACAAAACAATGATTATAGAGCCATTTAGCTCTAACTCTATTGCCAAGGTAATCCAGTAATGCAATTACCATTATAGACAGACCAAAATGTGACATATAAATCATCCTATAGTTTAGTTTCTAAAACAGCAAGAACCCTGGCTGAGCCAGGAGGCCTTTCTGTGCGAAGTTTGCATGTTCTCCCCATGTCAGCGTGGGTTTTCTCTGGGTGCTCTGGTGTCCCCAACAGTCTAAAGACATGCAGGTAAGGTTGAATGGATATGCCAAATTGTCATAATGTGAGTGTGATTGTGAATGTGAATGTGTCTCAGCACTCTCAGTGCTGGGTTGTGACAGGAAGGGCATTCAACGTAAAACCTGTGCCAAATCATGGGTGTGTGAACCGCTTATGAGCGGGAATAACGCTAAGAAAGAAAGATATACATACATATAAGTTATATATATATACGTATACACAAAAGGCCTATTTCTCTCAAATATTGTTCACAAATCTGTCTAAATCTGTGTTAGTAAGCACTTCTCCTTTGCCGAGATAATGATCCACCTCACTGGTGTGGCTTATCAAGATGCTGATTAGACAGCATGATTATTGCACAGGTGTGCCTTAGGCTGGCCACAATAAAAGGCCACTCTAAAATAGGCCTTTTGTGTACATAGAAAAAGTCTTAGATCTTTGAGTTCAGCACATGAAAAATGGGGGCAAAAACAAAAGTGTTGCGTTTATCATTTTGTTCAGTGTATATATGAAAATGTGAATAATTTTAACAAAATAAGAGGGATCAAACAAAATGCATGTTATTTTTATTTAGTACTGTCCTGAATAAGTTATTTTACATAAAAGATGTTTACATATAGTCCACAAGACAAAAAAATAGCTGAATTTATAAAAATGACCCCGTTCCAAAGTTTACATATCCTTGATTCTTAATACCGTGAGTCGTTATGATCCATGACTGTTTTTTTTTGGTTGTTTTTTGGTGATGGTTGTTTTTGAGTCCCTTGTTTGTCCTGAGCAATTCAATTCCCCAATGTTCTTCAGAAAAATCCTCCAGGTCTCGAAAATTCTTCAGTTTTCCAGCATCTTTTGCATATTTGAACCCTTTCCAGCAGTGACAGTGTGAAAAGATGGATGTCAAAATCATAGAGAGAACAATTGAGGGACTCAAACACAACTATTAAAAAAGGTTCAAACATTCACCGATGCTCCAGAAGCAAAGACAATGCATTAAACTGTAAACAAAGAGTGACAATGCGTGAAAACTTTTTGAATTTGAAGATCAAGGTAAATTGTATTTAATTTGTCTTCTGGGAAACATGTAAGTATCTTCTGTTGCTTCCGAAGGGCAGTACTAAAAATTAAACATTATTAAATAACACAATTAAACAAACTAAAAAAATTGACATCTTTATCTTGTTCAAAAGTTTTCAAGGGGTTCACAAACTTTCAAGCAGCACTGTAACAAACAGTTAAATTAGTTAATCCAATTGTGTGTGCTATGTGTTTATGCTTAGTATCTTGTCATTAGCTTAGCAATATCTGCTAACGGCAAACTCAATTATAGTCAATTGTGTCGAGTCTCTTGTGCTTCCCTTGAGGAGCACTAACTGTTTATATTGCAGGCAAGGAAACTTCCTACATAAAGCATTTCAAACATGTCAATTATGAATGATATTCTATTTAAGGTACGATGTTGCCTTAGAAGGCAGCTGCCTATGTAGGCAGCAGAAAGCAAGCCAACTCAGTTTTGGAACAGAGCTAATTATTCCAACCAACACTGACATCATGACTAAATCACATACCTTGACACACTATCAGAATTCTTCCTCACAGATCCAAACATACCAGAATTATATTACCCATATATGAACTACATCCAATAATGCCAAAACTAAATGTTACAAAAGTGTAAAAACAGAAACAGAGAGTAATTCACTCTCTCTTCCAAAACACGCACACACACGCACAGGGACTCCCTCATTAAGTGTATTGCATAAATGCTGATGTCATGAAAATTAATCTGTTGACCTGAGAAGTGAGTGTGATCACCCACACACAGGTTCATTAAATCTCTGTGTGAATGTGTATTTCAATTCACAGTCAATACACTGAGGGATCAGATCACAAAAGTGTACTGAGCATGTGCTTTACAGCACGTAGGCTACAGCTGAAAGGGAACGTGAGAGCGAGCGAGTGGCACTCCTGTTTCTGAGCAAGGAGAGGAGAAATTGCTGAGCTCATTGTCTCAAGAGAGACAGGGCGCTGCGAAGGGAATGATCTGAAAATTGGGCATGGGCATGTGTGGACTGTTCACTTCAAAGCAGAAGCCCCAGGGTATCTTGACACCCAAAGGCTCAGGTCAACATTACATGCACTCATCTGAAGCACACATATTTGACTTCCTGAAGAGTTTGTAATAGCAGAAAGATATTAAAGGTATTAAAATGAGAAAATAAGGAAAATATTTAGTTAATATTACACCATTCACAGTATTGACAGCCATTACAAATTGACCATTTATCCTGACATTTTTTTGTAAGCAACATATGAATAAAAAATTACATTTAAAATCAACATTTATGAATTTGTTCAATGCTTTTATCCAAATGCATTCAAGGTGTTATCAGTTCATGTTTCTTTATCGGTTCCCTGTCAGTTGAATCCACGATCTTACCATCGCTAGTGCTTTATGCTCTACTGAGAAGGCAATACATTTTAATTCATTTCAGTCTAAATTTACCAACATTTCATATTAGCAAATTTATATGAAATGGAAAAAAATATATGACTTTAAATTAAACCAATCAGCACTTTGATTCTATAAGAGACTCTTACGGTGCAACCAAAAACTCTCATAAATGTTTATGTAAATTATTATTCCTTTACTTTTGCTTGTTTTTTACTTTTTGTAGAAAAATGTAAATGTGTATGTATGCAAGTATGTATGCATGTATATATACTATGTATGTATGTATGCAATGTATGTATGCATGCATGCATGCATGGAAATATGTATTTATGTAAGTAATTAATTAATTAATTAATTATCGCAACTTTATTTTTGCATAATAATTGTCATTTTTGCTTTGATAACATCTAAAAAAGGAAAGCTGACAAATGTTTTTTTTGTTTTTTTTTAACAGTCTATTCAGTAAATATTCAGTCTCCTCCACTGACCAGTTCAAAAGAAATAAACATAAGAAGTAAAACATATGCAAACATATATATTTTTTTTATTTTTTTATCTAACGGAGAAGATAAACAGTTACAGTTAATTTTTTCCCCTTCTAATCAGACTATTTCAGGTCTACTCCAGCCTTTTCAATCCGATCAAAAATGCGGTTAGATGGAGCTTTATAGGATCAATTGAGGGGTTTACATGAATCCAATTAAGCCATAAATCTGATTACTAACAGATTATTTGGGTGCATGTAAACATAACTCGTGTAAACCAGCCCAGACTAGCAAGAAAATTCATTAAGGAAGACAGATGTTTCAAACAAAATCAAAAACTTCCATTCCGAAATACTGCGGAAGCCACTGGAAATTACAGTATTCTCTTCAGATGTCCTCACCATTGTACCAGTGCCACTGAATTTGACTCAACCAGACATCAGAATCCCTCATCCAGCATGTCATCGAGCATTTTTCATATTTCATATGGTAACATTCACACACTTTTATGGTTTTTCTGCAGTCTGTGGCTCATCTGAGAGGAGGTCCAAGAATGTGGCTCTGTCATATTGCAAGAGAGAGTTATATAGTGCAAAAAGCATAAAACACCATTTCCAGGAAAGACGCTCATTTGGTTCATTTAGAAACCGCTGCAATCTACGAGCCAGACAAAAACACTTGGCAGTTTAATAGCAAAACATCATCAGTCCAGTGTTCTGTCGCAGAGGCATAACTCGTGCGCTTGGCCACCATCTGTAATTATCACCCGTGGATGTAGGCTATATATCACATGCCTCATCTAATCGCCACCGCCTACGACTGAAAACGTGTTCCAGCGCCGAATTAAACATGTCAAGAGTGTTTAAGAAAGGCAAGTGTCATATATTGTACATTGTCATTAAGAAAATATTTGTTTGCACGATAAACCGATGATCCCCCCCCCCCCCCCCCCACCCACCCCCACCCACTATGATGGCTGTTAAGAGCTTGGCAATGAGACAAGACAAAATGGCTCCTCATCATCGTCTCAAGAATCTTTTCTGGAACAAATTCGACATGAGCGAGAACCACTATTTATTTGCTGCTAAATATCTGAGCCGAAATGTCTTTTACAGAGAGGATGTATATTGAGATTAGGCCTTTTTTTATCCAGTGTGTTAAATTTATTCTCTTTCTCTTTCAGTTCACCTTTTGACAGCAGGCTTTGTGTACAGACTGTGGGAAAGTTTCCTTTCCTGATGAGGTCATCCCTTCAACCCCCCCACCCCACCAGATCTGTTTCACTCTCTCTCTCTCACACACACACACACACACACACACACACACACACACACACACACACACACACACACACACACACACACACACACACACACACACACAGGAAGGAGGTATACAACAAGGTCTTGGCTTTTCGGCTGTTTGTGTAGGCGCACATATGATTGCGATGAAGGTCACGTGTGGCTTTTGTGGTAATACTGAAGGACAAAGAGTGTCCACGATAAAGGAAAAATCTAGTTTGAAAAAATGTTTTTAAGTACTTATAAATAAACCTTTTGTGTTCTTGGTGGTTTCATGTAAGATTTAAAAACCTTTATATCATTTTTAAGCAATGATTCAATTTAATTACTCTAAATATGTCATGTGGTGTAACCATAAAGCAAAAAAAAGAAAAGAAAAAAGCATTTTCCTTACACCTAGAACATTCTTAATGTTTTGAAGGTAAAATATATATTTTTTTTTTACAAATATAATTAATTACTAAATAATAAATATTACGTTTTTTGGGGGGAGTTGTACCACATGACATCTTAAAACCGGAACTAACCTAAAAAAGGTCAAATGACCTGATATTTTAGGGAACTTGACACACAGCTGGTCTGCAGGAACCTCTATATCAGGGGTAATTTCCTGTTTTATGGTTTTATGATTTTGCTGAAAAATGATACACATGCATAAATATACAAACAATAGGCCTAATGAGGCTTTTTCTTCATTATGAAATCAAGATAGCATCACCCTGAGATTTTTGACTGCACCCCAAAAAATTTTAAAACAAAAATTTTATTCAGGAATTAAATGCTTATGATAGAAAAAGTAAATTCAGTGTATGCATTGCATTTAATGTACTGCACGCACACAATATTTTTTTTATAATAATAATAATATTATATATATATATATATATATATAGGCCTATATATATATATTCGTTTTTAGTGTTTATAGCCTATATATACAAATTTATATTTCAGGTTTTTTTTTTTTATATATATATGATGTTTTATTTAGCTAGATAGCTATCTGAAATAAAACATGTTTAAGTAACTTTTTTATGGTTCTTGTTTTAGTTTAACCATTATAACCCTGCATCCGACCACGTACTGCACGTACCCCACATACCCCTGTCTATCAAATTTCATTCAAATAGATATTTTCAGTGACCTTTTGCACCCCCATCCCACAAATAATTAAGCTCAGGGTCAAAGTCTGCATCCATACAGAAAATACCACCCTAGAGCCACACTTCTGACACAGTCTCCCCTCACAATGTGCCTTTATGGCCAAAGCTCACACTCCCGGTGTAATGTTGGAACTCAACGGCAAGTGAAAACGTGCAAAACTAAACAAAAAACACAGAGCTCACAGTTGTGACCATGAGTCTGATGAAGAGGAATGGCAGACACACACACCTCTCCAGACGTACACACACACAGGTCTTTGTTTTAGATATGTGTAATACACTCACAGCGCTTAATCAAACTCTCCCGACTGTGACTCTTTTCCAATGTGTGCGTTTACCCAAACATGTGGAGACCTGCGGGGTGTTGAGATGAATTGTGTGTGTGTGTGTCTGGAGAGTTGCATGACTGGCATTCCTCTCAATCATACTGAAGCCCATAGTGAGAAGGTTAAAGAAACAGAAAAGTAGAACACACTCTCAGAACTTGTTGTGTTTGAGAATGTGTGCCAGAAGGGGGCGCTCAGCATAGCTGACTCAGAAAACTCGTTTATCTCTCTCTGTTTCTTTGTCTCATTCTTTCTTGTTTAATTTCCACATCCACCCCCTTGCCGCGGGCCTGTATAAAGGGTAGTTTGTTTAATCAGTAATCACATCTGAACAAGTGAGACACTATCTTTATATTCGACCAAACCTCTGAATAAGCAAACCATTATACTAACCTCTCTCTCTCTCTCTCTCACCAGAGAATATAGTTAGCTCATGCCACCTGCAGTCTACCACATTATGCTGAATCAGTGTCTTTGAAAGTTTCGTGTTGTAATATTAAAGCTTTTCTTGACCTACTACATATACAACGTCCTTGCTACCTGATAGAAATGTCCTGATAAACCAGTTTTCAAACTAATTTCACCCCGTTTATGTGAGTTGTAACATACCTGTAAAAAAGCTAGCCGCTATCATTCCCATTCATCTCAATGGCAGTTGCTCGGCTGGTGCACACGGTCCAATATTATCCGTCTGCAGTCCCGGAGGCCGCATTTTCATGACCCAAGTTCTAGGACCGCATTTCTAGAACCCTAGTTTTTTGTTGTTTTTTTGCCAACACTTTTTTGAGCCAATCACCTCATTTCTAAACGTCATGTGACTGATCATGCTACATAAGAATTATATTTTACTTGTAAAAAAAAAAAAAAAAAAAAAAAAAAATTGTATATATATGATACAAAATTGGCAGCCAATCAGAATCCATCTGACTTCAAAGAGCTTAAACATTTAAAGCAGCAGACACCATAAATACAGTGAACGCTTATAATAAACAAAGATATTGTTCATTAGTGTGGATGCTAATATCATTATAGTTTTCATTCTTGGTGTGAACAGGGCATTACAGTTAAGACAGAGCAATTGTTTGCAAAAAATGGTTAACCCTTATGTCTGAATGCCTACTTATATGCTATAGTAGGTGAAAAACAGTATGTGAGCTAAGCATTATGTCAGAATTCATAGTATTCATAAAACAGTAGACGAAAAGTACCTGGATGACCTACTACTTCAGGTCCAATTGGCACTTTACTATCCCATGAGGCCACTGGAGAGGTTTTGTGATGGGCAGTGAAGCGATGCAACAAAGCTAGTAGGTCACATGACAAAGACAACATGACACATGTTGTAGATGTCCAAATTACTTTTACACAATTTCACACTATATAAAGAACATCTTTTAATAGTCGCAAAGTAAGTTCCAAACCAAAAGTAGTTCCTAACTTCATGTAATACATGATTTTGGGGGCAGCTAACATGTTTGTAGCTCGATAGATAACTATACAAAATAATCACAATATAACAATTGATATCACAACGATTTTAAAGAAAACTACCGAACTCTTGAAGTTTGTTACAGCCATAATAAGGTAAGAAAATAAGTCAGTGTAACTAGCATTAGCATTTTTGTGTATGTTTGTGGCTTTAACCTGCAAGTGAACGAACTAGCATGTCGACAGAACTCATGATAGATGTCCTTTCATGACAAACACGGTCTCAATTTAGTACCATACAATATCTATATTGTATTCTGTGCATGTGTAGAGTCCATAAAACCAAAGAGTTAGACAGTGCAAGAAAAGTACAGAACAGTTTTTGTAATATTTATGTCTGATTCAGATTTATTCCAAGTGAAACTTTTAGCCCAGAATCCTCTTTGATCAAACATTTACACACTTGTTCAGTATAAAATAATATGTCAGAAGTACTGAGTTTACATGAGTAATGTCATGTTGCTTACCTCGAATACGGTGATTTATCAAAGAAGACGTTTTAACAATCATGCCGCATAGATGAGTAAGAGATGAATATACACAGAATATGAGTTATATGATAAATATTTCCAAATATATAAACAAAGTTAAGCCAACATGCTTTTTAAGGAAACCACTTGTCATTGACTGAAAATGTTAGCTCCGCACTTATAAACAAAAACACTGATAAACAACAATGAACTGGATATTTTGAGCTATTAAAACATTAAAGTGGCATTTGATATACACAAATATATTTATAAAATCGAAAACATTGAAGTTTTGTAAATTGATATGCAAAATGTTCTTTGGTCTGCATCTTGTGGATGTACGTATGTGCCCAGACACAAATTAATCTAGTTACACCTCCATCATTATTATTTACAAAAGAAACCAGGGATCTCCAAAATACTGCAAACGAAACTGCAAAAAAGTTTTCTAGGCAGCTAAAATAATAACAATAATAAAACAACAACAAATGTTAAGTCATTTTCCCCCTTAGGCCTTCAACTGCTTTGAGCAGAGACTGTTTATGGCAGTGCGAGAGTGAGCTAAAGAAGTGTGGCGCCCCCTACTGGACGTGTCACGTGATGCAACAGTACAGCATGGATATCAAAGACGTCCTGTGGAAATCATCCTCAGAAAGGTCATCAGGAATGTTGTCCTGGGATTTGTGAAAAGGGTCGGCCATTAAGGTCCACCTATAAATTTGTTCCTGGTCCCCGTTAAGTTTAGCGATGCCCCATTTTGTCCAAATAACAGGGAAAAGTTTCATCCATTACAATACTGATGTTTCATCTTCTCTCAACACCATCATCAAGCGAAACTGATCACATAACTCAAGCGAATATGTTTTGGTCTTCTACATTTGAAGTCGAGGATGTTCTCAGTGTGGATGTGACTCAGTTCCATCCGCCAGAATCTCTGTGTGTTTTTTTCTATTTGGTCTTCTGAGAGCCAATCATCACCTTGGAGACAAAGTTGACAATGGCGCTGGCGGGCTGCTCGGGGTCGTGTTCGGCGAACAGGTGACACACATTCTCTGTGCTGCTTCCGCTTTTCCTCGCAATAAAGCCAAAGATCCTGTTACACACACACACGCACAACAATTAATAAATGTCCAAGGAGCAAACTTACTCAAATACACAACTATCACTACTTCAAAACTGAGATCGGGACTCACTTTGCAGCTGTGCAGCCGTCTCGTGTCCATCTGTGAACAGATCAGTAGAGATGTCAGAACATCCAACAAAAATCCAAAAAAAAAAAAAAAGCCAAATAAACATACTTAACAATTTATAAAAACAGCTTATAAATAAAAAAAAGTGAAGTTTTTGAAACCGTAGAATATGCAGTTTGTACAGTATAAAAATCATTATGTCTGTGGAAAGTCCTCATAAAACATGGAAGCCCAACGTGTGTGTGTGTGTATGTGTTACATACTTCCTGTCCTTAGGATCCAGGGCACAGAATATCACTGTGTTGACAGCATAGTGTCTCCTGAAGAACAATCTGGAAACACAAAGTAATTTAAAAACTCAATTGTATGCATGCAAAACAATCCTGAAAAAAAACAAAAAAACATAGTTTTCAGAAAAATAGTAAGCAGCACAACTGTTTTCAACATTGATAATAATAAGAAATGTTTCTTGAGCAGCAATTCATGTTCAGCTACACTGAAGACTGGAGTAATGATGCTGAAAATTCAGCTTTGACATCACAGGAATAAATTACATTTGAAAGTATATTAAAATAGAAAACAGGTTTTTTTTTTATTATTGTGATATTTAACAATATTGCTGTTTTACTGTATTTTTGATAAAAAAATTGCAGCCTTGGTGAGCATTGGAGTCTTTCAATTTTTTTTTTTAAAAAGTGATACAAATTACAAAAACAAATTATACACAAAACAACAGCTGATTATGAGACATGGGACAAAACATTTCACACAGCATTACCGAGATTCGTTTTCAAAATAGCAATCATGTTGAAGTGGAAATGTCACTAAATGTGCCATTTCATTTGATCTAAATTATGGCATTACATTATCACTAAAACCCCACCTGACCTTGAAATATGAATTAAGAAACAGAAACAGAAACATAAGGAGAGAGAGACTCACTTCCTCTGGTTGTCTGTGAGGGTGATTCCCTGTGCAGACACTTTAAAGTGAACAACAGTGGATGTGGTTGGTGGATCCATACTGAAAATCACAGTGGTGGCCTTCTGAACACCCTGAACTCCTGTCAGAGACTCCAGCTCCACACTGCCCAGGAACCACACGTTACACGCTGAACAACACACATACACATTAGCACATGAAACACATTTCCTATACAGTGATCAAATGCAACATGCACACAAATATGCAGTTACCTGCTCCCTGTTTAAGTAGCTCTGCTGCAGAGTTTGTAGATGTTTGTGCTGGAGATTCATTCAACTCTTCTAGAGGGTCTAAAAGAAATATGTGCCAATCCAGTTAGTACAGAAACACTAGGAAAAGAAGAAGAAAAAAAAACACATGTAGACACACACTAATAACTTTACTTACCTCTGCCTGGGATGATAAGTCTGCAGGGTAAAGCCAAGGGTGTGATTGAATGTTGACACACCAAAGCTGTGAGACTTCCTGTACATACAGGAAACATTTATAATTAGTTTAGCTAAATGTTTTATCATCATATTTTTCATACAACAACAATGCACGGTTGTTGCAATTTTGCTTATTTAAAAGTCAAATGTTTTCAAAATGCTTCTAGAAGTCTGTTATGCTACAGTATATTGTGAAATATTATTACAGTCTAAAACAACTGTTTTCTATATGAATATATTTTAAGATGCAATTTATTCCTGTGATGCAAAGCTGAATTTTCAGCATCATTACTCCAGTCTTCAGCGTCACATGATCCTTCAGAAATCATTCTAATATGCTGATTTGCTGCTCAAGACACACTTCTTATTATCATAAATGTTGAAATCAGTTTATTATTTTTGTGGAAAGTGTGATATATTTTTGGAGAATGTTTTTAAAGAATAGAAAGTTCAAAAGAGCAGCATTTATTTGAAACATAGATCTTTTGTAACAATATAGAAGTCTTTAATGTCACTTTTGATCATTCTACTGAACAGAAGTATTAATTTCTCTCTAAATGAAAAACTTACTGACGCCAAATGAGTGAAAAGAAAATGGAAACAAATAGTTGCATGACGCTCCTGATTACGGCCACTAGAGGGAGATCTTGACCATGCAAATGATAAGGCTTTAAATAGCATTAACATTCATGCAGACAATGACATCAACAGATACTTACCAAAATAGGGTTCGTTGGGGCAGCCTTTTAACCGCACACCTTTCGGTGTGCATTCGATCAGGAAATGCCGCACAAGCTCATTGGACAGATCCCCCACTGTGCAAAGAGACAGGAAATTATGCCATATTTAAAATTATCATCAAAGCAATTACATGTATGTAGAAGCAATAGAAAATGCACAGAAATGTGTCGTACAAACTTAGCTCTGAAATGATCAGGGATCTTGTTATAAAGAGCATTTCAACTGCTTGTTTCTAATTTTGAGATCCTTCAGAAGGATCTACAGGGGAGCAGCAACAGCACAAGGACAGACTTTCCTGCATTTTACTCTAATCAGGAGTTGAGGAACAACAGTACGTATCCTACTTCCTCCTTAATTCCTCATTCTGACTGGGCAGGCCAAGTTTCTGAACACCGAACAAGCACAACTGATGTTGAGGATAGACAGACTTTGAGAAATCAGAGTTTGTTTGTTTGGTACAATAAACTCTTATCTCAAAATGCAATTTCTCATAATACAAAAAACAATAAAAATAATACTGTATGAAACCCCCTCTTACAGAGACACCTAGAACTATGATAATCAGATGGAGACGGACAGTGTGTGTGTGTGTGTGTGTGTGTGTGTGTGTGTCTCCCTCTTCCTTCCTCTGATTGAGAGACACACCATGTTTACGGAGGGGCTCTGTATATGAACGCTCCAGCTGTGTTCACACTCATTCAGCTGTTCCTCACACAATAGTGTTGGGACGTCCAGCTCTTCAGGGTCTTAAAGTCTATCAAATATTTCACTGCAGTTCATTCAAGGAGTTGCCTTGTACATTCAGGCCGTTTAAACCTGGTATTAAGATGCGTTTTGGTCGATTAGATCACAAGTAGACGAGGGAGACACATTCCTGTTTACACCTGGTGTTTTGATCAGTCTCTTTAGTCCACTTTCAACCACTTCTGTCCTGATTCTGTCCAGGTTTCATCTTCAAACCAAATTTTGTTCCCAAACTGACAAAGTTGAAATCCCATCTGGCTAGCGCACTTCACATGTTTAAAGTAGGTGGTCTCTTGTGGCTGTTTGAACACATTCGACCACATGAGCGTTTACACTACCAAAGCAATCCGGTCGAATGCGTTTTCGACTAGCTCTGGAAGTGGTCGAAAGTGGACAACCTCAAAATGTTTTAGACCCCGTTTACACCTGTATTTAGCATCGTCCACTTGTGATCCGATCGACCAAATCGCATCTTAATACCAGTTGTAAACAGAGCCTGAGAATCTAAGGACAGTTCACATTTACCCATTTTACACAGATTAAGTGCTTAAAGATAGCATGAAACAGAAGTTGCGATTGGCTTTTCTTCCCTATTGTCACATATATCAGCATGGAAACAGTTTCTCAAACAAGAAAAAAAAAGTAGGGCGAGACTTGATTTAGTCAATAGATTGGATCATTGCATGGTTGTGGTTTGCTAGTTCTCCTGCCCGAAAAACACATCGTCAAAGAAATGTCATTGCAAGTGGGTAGGGAAGTTATTTTGATTTAAGATTACGAGAGCACATGAATAAACATAAAAAATTGTGATGTGCAGGATAAATCAGTTATAATAAATACTGCAATTTTCCATAAACAAAAAAAAGAGAATTGTCAAACCAGGAACCGGGGTCAGATATTTTCCACACCAAGGACTTGTTAAGGTACATGAAATATGGTTTTAAAACTCATATAGTTTAGTTTACGGGCAGGTTGTGCGTTTGGCCCAGTCAATTGCGTCATCATTCAGCTGAAGTCGTCATAAAAAGAAATGTGCAGCATTCTCTTACTTTTCTTGCTTTGCTGTAGAACGGAGGGTGGGGGCGTGGCCACCTTCATGGCCAATCCGTAAGCTCCTCTGAACGAGTGACTGTCTCTGATGATGAAGGAGCCCGGCTCTTTATCCTTGAGAATGCCAATAGCTACAGCAAAAAAACAAACAAAACAAAAAAACACAGATGTATTATTCAGTCATCTTAGAAGCAAAGAGAATTTAACGCTTATAAACCAGGGCTCTGCTGTGATGGAAGTTACTTTGAGATCCACTTTAAGAGACTTTGAGAGTAATCAATTGATCGATTTACATATAACTCCAATAAACAGAAAACACCAATTCTTTCACAGAAGGCATTGTGATAAGCAGCAGTTGACTAAATATTATATTGTTTTAAAAAAATAGTCAGAGATATATTTTTGTCAAAAATCAATAATATTTATAATGCTGCAAAAAGTAAATGCGCCGTTTACATCTGTGCAAGGAGTCGAATGAATTGGTGAATGTTTTACTATTTTATTTTTAAATAAATTAACCATCTGAACCAATTGATTTACTAATAGGAATTAAAAAGGAATTTCCATTGCTTAATATGATTGAAAACATCTGTCAGACTTTCAGTCTGCTTAAAAAAAGTAGCAAGTAAAAACAAGGCTGTGAGGGACAGAGGTAACTTCAGTGTTCATATCATTCAGCAAACAAACACTGAAAATCATTCTATAAATTGTCAGTGGTCAACTCTAGACAACATAATAAATGATCTATGCCCTTAAGAGTGTATGCAATATTAAACAGATTGTACTTACACCATCGTTCAAAAGCTTGCGGCTGTTTGGTAATTTTTGGTTTATTCAGCAAGGATGCATTAAATTGATCAAAAGTGACAGTAACAATTTCTATTTCAAATAAATGTTGTTCATCCGAACTTTCTATTTATCAAAAATCCTGGGGAAAAATATTAAGCACAACTGTTTTCAACATTGATGATAGTAATAAATGTTTCTTGAGCAGCAAATCAGCATATTAGATTGATTTTGAAGGATCATGTGACACTCAGACTGGAGTAATGATGCTGATAATCTTAAAATGACATATTATAATATATATTTAAATAGAAAACAGTCAATATTACAGTTTTACTGTATTTTTTATCACATAAATGCAGCTGTGGTGAGCATAAGAGACTTCTTTCAAACTTTTGAATGGTAATGCATATGCCTCAGTCTCAATTTTGTTCAACTCATATTTAACATGACTTCTACCTTCAACTAAGTCCTACTGATGATCTAATATTGTTACCTTGGTCTCTCGAGATATCCGGCTTGTACCAGAACTTTGATGTATCCTGAACAAACTTCACGTTTTCCAGTTTACTGGCCATGAAATCTGCAAATAAGAATATCACCACATTATATTTTAAAGCTGAATCTGGCTGTGTGTGTGTGTGCGCTTGCAGACAGGCACGCTGCTCACCTGGACTCGGTGTAGATCTTGCAGGCGAGGTGTTGTGACTGGCATAGGACGTGCTGACAGCACTCCTGCTGAGCGGGAAACTCAACATGGTCTCCGAGCCCTCCGTCTCACGTCTCTTCAGGGGCAGATGTGGAGGTAGAGCCACATCCAGACCCAGAGCCTCAAGACCCTCCACAGCCTCCAGCAGGCTGCTCTCCAGTCCTCCCACATCCAGAGAGGAGGTCAGGCTGCGGGGAGCTCCTCGAGGGGAGCTGTGGGAGTTGGGTGCCGAGAGGGTGAGGGGTGGGGAGGGTTGGGGTGTGTAGTGACTCAAGGGGGTGCTGGATCCACCCTCTAACCAGCAATGAGCTGGAGTGGGGCTGCAAGGAGAAAAGAACACAGCACAGGGTTATCTCTTACATATCATGTACAAACACACCCCACCGTGTTTATACTGTTAACAGGGCTTGACATTAACATCCGCCAACCCGCCAAATGCGGGTGGATTTCAGCGGTGGCGTGTAACGCAGTCACTTCTACTAGCCACTCTGGTGGGTTGAATTTTATATAATATGCATTTATCAATTGTAGTCTTTTAAAAAGGCATCTGAAATAATAAACTATCTAGTATTGTCAAAAATATAGATCTGTAAAATATCTGAAACTCTTCGGCAGGATAGACACAATACCAGCTGCGCGTTCTCGCTCGCTAATCTCTCTGACACAAACCTGTGTCCCTTTACTCGCTTGTTTAATTTGCTCCGGATGAATATTGTTGGTGTTACAGGGCTTGAATTTCGGCGAGGGATTGCACTAGTTTAGCATAATTTTATTCATTCCCGGAGATTTTGTGCTTACATCCAAAGTGCGTGCACATAAAGACAATTATATTGGCTGTATAAAACAGTATAATGGGTCCATGCGTCAGGTCTTAGAGTGACAGTAACCTAATATACCGGCTGCCAAATTATGGGATAATATTAAAAATATCTACAAGTAGTCAACATTTGAAGTGGATCAAAAAGTTAATCAAAGTTGTCCTAAGACAAGAACGGGTATTGTTCAAAATTCAAGTATAACTTTGATGAAAGGTTTTGATCCACTTCAAATGTCGACTACTGTATATGGCAGTTTTTTTTTTACCTATGGTATCGATGTAAAAACTGTGGCTAGTGAACATGCTGAATGGCTAGTAACTTTTTGAAAACCACTAGCCACAGTGGTTGGTGAGCCAAAAAGTTAACGTCAAGCCCTGATTGTTAAATATAGACTAGATACACAATAATGTGACCACACATGCAACATAAATGCCAGAATTTACTTTGATTGTGTAAGAGAAGTTTTGATTTGGCTGTTACAAAATGTAGCAATAATACAATTCTGACTGATACTGATTGGCCAAGTGTGTGTGTCTGTATGTGTTTGTTTGTTTGTGTGAGTAAACTACCATCACACCATTGTAATGTACAGTATAAAAAATGGATATTCATTTTGAGATGGTTTAAGATTACATTTAACAGCATGAATACATTTCTAGCATTTTTAAAATAATAACTTTTAGTGAGTAATCTAAATGTGAAACTGGGGAAATGAACATGCAAAATTAAATATCCAATATAATCAATAACCAATATTGTACTGATATATAAAGCCTCCCTATTGGTTGCTGTTGTTGATTGACAGTCATTACCTGTCTGTGTTGGCCAATGGGCTGGGGGTGGAGATAGAGTGCATGGATCCAAACATCCTCTGACAGGAGGCGGGACTTCCTGTGACATCAGAGTGGAAGAGCTCTCCATCGGATGACATAGATGTGTGCGTCATGCTGTCGACGTATCCTCTTGACTCTTTAAAAAGAAAAGAAAAAAAAGGATTTACAGACCTGAACACAATTCCAAGACCAAGAGCGCACACACACACACACACACACACACACACACACACACACACACACACACACACACACACACACACACACACACACACACACACACACACACACACACACACACACACCAGGGTTTTCATGTTTTATGGGGACTCTCCATAGACATCATAATTTTTATACAGTACAAACTGTATATTCTATCCCCTTACACTAACCATCACATTGTATTGCAATCTTTCTGTCCCCATAACATAGGGTATACTTGAAACACACACTCACACACACACCTTCACCCAGTTTCTTCTAGAAGATTCCATTCAGTATGAGAAATGTCTTATTGCACGCCCACAAAATATTTGAAGACCTGCGCTGTGCAACCTGCTACTAGTTGCCAAATCCAGGTAATAAATCAAGTGGTATTATTGGATAGATCATTGTATGGGAGCTGGGATTGTGGGTTTGGCAGAAACCCATACACACGCATTCTTCAGATTGCGCACATAACAAACCACAGGGGAGGGACCCTGGAGGAATTTCTCTCTGTTTGTCTCCTGCTCCCTCCCTCCCTCTCTGTCTGGAAACTGGCTGGATATAATCAAATTAATTTTGTGGTAAATCCTCTTTGACCTTACCTGTAATTAAATATGAACAAAAAAATAATAATGATAATTTAGCTTCAAGAAGCAGTTAGCAGAATCAAAATGAAGAGACTATAAAGAAGCAGATGAAATAGAGCACTTTGTGTAGTTTCATCTGTAATATTGACGCTCAACATTAATACCTGTGCATTCATATTTTTTTATACCCATTGCTCCCAGAGAAATGACTAGATTCAGCATGTATGTGTTCAAAACTTCAATCATAACCACAACAATCAGAAGTTAAGTTTTCTTATAACAGCCGTTTTATTAAAAAATTGCATCTTGTGATGGTCTTCTAAGCATTAGTTAGAAAATGTGTATTTTCACTATGAAATTTTCAGCTATCATGGAATTTTTCATTTTATTTCTATTTTGGAAATTTTAAGTTTAGCATTTTCTGGAAAGAAAAATAATTAATGTTGTTTTTTTGTTTTTGTTTTTTGATATCAAAATAAAAATACCAAAAAACTACAACCATTATACAAATGATAATTTACTGTTGCTAAAAAAAATTATAATAAAAAATACTTCTCTTATGAATGGGCCAGTAAAATTGGGCTTGCAGAAAAAAAATCCTTATTGGAGGGTCTTCTAGATCCAAGAAAACTCAACAAATCTACAGTAGTCAACATTAGAAGTGGATCAAAAAAGTTCAAAGTTGACAAGAGGTTTTGATCCACTTCAAATGTTGCAGACTCATAAAATTATCTTCAAAGATGAGGTAAAAAAAAACGAACAAAAAACGAGCAGTTCATGAGATGGAAAACTTACAATCGTGAATAATAATAATAATAATATATATATAATTATATATATATATATATATATATATATATATATATATATATATATATTTATATATATATATATATATATATATATATATATATATATTTATATATATATATATATATATATATATTTTTTATTATTATTATTATTATTATATATATATATATATATATATATATATATATATATATATATATATATATGGCAGAGCTTATTGGTCTTTGAGGTAATACTTTATGTAACTCCAAAAGAGAAGCAGAGCTTATGTTTAGCAAATCTACCCAACAGTCCAAAGCAAGAATCCATTCCATAATTACACAAAATGCCGTTAGCTACAGACTTTTATGTTGGATTCCCCATGCATGAATGTTTTCTTTCATCAGACATATACTAATCAAACATATACCGAAGCATCATGATAGCTTCTTCTTCAGCCATGACCGCACCCCTAACCACATCATATGACAGGTTGTCAAGGAGATGCTGTCTTTGAAAATGTAACCAAGAATACATAAACAAATACACAAACAACATCTGGAGGCAGAAGAGTCTAAAGCGTTCCCAAAATAGACATTCTGACCCACCGCGAAAACCCTAAAACTCATTCCCAAGACGCAGGGATTCCAAAATTGCTTCCCAGAGATTCATCTGGTCTGCTTGTCCCTGATGAAAACTGGTCACCAGCACATGTGTTCTGGATGGGGTGCTGGTTTTCTGGTGTCCCACCAGGCTTCATAACAAGCTTAACCAGCAAGGCTTCCTTTATCAATCAACTTCAGCTGGAAGAACCATTTCAACCAGCCTCCTAGTTAACTTTTCCAATTGAAAAGCATAGCAATACTGGTCCACCTGCAAGATCAGCACAAAACCAGCCATGAAAAGTACAGAAAATGGATTAAAATTAAGCAGAAAGGCATCCCAACATGACTCTCCCGAAAGCGGATGACATCAACAGATGTCAGGGTCACATGAGGATTGCACCATCCGGTGGGCCAAGAGGTCAATGATCTGTTGAACTACACCGGTCCTTCAAAGAGAAGAGAAAAGATGATCTGGATGACCCTTCCAGAAAGAAGAAAGAGGTCTGAGGGTCTAAAATGAAGCAGCACTGAATTTAAGACATCAGACGTCCCAGTTCTGCATAGAGATCACTTATACTTTAAGGCTCAAAACATACCAAAATGTATGTGTGTGCAGATGCTTCTAGCTATTCATGCTTTCAAAACCCAAGTTCAGAGACCAGCTCAGTACTCTGGGATGAAAGGAGAGGGTACAACATGTCATCACAAAACAGTTTTAAAGAGCCAAACAATTCACAAATGACCCCACATGCCTCTTACTCAAAATAAAGTGTCTCGTTAAATATTAGATGCAGTATTATTTTAATATATTTTCTTTAATATTATTATTTTTAATGTAATTATTAAAATAATAAATTAATTTAATATTAATGTTGTCTTTTATTTTATTATGTAATTATTTAAGGCAATATTTAATATTACGATGCTTTAGCATTTTTGATATTATATATTTTTGATTCAATTATTTAAGGGGCGTGTTTCATAGATGCTACAATTGGTCACCATTTCTTTACAGTTTTTCACCATTTGAAAACTTTTTTTGCAGTTAACTTAATTAGTAATGTGACAAATTAATTAAAACATTTTCATTAATTGAAATAACATAAACATTAACTGAATTTTTTTTTTTATAAAATAAATAAATAAATAAATAAAAATAACAATAAACTTATTTTATTTCGGCTAATTGCCAAGGCAACATTTCTCATTTTAATTTAATTTTAGTTGAAGTACTACAATAACTAAAAATAAAGTAAAACTATAAAAATATTAAAAACGACAAAAACACACCACAAAATTACTAAAACTTTAACTAAAATTAAAACGAAACCAGAAAATTAAAATGAATATTAATATTACAAAAACTTTAAAGATACAGCAATGATACTAAAATAACACTGAAAAGTACTAATATTCCATGTAATCTCCAAATGAATGGAAAGAGTATAAGAGAGAGAAAAAAAAGCATCAGACTGTTTAACATTAAATGCAGTCATGCTGAAATTATAAGCCTTATCAATATTAGCATATCATATCAGCATCTTACAGTTGGGAGTTGGGAATTTGGCTGACAAATGAAAGAGAAGGGCGATAAAAGTGTGTCTAAGCGTGTTTGTGTGTATGTCTGTTCTTTCAGGATTAAATCTCCCGCATGCCAGTGAGACAAAGGACGACTTCAGTTTTACGGACTTAACAAACTCGCCATTCAAAGGAGGAATGCACGCACACACACGCATTGAGCCAAGTTGAAAAATGTCCAGCTGTTGTGATCAAAGCTGCAAAGCTGAACTAGATAGAGAATGTGTGGAGGGGAAAAATAAAAAGAGAGAGAGAGAGAATCCAACACAGGAGAATTAAATACTTTCCAGTCAAAGGCATTACTTCAGCTCTATGATACATGGTCTTAAATATGTCTGTAATAAGATTTAGCTCTTATTTGAGCTTTATATGTGACACCTGGGCTTCTTGCCTTCATGACCACATGCACATGATTTCTTTGCTGTATTAAAGACTCGTCCACTAGACATTCTGCACAACAGCGTCAAAACACGCAGACCAAAAATAACACTTTCACTGTGTAGGTATTCAGCACATTAAAATAGCTAAGGAGGGTTTCAGTCCATTTGTGGTCTTAATATGGCAATATACACACTCAACACATGCAATCAATCAATCAAACAAACAGCTGGAGGATTGAACTAACAGCCGTTCATTTGTGACTCACAATAAAATAACCAAAATGGATGTGACAAGAAAAGCATTCAGAGATCTGCTGAACTAGTTGTGTGAATCCAAAATGTCCCTTTCTAACATAAATCACATTATTTGACAATAATATGCTTTGGACATGACATAAATCTTTTGTTTTCTGACATTTACATGAATGTTCATTTTTAAAGATTCACTGTACAAAACAGTTGCTGCCTTAAATCTTTATATAATCAACTTGGATGTTTAAGTCATTTCAACTTAAATTACATTCAACTGACTTTTTTTTTATTAAAAAAAAGTTCAAATTGACCTTATTTTGATGAGTTAAAGCAGAGTAAAAACATTATGTTGTCAATTTATTGATCTCACGACTTTTTACAGTGTTGTTATTATTTTATAATATATAAATAAAATAATGTTTAATGTTATTGGTTTTAATATTCAATTATTATTTTTATTTATATTAATAATTTTAGATTGCAATTAAGGTAAAGTATTTAATGCTGTATTATTTGTATATTTTATAAGCTAAAATAAAGGAAAAGAATATTTAACATTATATGTTTTTATTATTATTTTATAATGTAATTATTTAAGGGAAAGTATTTAATATTAGGTGCTGTATTAATTTTTTATACGTTTATTGTTTTTATAACATTACTGAAAGGAAATTAAAATATTTCTGCTATATACCGCTTTATTTAAATATTAATATTAAATATTTTTGTAATTATTTAAGGGAAAGTATTTTAGATCCTGTCTTTTACATTTTTTATTTAATTATGTAATGGAGGTGTCAAATTGTAGATACTATAACTGGCCACCATTTCTTTTAGTTTCCTCACCATTTTTATCCGCTTTTTTTTATCACATTTGTAACTTGTGTAACATAAGCACAGTTTACTGATTATGCTGCGGTTTATGCAGTATTTGAAATGTTTTGTTGCTCCATTCAGTGTTCCTATGTAAGCCTTTGTTCCTATTCTTTGCCAAATTGTGTCATATAGTAAAAGAACAGTAATAAACAAACCAAAATGTTTGCTCTGATAATTTGGTTGCATGCTTTTCATTCTCAAGCTCTAATTAAATGAATTTCAGTTCAAACTGACCCGATTACATAACACATTCTTTCCTCGTCCACATTCATTTGGACACAGGCCCACACAAAAGTGTCTTTTGTCCAGAGACAGAGAGAAGAATAGCGTCCACTGTCTCCACTCCATCTCCATCAAAGTGCTCACTACTACACACATCCACTCACGACAAGAGCACCACATCCATCTCTTTTTGTTTTAGTACCTCCCACGGTTGCTTGATAAATCTCCTAGGCCTGATGAGAAAGTGGCAAAGCTTAAATCACCAATCTGAGGTAAACTACAGAACAAGTCAAGTGTAAATGAGCTTTAGAAAAGAGTGAAAGCAAGATGTTTTCCACAAAACACCCCACTGGTAAAGTAGTGCTCTGCTGTTTGTGAGAAAACACATGAGGAATGCCAAACACTGACAGAACCAACAAAATATAGGGTAGTCAGAGCACAAATATTGGGGTTTTAAATGTGTTTGTCTTTATCAGTAAAGTTTTTGCAATGCAAATAACTAATTAAGGTCTTCAGACATAGTGTCCAAGGGCCAGCTGAAACAGGAAACATTCACATACAAACAAACTAAAAGTGCACAAACCGTGCGTACACACACACACACACACACACACACACACACTTGTGTGTGTGAAAACCACTGGCCTTTTTCTTGCCATCTCAGCAGTTTGATGCACAAAATCAAGCATGTACTGTGAACACATTAAATTGAATTTTTTTTATATCAGTATTTGTGTCCCATTGTCCAGGAAAAATATCTAAACATCCTCAAAACAAGATCAATTCAAGTTCATTTGGTCATTTTTCTGGTTATTTTTTTTATATTTTTACCCAGGTGCTGGGTATTGGCAGATTTATTTCATTTGTTAAGCATCCACTTTTGATTGCATTTAATAATATATGATGAAACGAGAAATCTGTTTTGCTTGATAAAGATACTTCCTCTGAAAACAATTCTTCATGTCATAAATACAATTTCCATAAAAGAGAGGATATTTACAAGTTTTTACTATAAAGACCGATATAGTGTTAAAAAATATATTTTCAGTGTACTAAAGATGTAATAAAAAATTTGAGAAGGGAAGAGATGGGAAGAGAAGAGAAAAGAAGAGAAAGTCTTCTCCATAGTGAGGGGGATGTTCACACATAGACTTCATGCCGACAAGAGGACAATTCAAGTCTGCCAGAGATGGATACAGCAAATGGCTGAGGTATTAGCATACAAAGACACAGGCAAATGCACACAGGCACAAACACACACACACACACACACACACACACACACACACACACACATACACACAAATGCAAGCACGAGTCAAAAAGTTGGGTCAAAATGACAAAATCTTTTCCTGCATACCTAGAGAAGCAGTCATGCTGAAGTGTTCCTCATAAGAGCTAATCATCCACAGATAATTAGCTGGACTTGCCGGCCACTGCTGCACGCTTACTTTGTTTCCCAGTGTCACTCTTTCATGGCCCCAGTCTGTAACGTTGCCTGCTTTGTCACTTATTCCACCTCACATTATCTCTCTCTCTCTCTCGTGCTGTCCGCTTCCCGGCACAAACACTGACCATGGGCTGCACGTCACACAGTTGCTGTTCTGTCCAACTCTGTCCCCTTCCTCTCTCCTTCTCTCTACTCATTTGTGTCTAGCCTGAATGAAGTCATTGAGATTTTGGAATTCTGTTAAACCCCAGATGGAAAACTACTTCACGTCATTCTTCCAGCGGGACTGGTTGACTGACTCCAGCCTTGAGGAGGGAGGGAAGGGGGAGGGATGAAGGAAAGGAAGAGGGAGGGAGGGAGGGAGGACGGACGACTGCCTCCAACTGGCATGAGGCAGAAAGGCAGTGAAAGACCCCCATGGTTTCATTAGCATATGAGTTCATGAGTGCTCTCCAGCCTTTGATAGGCCATTCAAGCATTGTTCTCCGCAGACTCTCACAGTCTGTTTCACCTAACCAAACGGCAGCGTTGGGGTCAGGGGTGAGGACGTCCTTTTATGGACTCCCTTATGTTATACAGCGCACAACATCTGCTTCTATGCAAAACAGTCATTTTCCTCATGTGTATTTTGGGCTTGTTTTGGAGTAAAAACATGCAAGCATCCTTATCTTTACATGACAAAGACTACATGTAGTATGACTTTGCGCCTTTGCTCCGACTTGGCAGAAAATTTCACTCATTTAAATATCGATCTAACTTAATTTAATGAAGTTTTATGATCAAATCAAACTGAACAAAAGCTACTGGAATCAAAATAAACGTAAAAAGTTTTAGTCATTTGAGAGTAAAATTAAGTCTGTACTTCAAAACGTGGGGAATACAATCTATATGACCAGAACAATGTTTAGGATTTTGAAATGTGATGATCTAAAATAAATCAGACACATACTTTAGATTCTTCACTTTTTATAAGTCACTAAAATTATATAATAACAATTTGTAATTATTTTTTTACATTTAATTAGAGAAATGCAAAACAGGGTGAAAAAATATTTGAGAGACACATTCTCAAGTACGAGGTTTCTAAAGTGAATTTATTTTGTTTAAAGATGTTTATGTATTTTTATACGCCACTGTTCAAAGGTTTGGTTCAGTAAGAATTTTTCAGCAAGGATGCATTAAATTTTAATGAAAAATCCTGTTTTGGGGGTATTTTTAATGCAGCCTTCGTGAGCATAAGAGATTTCTTTCAAAGACACATAAAAAAATAAAAAAAATAATTCAACAGTAGTATATATAAAAATAAATAAATAACATTTTCAAACAACTCACAAGAACTCAAAAAGGGGAAAAAAGCTCTTAAATCATAGACAAAACTCCCAGCTAAATTTAACTTTATATCTAAATTCAATTGCTAAGGAGAAAATTCATATTTAGATTGTTGTTATGAAAAAA
The DNA here is from genome assembly GCF_965113295.1 of Leuciscus leuciscus. Taxonomy (NCBI): domain Eukaryota; kingdom Metazoa; phylum Chordata; class Actinopteri; order Cypriniformes; family Leuciscidae; genus Leuciscus; species Leuciscus leuciscus. Next base: position 23,968,028 of record NC_138743.1, read on the forward strand.
AACTTTTCCTGTTTCCCCTTTATCAGACCTTTTGTGACCTCAGCCACTGTAGCACATAAATCCATTTAAAGGGGCAGTGCTTTTTCCTTCCTTCCCCCTCAAAAGTCTGTGTAAATATTTGCATGTGTCTGTCAGTGAGAGTTTGACTGTAAGAGCTTCTATTTTCTCCTGTTTATTTAGACACTTAAACATAGATGGGCTAAAGTTACATAACCTTCAAATCTTCCCACATCAGGAAATTAAAATATACAACATCCTCCGTCCTCTGGGCCAACTTGCTGAAGGCCGGATGTGCTGAACATTGTATAATGAAACTAATTTATTTTATTATCACTGTTTATTGTTTTTATTATTTTCATGTAAAATACTAAGGAATCTTGTAATGACCAAAATTGGACTATTAGACAGGTACTCTGACTTAAATATTATATATTATTTAATTGTAAAAACATTTAATTCTATGACTTCAGTCTGTAGCTGAGAATTTGTGTCTATCTATCAATATTATTTATACAGTAAAAAGTAAAATGTATCGTATAAAAAGATACATACAAGATACAAAAATCCACAAATAAAAATAGTATTTTTGGATGTGTGAGGTATGTTGTAATATAATGTGGCATAATGTGGTCTCCATTGCTCTTGCAATCTATCTTTATTCCCATGTTTTCCTGTGCCTCCTCATTAAGATTTAATCAGGCAATAGTATTTCCCTCATTAAAAGTTACATAACTGATGGAATGATTTTTTTTTTTTTTTTGTGTTATTTGAATCTTAGTCTAGGTTTTTGCGAAAGTGATGATGTATTCGACTATGATTAATATTTGTCTTTGTTTTTTGTTTATTTTTTTTGCATTAGTTTAACAAATATGGAGTTGGCTGGTAAAAAAAAAAAAAAAAGAGAGCTTCATTGATGCAACGGTATGTCTAAAACTGAGTTCACATTTCGCCATCAGACTCTTGGCTCAAGTATGTGTCATGAATTATTAATTTTTTTGTGCTAATTAGTTGCTCGACAAAGGGCAGTTGTTTCACAGTGAAAAAAGAAACGGATGAGACAGGACAACAACAACAAGCTACTGGAGATCGCAAGAACAATAGGCGATAAACAAAGTATTGTGTGAGGGGGTTAAAGGAGAACTTGGTAACTTTTTTAACTTAATAAAACTGTCTAGAAATCATTTGGATGGTTAAACAACCTGTTCTGGTGATATTGGTGACTTTCCCCGCTCCCCCCAGCGTTCCCAGGCGGAAAACCAACCTTGCAACTTGCAACACTACCGTCCCGGCAAGTTAGAAATTGGAAGTCTCGTGAGAAGCGAGAACTAGAACGAGAACGAGTGCGAAACACAAATTGCTTTACGGCAATTCGACATAAACACACACGCATGTATGATGTATTACCAGATTACCCACCTCGGTAGACATAGCTCCACGCGATACAGTTGGCTTGCTCCGATCAAAACAAACGCACATGAGCAGCGGTAGAGAGGGGGAGGAGGCCGCCGCAAATGAGTTTTTTACGACTGTGTTGTGAAATATACGCCCCCCCCACAGCTGTAGGGGGAGCTCGTGGGGAAAACATGTGACAACAAAAGGGAAAATCAGCGAAGAAGTGACTAGAGTTCGCTAGAGTTACCGAGTTCTCCTTTAAGAGATAGCTGTAACATTTTTATCAAAACTTCTGGAGATAAATAATGCAAACAACAGACAAGGATGACATTTTCTAGTGCACGTGTCGAGAGCGTCTGTGTTTGTGCACAATATGAAATGGAAAGTACTTTAAAAGGCTGTGTGTTTACATGTATGCATTGCATACTGTTCGCGTCAAAACTAAAGTATAATTTGGGGTTAATTCTAAGCACCCAGTTCCAAGTTCCCAAAGCACTGAATGGCCAGGTTTACAGGAAGTATGCATCCTGACCCAGAGGGCCACTTCCTGTAGCAGAGTTATTTTGAGCAGCACAGATATTGTGACAGCAGCAAGACAAACTTTGCTACAGGGGACCGCTTTTAAAGGTCAAATTTGTGCAAAATACAGTTGAATTATTTCCTTGAATGGATTGACCAAAGACATACACAAAACAATATTCGCACACATTCTCATCCTCTCATGTAGATGCAGACATAATTTTGCTAAAGTAAAAGGAAGTAGCATAAGGATGTAGCCACTATGGTAGCTGATTACCTTGCCATATTGGAGAGCTCATGTGGTGTCTACTGGTTTGAGAACCAGGTCTTGAAGGGATGAAGTCATGTGCACTCTTCACTGTGAGGAGAAAGTGACATTTAACCACATTAAGTAGTGTTGTGCCACAGGGTTCTATCCTTGGACCAATTAAATTTTCATTGTATATATGTCTATTAGGCAAAATTTTCCATAAATACAACATTTTGTATCATTTATAATGTTGATGATACACAACTATATATTTCACTCGATCCAAGTGGGTCTCAATTTTGTTCACAAGTACATTGCTTTGGTGAGGAGAATGCCTGGTTGCCAGTCATTTTCTCCATCTTAACCCTAATAAGACAGAGTGTGTTTTTGGATCTCTTTCTGCCATCAAGGAGACCAAGTAGGCTAGCCTCTATTTCATCAAGCGTTTCTGATTGTGTTAAGAACCTGGGTTTTATTCTAGACACTTGCATTAGTACTTCATAAGCAGGTTACCAGTGTTGTTAAGGCTGGCTTCTACCGACTTATCTCCATATTGAAATCGATTTGTACTACTACATACACGGATACCGTAATTTATGCATTTGTCACATCACATATTGTTTAATTTGCTAGATACAGGTATTTCTCAGTGCCAATTAACCCATCCTGACCTTTTGGTTTTTCAACAAAATGCTAGAAGATTGAGATCATCTAACTAGATGGTGCTCCTTGTTCATAAAACCAGATTAAAATCAAAAGGGTGATATGGCTTTTTCTGTTATTGCTCCCTGATTGTAGAATTCTGAGAATACTGTTAAATTACCTTAAAAGGTATTACTTTAGTACTACACTATATTGTTTTCATAAGTGACCACAAAAGGGTGCCATGATATCTTTAAAAAGACTACATTAAAAATATTACATGAGCACTGAGCAGAGGGTTATAAGACTGTGAAAGGCTTCACATGTCATGCTTACCATATGGAGAGGGGGGTGTCACAGGAAATGCCGGTGTGGGCGGAACTTGATCAAGCCCCACCCACAGTGGGCTGTCAACCTCTGGAGGGTGGTCACCAAAGTCAACAGTGTCAGTGTGATATAGACCTCTCTGGAATAGACAAAAACACACAAGGCATTGTTGTAGGACTGTTCCAGGTTCAACACAAGTTTAACTTGTATTTTAGTTGACTGGGCAGAAGTTTGTACAGGGTTGGTGAGCGATTCAGTTGCACTAGTTTTGAGGCTATACATTTATGAAGTAATTGTGCAGGTATAAATATATGTGTATTTATACCGGAGATGGTGTGTCAAAGGAGAATCTCTGGATGTTCTGGATTTGATTACCACCCGCACTCCGCAGCACAGAGTATTCAGAGACATCACTGAGCTGTTTCTGTCTCCAACCTAGAGAGAGAGAGAGAGAGAGAGAGAGAGAGAGAGAGAGAGAGAGAGAGAGAGAGAGAGAGAGAGAGAGAGAGAGAGAGAGAGAGAGAGAGAGAGAGAGAGAGAGAGAGAGAGAGAGAGAGAGAGAGAGAGAGAGAGAGATGAGTTATTTAGTAGGCATTCACAACACATTTGACTGTGACCAGTCATTCAGAAATCTCACTCTTATTCATAATTTTCGAACAACATCAAACAAAGTTAATGTGCTTCATACAGCATGACCTAAAATAGAATGTTCTTATACAATGCTTGTTTTGATAAGATCCATGAGGAGAAGCCATTTACGTCAGGACTGTAAGAAAATACATTCCACAATAAATAAATGAATAAACATTAAATATAGATACATAAAAATTTAATAAATACAAATAAATAAATAAATAGGCCTATTAATTAAATAAGCAAATAATCATGAAATAAGTGTTAAAATAATATTAAATAAATATTAAAATAAAATAAATAAATGTAAATAAACAAGTAAATGCATACATGCATGAGATTTTTAGTGTTCAAAATAAACTGTTGTATACAGTATAGGTGGTTAAATTTTACTAGACCAGTAACAAATATGCAAAACAGAAGCATTTTCATACAATTTCCATCATAAATTGTATCATCACATAAAAGTATGACCAAAACGGTTTTCATAATGTCTTTTTTAGTTTCTGTATTTTACTTTAATACCAGCACCAAATGAAAAAGATGCATGAAAAAGAAAACTAATGAATCATCTTCTCTAGAATTGTTTGAAATCCAGAGTGAATTTTGCTTCAGTGGAAGCAAAAAAACCAGACTGTCTGTACAAAGACTCATTTTATCAATAACACAAATTTGCTTATTTGATAAGTGACAATCTATTCTAGAGTCTTAAAAATTCCTATTCATTTTACATGACATTTCTTGGTTATCTAATCTTTTTAATCCTAAACTTTGATTATTTTCAGGTAAAAAAAAAAATGTTTTCCCAGTTTTTCATAATGACTATAAAACATGGTAATAATTGATTACAAATGGCCAACAGTACAGGCTCTGTTAACTATCACTTTAAAAATCCTCAAGACTCAGCGATGGGGAAAGACAACATGTTTTGTGTGTCAGGAGACACTCACTTCAAAAGCATTCCTCAGCCCTTACACATGTGTATTCAAACACACACACACACACACACCACAGGGCATATATCTAGTGACATACTATAGTAATAATAACACTCTGCGTAGATTTCTGTTCAACAGGATGAATTCACCACTCAACTAAGGGACTACATTCCAGGTGCCAGAGCTGCTCTGACATGGGCTGATACTGCTGAAAGGATCTTCTAAAAGAATAGACAGGAGACACATGCAAGGCAGGGGACACACTTCAAAAGCAACAAGACCCGTTCAGTCTGCTGAAGTCAAACAAGCCAGAGTATTGAGTTTATGTGGAGACTTCATCACAGATGTGTTTCATAAAGAGCAGCAGTCAATATAACATTATTAGGAAGTCACTAAATAGTTGTCCATGGCAGTGTTAATACACCACTAGAAATATTATTATGTCAAATTTGAAAGAAAAAAGCAGCTCAGAGGTCACATTTGCAAGATGCAAGCACTCCATTCTAGACCTGGATGTTTATACATTCAAACACAGTCACACTTACACACACGTGCACACATACTCACTGAAATGAAAGGCAGGACTTTATTTTCTTTAGAAAACCTGTCAGGAGCTGCACATAGAGAACCATTGTATGTTACTTGTGGGCATTTATTAACATAATTTAGGCCAGTGCCAATAGCAACCTCAATGGAAACATCAGCTCAAAGTCACTAGACTGCAGGCTCAGAAATCAACCAGTGAACAAGACAAAAATGCCACTGAAAGCTACAAAAATACATATATATATATAATTGAAATGTATATACATACACACTAGGCCTTCCATTCAAAAGTTTGGGGTCGGTAACATTTTTATATGTTTTTGAAAGAATTTGAAAGTGAGTTATACTCACCAAGGTGGCGTTTATTTGATTAAAATTACAATGAAAACAGTAATATTGTATAATAATATTACAAATTAAAGTTTTCAGCATTATTACTCCAGTCTTCAGTGTCACACGATCCTTCAGAAATCATTCTAATATGCTGATTTGATGAGCAAAAAACATTTCTTATTATCAATGTTGAAAACAGCTGCTGCTTCACACTTTTTTTTTCAGAATTATTTTTCATGCTGTTATTTTGAATGTTCAAAATAACAGCATTATTTTTTATAAAAAAAAATATTTTGTAACATTTTAAATGTGCTTACTGTCACTTTTGATCAATTTAATGACAAATACCTTACTGATCCTCTTCTTTTGAACTGTAGTGTAAATCTAATAAACACCATATTGTTGGATGCACTATGATATATTTTTACAGTTACTTTTATATTTTATATTGAGTTGATTTTACAACCATAACAATGAAATGCTGAGCAATTAATTAAATTAAAAGTATTTGATATAAACTGACAGCATGCTATGGGTTTTAGGTTCAGACAAAAAAATTTAATGAACACTGTTTGCTCTTACCTGATAGGTGGGATTTGGACCTTCCACCTGAGTGCGTCTTTCCATTGGTGTGAAGGGAGGCTGAGCGGGTCATGTTACTCGTTGCCTGTGTGGGGATTGGCTCAAATTCAGGATCAAGGTCCAGGATCAGCTGATTGAGCTGTTCGATTGATTGATCTATATCCAAAGCCAGTGTTGCAAACTCATCATCCTTCTCTGGTTCTGACTGCACCTCTGGAAAGCCGTTGTCTGGTAGTGAAGGTTTGCTTGCACCTCTTTGGAGCTCCGTCTTCTCCTTGTGTTCCAGTCTGTCTGATGGAGTGTGTGTGTAAGAGGTGGACTGCGACACCGACTGCTGCTGTTTCACCCACATATGTGTCTGATATCCAGTAGTTACTGATGAGTGTATGAGTGTGTTTGAGGAACTCACATTATCTCTAAATATGGCAGGAGAAGCTCCAGTTTGACAATCATGTGATTGGATAGAGTTCTGACATTCACCTGAAGACAAACCAGACAGTTCCTTTGAAGATAGTGTGTCTTTAGAGTCTGAAACAGCAGCAATGCCGTCATTAGGGGTGGTGATGTCGTCGTCATCATCTATAATATCTGTCTCCCGCTCTATGAACATAACTTTACCGTTTAAATGACTGGAATGATCAAATGTAGCTTGACTGGCTATAGGGTCATGTCTTGGGATGCCTAGAGAAGGTTGTTCCTCCTCCATTCTGAGCCCAGGATTACCTCTGTGGAGCTGAGTATGCTCCTCAGAGCTGTAGCTGATCGTGAGCCCAGAGGCTTGTCCTCCAGTCCACTGGGAGGAGCTGGAGAGTCCAGAGTCACTGCTCAGAGAATGGTTGCCTTCATTTGGCTTGGCTGTGGAAGAAAGAACAAAAATAATCAATACAATAGAATGGTGCGGGGATTACATAAATGTGTAGGCCAACCCGGAAGTTAGCATCACTGGTTCCCTCGACAAAAACCCAATAGGATTATTCCTTATTGCAAAAAATAAGCTCTATGATCACCAAAAGTTTATGATACTTACACGTTTTGACCATCAAGAGCATTTTCACAAATAAACACAGCTTTTGTTAATTTTGATGTCCAAATACAATCGCCTGAAGTAAAAAGCTAAATGTAGGATCTAAACTAAATACACCACACCACTGTCACATGACCTCAACATCACCACCAATAAGCTTCCGACAAATTATTTCAGTTTTTATCGAAGGAATAAAACCCTAAGTTAAATCTGTTCAGCAAATAGCGATTGTGTCTCTTCATAAAATTTGGACTAAACCACTCAATTCCTATGGATTACTTTTACGATCTCTTTATGAACTTTTTAAAGTGTCAAAGTTAGGGCTGCACGATTAATCGAAATTAAGGCCACATCCACACGAAGCCAGAGCTTTCCCTATCCGATATTTTTTTTCCCCGTTCAAAAAAAAAATTCCGTAAACACGGCGTCGTCTCAAGAAATATCTGCGTACACACGAAACCACTGAAACCGACTCAAAACGATGTAGTATACATGCCAGACCAGTATGTGGCGCTGTAATTCTGCCACAGACATACACTAAAAATGGAGAAGAAGACTTAAAGCATGCGCATAAACCTTGCGCGCTGTATACTATGGCTGTATACAACAATAATATTGGGCACAGTAGCTTATTTTTTTCTTTTCTTTTTTCTTTTTTAATCAAGAACTTTGTTGAACAATATGAAAAACCATAAATGTAGTTGCTGTGACTTAACGGTGTCTGACTAGTTGACACTTGGTGTGATGACATCATCGTTTCACAAAATGTACGGATTGGCCGTACACACGAAAACGCAAGGGCGGCGTTTTCAGATTTATCCACCTTGGGACCCGGTTTAAAAAAATAGCGGTTTCAGTCTCCGAAAAGGCCGGATCGGTGTGGACGAAACGCCAATACGATAAAAAATGTATACGTATACAGCAAAATGCGTCTCCGTGTGGACGGGCCTTAAACCACACATGATTTGGCAAAGGTTGCGATTATTTTATGCGCAGCTTGTCAGTGAAGCAAGGCTCTGTGATCAGAAGTAAATGCTGCTCGATCTGAAAGCCAGAGGACGCTCTCATTCAGAAACTCCAAATAGCAGAAGTAGATAACGCACATTATTCTAGGAAATCCCTATGGGCTTCTTACTATCTGTAGCTGAATAAACAGAAGATTGAAACGCTTTGATTGATTAGACATGACTAATAAACACACGACTAGGACAATATATCAGGAGTTCTTCAAGCCTCCTCAGGTATTTTCATGATGATAAAGTATATTTATACTTCAATGCTAATCGACATAGCCTTTATCACTGTATGGAATACTATGAAATAATATGTTGTGTGCCTTATTCTGTGTAAGAAGCCACATCATCTCACAGAAGGATGTTTCAAAACATTATGAATTGAGTTGGGAGTGAAAAACATGTTATTAAAATGTTGTCTATTGTTGGACAAGAGGTTCATAAATGCTTCTCATGTTTGGAAAGATTTTTGATGTGTGTTGCTTTTTCAAATGCACGACTCAAACTCGCAATGCTTTCAGATGGAGCAGAATTTCTACTGATCACTGACATCAATGCTTCACTGACAAGCTGCGCATAAAATATAAATCACAGCCTCTGCGATTTCATAATCGCTCTAAGCCAAATCGGTTTAAGTGTAATTTCATGTTAATTGCGATTAATCGTGCAGCCCTAGTCAAAGTGGTAGTTGCGTAGTTGTCAATGGAGGGACAGAATCGCTCAGATTTGATCAAAAATAACTTCATTTGTGTTCTAAAGATGAACGAAAGTCTCATGGGTTTAGAATGACATGAGGGTGAGTATGATGACAGGATTTTCATTTTTGGGTGAACTAACCCTTAAAGTAATTTGTGTATCTACGTATATCACTCTCTGGGCTATATCAATTTATACTGACACCTATTGGTGTGGATGAAACATCATGCAAAAGCAAAAGATTTCAGCAACAGATGCGATTGTAGAGATTTTCACAGTTGGCCTCTCTGATATGTGAATGCACTTCATTTTAAACATGTTTATCAGAGGTATTTCACCCACTCCTCCTCCATTTAGCCCTGTGTGTCATAGTCTGGGATACGGTGGTGATGTTAACACGTCTCTTGCGAGTGTCAGACACCTTAGTCATCACACAAATACACAGATCTAGATGTCTTTGTGTGGCCGTTGTGTGTGTTCTAGCAAAGACACATCAGTCAGCCAGCGGCAGCTGAACACAGATCTCGGCAGATAGCATCATGTGTCATGACACACTCACACACACTCATGACTGATAACACATATATACCGTTCACAATAAAGCCAGCATCGCACATGCAGGCTGTACAAATGCACGTAAACACCGACATTTAGGTCAATTTTTACAGTTGAGAGCTGTAGGAATTAATTATTTTTATAGGCAAAAACCAGGAAACGAGTTTATATTGTAGCACTACCGGTTACATCGTCCTGAACTCAATGAGTTTTTGGATAAATGCCTGAAATAAGGTATGTGGTGAACACAAGCTCAAGACATTTTCATATTTTATTCTACAACATAAAATATTTCATAACACCCCCTTGTGATTTGTTAAAGGTTTTAGTTGTCTTGAAAAAGGTGATTGCTAACAAGTGTCTAAATGGGACTGAAGAGGTTGTCGGAGAATTTAAACGTCATCATAATGAACAGATGTGTAAACTCACTTACTCACTAGTCCGCTTTCACAGCCTTATAGTGTTTATAATCAAACTCTTGCAAACGATTCTAGCTCAAACTTTCATGGTAAAAGTTTTTTAAATAAAGACTGAAAGAGTTTACGTTATAGCCTAAGTTTAGCTTTTTACTTCTGTTGATTGTATGTAGGCTTCAAAATTCATAAAAGTTTCATTTGTGACATTTAAGATGTCTAAAATACAAGTTCATCATTTGTTATAATGCACTGAATGTGTACATATGTTTTTACATATGTTTTCTGCAATTATACATTTGACCCTACTTCTTAACCTAAACATACCACCAAACCCGTCCCGTTCCATACCTGTACCCCACCTCAATAGCAGCAAAAGTGTTTTGCAATACAACATGAACACATTAAGTACACTGTACCAAAGTATATAGTAGTTAAAGACACCTAGACTGATCAGAAAATGGCAAAAGTATGTCAACTGGTGAAAAACAGACACTCTTTAACTAAACCAGTAAAGCTTCTCTAGTCTCAAGAGGCTGAAATCCAAATACCAGGCATGCATGATAAAACGCCACAGCTGGCAACTCTCTCTCACACACACAACAACAACTGTGATTCAATAGTCACCATACTATCATACACACTTTATCATAACCTAAAATAAATATATAATAGACCACTTGATCAAAACTAACTAGCTCAAAGCCTCAAATGGACCAATGCATTAACAACATACTTGACTTTGACTCTGACTTTGAATCTAACAAAAAGTCCTTTCTTGGTCCATATTATTTCTTAATATTCTGCCAATGTTTCATCAAAGCGCTTTTAGACTACATCAAATACAAAACGGGAAACTCTCAAAAGTAATTCAAAAGTGACTTATGCTGCAAATTTTCCTGATAAATGAAGCACAACTGCATTCATTTATCACAAGAGCTTTCAACAAGTCAAAAAGTGTATTGTGTATCCCACCTCCTCGCACCGCTTCAAAAATGCACGGAGCGGCACAAACCTAATGCTTTCCAGAAACATCCTCTCGAATCAGACCCAAAGGTATCTGAGAGGACAACAGATGACTTCGACCATAGAAACGATTACAAAGAGCAAGATAAAGAGACATCTGATAGAGTCACAAGTGAAAAGAGAGATCATACAATAGCCTACACAAAAAAGAAAAAACAATATTTCTTGAATGAATAAAGAAAGGGGGGAAAAGACAAGCAGTCCTGACCGTGTTTATCCTGCAGGCGACTGTTCCCATTTTGTCCTGCATGCTCTCTCTTTCTGTCCTTCTCTGCTCATGCAGTTTTAAACAGACAGGCAGCATGCATTCTTTCCCATAAGGTGATAACAGCTCCCCTGGGTCTCCTTTTCTTTCCTCTTCTACTTTTTCTTTCTCTCAGTCAATCTTTTTCCTCCCTTTCCCCTGTTTTCCCTCCTCCCTTTTCTCTTACAGTGCTGCTCGCTCTCCCCGTCGCTCTCTCTCGCTCTCTCTCTCTCTCTCTCTCTCTCTCTCTCTCCACCTCCACACACAGGTAACCCCTTTCAGGTGCCCCTCATGGGTGTACGGGAAAATCCTGGCTTGGGAAGCATTATTCCGCTTGAACCAGCCAATGCTCCTTGGAATACAGCTGTACACACACACATATGCTTGTTGTAGAGCGCGCATGCATGGACCCTCCGAGGACCTTGAGCCCTCCAAATATGGAGTGGGGAATGTAAACACAAGGGCGGAGTTATGTGTGGGTGGAGAGACGGAGCGCAAAGAGACACAGAGCGAAAGAGAGAGATAAGAGAGGTATTGATGTACTAAAGAACAAGAAACACAAAAAAAACCCACAAAATGATGAAAGAAAGATTGAAAGAAAGCAAAAGAAAGATAACAGGAGAGAGAAAAAAATAGTATGAAACTTTGAGCGACTGGCAGTAGCATTTCCTTCAGACTGTTTGTCGCTGCAACTGGCAATAATTACAGACATACAAGTGTGTGTTTGTGAGCGTGTGTAATTCTATATTTGAGCTTAAGTATTGTAAATGGTAAAGGCTGTTTGTGCACCAACCATGAGGCATCTCTAAATTACACGGCTGCTTGGGACGGAATCACACAACCAGATGTGCATCAAGACTCACACATGCACACACACATTAAGCTGCTGGGATTTATTTTTTTACAGTTGTGAAAAGAAACTCCCCGCCTTTAAATATCTGGCCCTGGAATTTCCAATTCTTGTGCAGAGGGCCACCATAACAAGTGTGATTTAATAGTTCTCTGATCACTGAACTTTAACTGGACAAAGAGAACAAAGTTCATTTTCATAAAGTTAAACACTCACTATGTTCCGCTCCCTGAAGCGGATTACTTCTGCAAAATTCTATATTATGTGTAGGGGAAGATGGGGTAAGATGTGCCAGCAACCCCGAATTTTGTTATGTTGTTATGTCAAGATTTTTTTTTTAAAGAAAAGCAAGGATGCATTAAATTGACCATAAAGTGATGGTAATAATGATACAAAAGATTTCTATTTCAAATAAATCCTGTTTTATTGTTTCACAAAAATATTAAGCAGGACAACTGTTCAACATTGATAATAAGAAGAATAATTTTTCATATGAGAATGATTTCTGAAGGATCATGTTACACTGAAGACTGGAGCAATGATGCAATTTTTTTTTTTATTAAAATGTAAAAGAGTTATTTTAAATTGTAATAATATGTTACAAAATTATGAACTGTTTTTGTATCTTTAAAAAAAACATTAAAACGTCTTAGAGTGCCCTAACTTTTGAACAGCAGTTCACCATATAGTTCCCATTATTTTAAGCCTTCAAATTTTTCTTTATTTTTGAGGGAAAGGAAGATTTTTACAAGCTAAATACTGTTTAGTACATTAATGCATTAATTTTCTACATGCTTGATAAAATGGTGTTTACATCTTTGATATTTATTTTTGAGGTAGGTAAATTTGTTTAGACATCGTTGGCTTGTAAAGAAAATGATTTAAATTTAAATAAAAACTTATTTAATTTTTTTTTTCTCTTTTAAAGTAACAAACTACTCCCAAAATAACAAAAACTTTGTTCTAATGCCACAAAATAAAATTGTCAATAAAATCATTATCCATCCAAAACATGAACTCTTCCAGAACAATCTTATTGTATATAATACGTTTTTCAGTACGATAAAATGTCAACCGTGTTATCATGATTTTACATAGTAACCATCTGATAACTTAAAGGTATAGCGGAGGATGTTTTACTTCCTGGTGGGTAGTCTAAACTATTGGTCCTCCTAATTGTCAATCATTCTGGTGAATCAATCAAACTTTTCAAAAAGTGGAGAGGGCGGGTCTTATCTAAAATTTGGAAAGATCCTCCGCTATACCTTTAAAAGTGGATATTTGTAAAATTATCAATATTAAAATAGCTTTCTAAAACTCACACTGTAGTTTCACAATCTTGATCACAAGGCTTGTAAAATCAAATCCGAAATATACAATGATCAACCCTGTTACCGTTAAATCTGTTTGCTTTCAGAATACATAATTATATCTCAATATAGATTATTACTTTGTCGTGTACAATTTATTAACACATTACAGTATGATTGAATGAATAAAATCTTTCAAAACTATTATTTTACATATCACCATATTATACCGGAAAGGGAAGCATTAAATAGAATGATCCAAAACCATTATGCTTGCTTTCAATGACATATCACACTGTACATTCGTAGGAATTCAACATATTTTCTTCTCTGCCTCATTTCTCTTTGTGTAGAAGACAACTTAAACTAAAACCGGTAGTAAATGTTAGCCCCCACTCTACTCTATACATGCTGGCCCTTGAATATCACGACTCATCATGTGGGTCTGTTATGTCTGAGCTCCATCCCACTGCTTTGATATTCTGACTCACTCTTCAGGACAAAACATCATATACTTTGAGCAGCTCTCTATTACTACGGTTCATTTAGTGCAGCAATGTTAACATTTACAATAATTACAAACCCTCAAAGGGAAACAGCCAAGGCAATAGCATGGAGCACTGTGGTGGTACTATGGTAACTGGCAGGTCATTATGGTCTGGAGGCCTCAGACCAAACAAGATTAGATTGGGGTCAAATACAAGAATTTTACTATTATTGTATAGGAGGTTAAGCTTTTCCACCCACCCTGAACAGTCCCGCACAGTCTCATATGTTCCAATTAACCTCAGCAAACAGTGCCCAGACTTAATAATGGCATTAGAGTTAAAGCGTGTTTCCTGTAGCAGACCGTTACTTGACAATTACTAGACCATTACAGAGACTTCATGTCTCGGAAAACTATTCTTTGCATCCTGAAATAAACACTGCTTACATGTGCATTCATGCTTTTGTTTTCCTCTCCTAAAAATAAATATCCACAATCGCATGGTTTCACCACGGAAGTCCCACAAGAGGCCTACGAAGTACTATGAAAACATGTTCCGAATTAGTGAATTTAAAGCCAGATTTAGTGTGCTTGTTGTATGTCAATAAAGACAAAGTGTATACAGACTTGTCTATTTGAAACATGCCTCCACAACATTCCAGAAAACAAAACAGATATGTGTCAAAAAAAAGAAAGATAAACTAACTGTGATTCATGATGATTCATAACATGCGATTCATGAGGAAAGAAGAAAGAGAGATTTAACAATTTAAATGTACAACAAATTATTGTAGACTAGTGATAATAGTCTAATATTTGGGCTTTTTGACCAATATTCATTATCACTTTGCCAATAAGCAGAACTTTTCCTTTGTTGTTTTCCTAAACGGACCAACAGTTTGAGGGAATACAAATGTTTAAATAAATTTCATTTAAGCAATTTAGCACACATCTCGTTTGCTATATATATATATATATATATATATATATATATATGTTATATATATATATATATATATATATGTTATATATATATATATATATATATATATATATATATATATATATATATATATTATACACAGTGGTTAGCTGTGTCATGGAAGTTTTGTGTTAATGATCTTATTACATAAATGCTTGTTCTCTTACGAGAGGTTCTCTCGTATTGCGCAAGTTGCTTACGCTACGGGAAAGTTCTCTTTTCTCGAGATATGAAGCCAGAAAATTATCCTTAATTTTTGTATTTATTGTCAACGCAGTGCAGCAGCTAGCAGACCTAGAGCGGCTGTCTAGCGCGCTCATTGTCTGCCGCGCGGCAACTGCAGCAGCCACCCACTGAGCCCCGCGTGACGTCACGCCCAATTGAGAGAGCCCAACGTCAGAGCCCGCCAGAATGGGCGTGGCTTTAGTGTATAAAAGGACGGGCTCGGGCGCTGCTTCCTTGATTTTCATTCTCTTCAGCGAAGCTCTACGCATCCTGAATCCTGAGAAGAAGCCGCCGCCGTGGAAACAAGCGACTAGCAAGCAGAGGAAAGCGTCTGAAGAAGCCGGTCGTCTTCGCCGCCTTCAGCCATCCGTGCCTGCCACGCTATCCGGCGACAATATCCTTTCACTGCTGTGTGTGTGTTCGCCGCCGCGACACACACTCCTTGTCTAAAAGAGCGTGAGCGTTTTTGTCAAAATGCCTCGCAGTTCCTGTGGCTCGAGCCGAGCCCTGCCATGTGATCTGCGCTCTCTGCCTGGGTCGAGATCACGCAGCTCTCGCTCTCTCTTCGGGAGGCTGCGTCCACTGCGAAGAACTTTCAATGTCGACCCTGCGGGCTCGACTTGAAGTGTTTGACGCCGAAGTCTCTGCATGCGTGGAAAATCAACGAATACCCGTTGCTTTTGCCACGCGGAGCTCTCTAAATCGTGGAATGCACCATTCTCCGCGAGACTCCACTCTCACGTTTCCTCTGCGCTCTCACAGGTTGACGGCGCCGTCGAGAAGGGGTACAACACTATGCCCCCAGTGGAGGAAGCGGTAGCAGCGCACCTTTGTCCGCCCTCTGCGGGATGGCGTTCAAAGGCTGCCCTCCCGTCTAAGGCTTGTAGAACGACGTCAGCTCTTGTCGGCCGCGCTTTCTCAGCCGCCGGGCAGGCTGCGTCCGCACTACACTCAATGGCAGTCCTGCAGATCCTCCAGGCCGATCTCCTCCGCGAGATAGACGAAAAGGGCCTGGACCCGGCCGCCATCACAGATTTAAGAAGCACGACGAAGTCTGCGGCCCAGGCGATTGGAAGGTGCATGTCGTCGCTCACCGTCACAGAGAGGCACCTCTGGTTGACGCTCGCCGACATGAGGGAATCTGAGCGCGCCACATTTCTCAATGCGCCGCTCTCCCCCACCGGCCTCTTCGGCCCAACGGTAAACGGGATCGTTGACCGCTTCTCGGAGGTGCAAAAGACCACGCAGGCAATGAACCTTTTTCTGCCTCGACGCTCTAGCTCTGCTGCAGGCCGCTCTCGAGATCAGCCTCCTGCGCGAAGCTCTAACCAGCATCCAGCACAGCCTCCGTCTTCGCAGCGACGACAGGGCGGCCTCCCTAGATCGCGCTCAGCCAGCCGTCACAGACCGCCTCCCCCGCGGGGACCCCGGCCCAAGATCGCGCTGAAGCCCGAGCACGCGAAGTCCTCCTAGCTGCTGCAGGGAGGAAGAGGCGGTTAAGTCCTGCTGCGGCCGGACCACCGTCAAAACACCCTGCTTTGTCAGTCCCCTTAAGCAAGGCTACTGCAGAAGTGTATTTGGCAGCCAACGAGCCGGTAAAATTACCCGCTCGCCTGCACACAAATGCTGTTTTCACGGCTACCCAGAGAAATCTCAAAAAGAGTGTAATATCTGGTTATCCGGCTCAAGCCGCTGGCATTTTAAGTGTAGAAAATGTGCCCACATCTCAGTGTTCACCGCTACACACAAGCATGATAACCCCCGTGTCTCTCACAGAGCCCACTCTCATAAAGCTGGCAAATGCCGCTCGAGTACTAAAAGTAGAAGATGTGTCCACGAGCCCGTGCCCACACCTACTCACTCGAGCTCTGTCACACGGCCAAAATGACCTCTTACCGGTCATGTTATAAATGTCGCTCACGAGCGCTCACACCCACTGACAAACATTTTACCCCCGGCGCTGCTCGCGCGTCCCAGTTTTCCCACGAAATGTTCCCCGGCCAAGAAAACCGGGACATTGTGTGTAAAACAACCAGCCTTCGCTGTCAGCGAGCCGCCGTATCCAAGCACCGAGAGCGCGCGCGCCGCGCTCATACCTCTGAGTCAGGTTATCGAACCCACGAAGTGCGGCAATCGAAACCCGGAGGTCATTCTGCCCTTAGCTGTACATGCAGAAGCATGGGAAGCTATTCCAGGTGTGTCAGAATGGGTGCTGAGCACAGTAAAACAGGGCTATTCGCTGCAGTTCGCTCGCCGTCCCCTGTGCTTTCAAGCACGGACCGAGGCGACAGTGAATTCGGAAGTAGCACACCTACTTCGTGCAGAAATACTGAAGCTACTGTGCAAAGGGGCCATAGAACCGGTACCTCCTTCTCTGAGCGAGGCAGGCTTTTACAGCCGTTACTTCCTCGTATCAAGAAGGACGGAGCTCTAAGACCTATCTTAGACCTGAGATATTTGAACAAAGCTTTTATGAGAAGACCGTTCAAAATGTTCACAACCAGACAGATACTCGCTCAAATTTGCCCGAGGGACTGGTTTATTTATCTTGATCTGAAAGACACGTACTTTCAGATACAGATAACACCCCGTCACAGGCCATTCTTGAGATTCGCCTTCGAGGGTCAAAGTTATCAATACACCGTCCTTCCGTTCGGCCTGTCTTTAGCACCCCGTACATTCACAAAGTGCATGGACGCGGCTCTCGCTCCCCTGAGAAATCAGGGTTTGCGAATTCTGAACTATCTGGACGATTGGCTGATTTTGGCACAGTCAGAGATGGAACTTATATCTCACAGGACAGTGCTTCTCAGCCATCTGGAAAGCCTGGGCCTCACGGTCAACTGGACCAAGAGCTCATTACTGCCCAGTCAGTCAGTTTCTTTTCTGGGAATAGAACTGGACTCTGTGGCAATGACGGCCCGTTTGTCAACACAGCGTGCGCGCCGTGTTCAACGCCTGGCCGCGTCTTTCCAGAAGGGCAGCACCGCTCCTCTGAAGAAATTTCAGAGAATGCTGGGCTGTATGGCGTCAGCAGCGCTTCAGCTGGGCTTATTGCAGATGGGTGCTGTCTCGTACCGAAAGGTCATCTCGACGGACGCCTCCAACTTAGGTTGGGGCGCTCTCTTCGAGGGCAGACTGGTCTTTGGCCTGTGGTCAGACCGAGAGAAACGCCTTCATATAAACTGTCTGGAGATTAGGGTTGGGTACCGAAACCCGGTTCCAATAGGGAACCGGTTCCGACGTAAACGGTAGTAACCAGACCGAATAAGAACGAAACTTTCGGTGCCTGATTTCGGTGCCTGACTTTTTTCACCGCCCCCTATAAAACATCTCGCGGCACGAATGATCCAATAACAAAACATCTCCAGTTAACCAGCAGAGCATTCATTTCGTTCGTTTGTTAAATAAGAGACGATCTAGCGCTGAAAATTCTTTTCTCTTGTGGCTCGCGCACACCGCACTCGGACGCGCGCTTCAATACGTTGCAGAGATCGATCTATTTATGAGGCGCCGTCTATATAAGAGTATGTGCTTGGAGAGTTTGTGTGTGCGTGCTCGCGTCTCAGATGAGTATGTGCGCGAGTTTGTGTGTGTGTGTGCTCGCGTCTCAGATGAGCATGTGCGCGAGTTTGTGTGTGTGTGTGTGTGTGTGCGTGCTCGCGTCTCAGATGAGTATGTGCGCGAGTTTATGTGTGTGTGTGTGTGTGTGTGATGTGCTCGCGTCTCAGATGAGTATGTGCGCGGTTTGTGTGTGTGTGTGTGCGTGAGCGACTTTAGATGTGACGTTGTGCATTTCATATAGTTAGAGCATTCAGCAGTATACATGCATGTGTGACTACTTAGTATATGTGTATGCAAGCGTTTTATGTGTGCGTGAATGAAGTTCGATTTAAGCCCTAGACGGCGCCTCATATCTATTAGTTCTGGTGAAATCACAACATATAATGCACACAAAGTGTCCCTGCTTGATATACAACCACTGATGAGCATTATCGGTTTAAAAAAAACTACGCATGCGGATTAGAACCCAAAACCTCTGACATTCTTGACTAAAGTTCAAGTTCAGCTGCAGTGTTCCTCTTCGGGTAAGTCTAGTATTTTAATGCCAACTGCAAATCTTGCATATCAAGTATGAAGTATATCAAGTATATTTATATGAGGCTATACTTTGTGTGTTAAATATTTCTGCTCAGTGTCAGATATTTCTCTGTTTTGTAAAAGTCTATAATATATAATATGTAATATAATTGATATATAATATATATATATAATATATATAAATAATATTAGAAGACAAAAATTTTATCTTAACTTAAGTGTTTTCGGCTACATCAGCACAATTTTTAATTTAATCAGAAATCAGAAAATCTTTTTCAGAAAACACACACAGATATTATTTTTTTGATAAAGTGTGTGCAGTTTCGTTTTCTTAAGTACCGGTTTAAGAACCGTTTAAGCACCGGAACCGTTTGAAAAATACCGAGTAGGTACTGGTATCGGATAAAACCCAACCAATACCCAACCCTACTGGAGATGATAGCGGTCGAGAACACGCTAAAGCGCTTCCTCCCATACATACAGGGCCACCATGTTCTAGTCCGATCGGAAAACATGTCTGTGGTGTCCTACGTGAACCGCCAGGGCGGTGTCAGATCCAGGACTCTCTGCGATGTAACAAAACGCCTCCTCGTGTGGGCTCAGCACTCGCTATGCTCCCTGAGATGCATGTGCCGGGCCACCTGAACGATGGCCGAGAAGAGATCTGCTCTCTCAGGCCGGCGGCTCAATCTGGCATTCCCCACCCAGAGCGCTGGTCTCTGCATGCGTGGATAATCAACGAATACCCGTTGCTTTGCCAGAAGGGGTCGTGAACACGATCACGCAGTCTAGAGCTCCTTCTACGAGCAGGCTATATGCGTCTAAATGGTCTTTGTTCTCCTCATGGTGCACCGACAAGAATCTAGACCCACGTACGTGTGGGGTTTCGTGGGTGCTCTGCTTCCTTCAGGAGCTGTTGGACAAGGGCAGGTCCCCCTCCACGCTCAAAGTGTATGTGGCGGCTATTGCAGCGTTCGCTGTGCCAACGCGCGGCCAGTCAATAGGAAGGAACGAGCTCATCATCCGCTTCCTCAGAGGAGCCAGGAGGATGAATCCCCCGCGGCCCCCATCGGTTCCTATTTGGGATCTTTCTTTGGTCCTAGAGGCCCTGAAGATGCATCCCTTTGAACCGTTAGACTCCATGGATCTGAAATATCTGTCGCTCAAAACCGCGTTTCTGATAGCTCTGTCATCAGTCAAACGCATGGGGGATTTACACGCGCTGTCTGTCAGCGCCGCGTGTCTCGAGTTTGGACCGAATGACTCTAAAGTCATCCTCAGACCAAGACATGGCTATGTCCCCAAGGTGATTGGCACTCCCTTCAGAGCGCAGGTTATCTCCCTATCGGCTCTGCCAGCATCCGGAAGTGAGGGCGATGTGAACCTCCTATGCCCTGTCAGGGTGCTGAGAGTTTACATTACGTGCTCCGCCGCCTTCCGGCGCTCGGAGCAGCTCTTTGTTTCGTTTGGTGGGAGCACCAAGGGTCTCGCCGCCTCGAAACATAGCCTGTCCAGATGGATAGTGGACGCTATCGCAGCAGCAAACCACTGCAGTGCCCGTTGGGCATCAGGGCTCATTCGAGACATGGCCTCGTCGTGGGCTTGGTCCAGCGGGATTTCTATTCATGACATTTGTATGGCAGCAGGCTGGGCCTCCCCCTCTACATTTGTCAGGTTCTATAACCTGGAAGTTCCCGCCTTGCAGGCTAAAGTTTTGTCAGTTTAACGGGATGTATGCTCTGCCCACAGTGTCTGTGCGCAGTCTACTCTCACGTGACTTAGCTCTCCTGGTTGAGCTGCGCTATTAGGGTTGATGTTCTTATAATAGACCGGCAGCGCCGATCTGTATTCCCCTACAGTGTGCTTATGTACTGGTGTTGACCCGCGTTGCTGGCCACCTGATTCCCACTATTTATGTTCCCCGGGCTCCCCTGGGACTCATATAGTGGATGCTCTGCACGCACGGCGTTGACAAGGGGTTCCCGTAGTGTAAGCAACTTACGTAATACGAGAGAACCTCTCGTAAGAGAACGTACTCGGTTACCTAATGTAACCTCGGTTCTCTCTAGAAGAGGGAACGAGTATTGCGTAACCTGCCGTGCTCGCGCCTCGAGCTGATTTCGCTCAGTCGAATGAAAACCAGGGAAGCAGCACCCGAGCCCGTCCTTTTATACACTAAAGCCACGCCCATTCTGGCGGGCTCTGACGTGTAAGGGTGCGCGCGCCCTCAATTGGGCGTGACATCACGCGGGGCTCAGTGGGTGGCTGCTGCAGTTGCCGCGCGGCAGCCAGTGAGCGTGCTAGACAGCCGCTCTAGGTCTGCTAACTGCTGCACTGCGTTGACAATAAATACAAAAATTAAGGATAATTTTCTGGCTTCATATCTCGAGAAAAGAGAACATTCCCGTAGCGTAAGCAACTTACGCAATACTCGTTCCCTCTTCTAGAGAGAACCGAGGTTACATTAGGTAACCGAGTACGTTTTCATTTCACATAAAAAACCTTCTTAAATTATAAAAATATTTATTCTGTACTTTAAAATTATAATATCGTTTTTTTTCAGTAAACAAGTGATCACAGTAAAACAAAACAGTAAATCATGAATGTATTTAAAAGGCTGAAAGTTGTCATTTTAAAAGTTCTGTTGGCTACAACAATTAGAATAACAACAAGAATTTTTTTTGTACTGTGCGCTTTAAATTTTTGCAGTTTTATAGATTGTTTTTTGCTTCTTCATAACTGTTTTACCATTTCAATATTTCTGAAAAGCTATTAAATTACCAATAACTTTTTTTAACTTCATAAAGCATTTTATATTTCAATATATTTGATGAGTTACACTACCTTTCAAAAGTTTGGGGTCAGTAAGACTTTTCAATGATTTTGAAAGAAGTCTCTTATACTCACCACAGCAGCATTTATTCGATCAAAAATACAGTAAAATCAGTAATATTGTTAAATATTCTGAGAATTTAAAATAACTGTCTTCTTTTTGAATATATATTAAATCTGTGATGCAAATCTGAATTTTCAGCATCATTACTCCAGCCTTCAGTGTCACATGATCCTTCAGAAATCATTCTAATATGCAGATTTTGTGCTCAAGAAACATTTATTATAATTATCAGTGTTAAAAACAGTTGTGCTGCTTCATATTTTTGTGGATTTATTTGAAAGAGAAATCTTTTGTAAAATTATAAATGTCTTTGCGGTTACATTTGAACAGTTTAATGCGTTCTTGGTGAATAAAAGTATACATTTATTTAAACTGATCCCAAACTTTTGAACATCTGTGACAACATGCCTTGCTTCTTCCCAATATATACACATTTATAGTTTGCTAGATATCAGAATCAGGCATTGGAAAACTCAACTCATTGGTTCCATTCAAGATGACTATTCTAGACCAGTGTTACCTGCTGCTGTAAAATGTTCACTGAAGTCCCATTGAGCCTGTAGTGAATCCAGAGGGTCATTTTCAATGACAACGGCTGAACTGTTCCTCCCGTAGCCACAGTCTTGAAATAGAGAAACAGTGTGATAATTTATAACTAAATTCATTAATACCTAAACCAGCCATATTGGATCATACAAATTCACAAAGACCTAGAAAACATCTTCCATTGCAGAGAAATGTAAGGATACCTGAAGCAAGGGATGTATCTCTCTCTGAAATTTCTGAAAAGAGCACCTCCACCACACCGTCCTCTGGGAATCTTGGGTCTTGAATGGAGACAAAAAGCAAATGATGACTTAAAAGGGATGGAAAAAACTACTCAGCACAGCAATGTGGGAACATCAACACACATGAGTTCAATGACTTGTAAGCACGCTTGCCACAGCCATGTGACAGTTTTCGCTTCTGTCCATCTACATTACAGTTGTCTTGATTGTGTAAGGTTTCCCATTGTGTAAGGACCAAAATTACAGAAGTGTTTGTGTAAAGAATTAAGTTGTCTGTCTGTTTCTCAGATCTGCTCGGGCCACCATGCGTCTTGCCTGTCATTATTTACCAAAAACATTCGGCTCGCTCACATGCTCAATCACACATGCTCAGCATTCAAAATAATGAAGTACAAACATATGTTGGCCCCAAACCGTATGGAATACAGATATTCAGCTTTTAACAGAGCCAACATTGAACTAACTATGAACATTTTCCAACAACATTTGTCGACCAGATTTCTGGTACAAATACTTTCAGTAATCAATTTGAACAATGTATCTATTATTTTATCAGTCCCACTTTATATGAAGTGTCTTTATCTACCATGTACGAACATTTAAAATAACCATTTAATAGAATGCACTTATTGCTTACATGTTTTTACATTGTTCTTATATTTTTTTTAAACCCGCATGTAATTACAGCTCTATTGAATTTCTGTTATTACATCTATAATTACACTGTTGACCTTTGCCTTACCCTTTAACTAACCTTTAACCTTAAACATACCACCAAACCCATATCCTACCTCAATAGCAGCAAACGTGTTTTGCAATACAACACGAACACAATAATTACATTGTACCAAATATAAAGCTTTGTATATATAAAATAAAAAATAAAATTTGGTTACACTTTATTTTAAGGTGCCATTGTTACAGTGTAATTATATATTTAAGTACTGAGTAATATTAAGCAAGTACATGAACTTACTATAGGGTTAGGGTAGGATTAGGATTTGGTTGAGGGTTAGTTGCATGTCATTATGCATAATTTATTGTTATTACTATGGTAAGTACATGTAACATATGTAACAAGGACACTGTAAAATAAAGTGTTACCGAAAATGTTTGTGCTACATACAAGATAAATGTCATTTGGTTTGTTATTTTGCTAATGCAAATACTTTCTTAGATTTTTATCACAAGGGCCACCTTTGTGTGCAATGATTTTTGTCAAAAACAATTTGGGTACCTTTGTTGGCATGATCGAGGTCTTGTTTGTGCAAGGAAAGTTGGTCTCCAGACAGAGCACCGGTGTGAAACTGCACACGAAACACTGTCTCATTAGTCCTCACGGAAACATTTTTATGATAACACGCAATCTGCAGAGAAAGAAGAAATGAAGATGATACAGTATGCAGTTTTCATATAACAGTGAGAGAGAATAATAGATCAGAACATAACTTTTAATTAAAAAAAATTAATAAAATGCAAATAAATATAAATATATATAATCAATATATAATCAGTTGCTGTAGCAGTTTGTTCTGCCGTTCGCTGAAGAGGTGCTTTTCTGGCAAGCAACTTATATGTCGGGGTTTTTTCAGACCGTGACAAGTTAAAGAAGAGCGATTCAGTGTAATTGGCATTCGGTGGTGCTTTATAAAGGCAAGGCGCCAACCACTATTCACACTCTTGAACGCCGTTGCAATGGCAGTTTTCGTTTTTCTTTTTTCTTTTTTTTTTTGCTGATCTCCTGCTGCTTGCTATTGCTGCAGTTCCTCTGCACGCCCCAGACTTTTAGAATCACGGGGTTAGGTGATAGGAAAATATCGTTAACTTAACCTGATATAAAATGCATGGAAGTCTGCAATGTTCTCAATAATATATTGAAACAAACGTGTGTTTGTGTACAGGTTTATATTACATTGGGGACATTTGGTCCACATGAGGGAAATGGATTAATAAACATACTTGACTTTTTTTTATTTTTTTATGTAAAAATGCAGAAAGTTTTCTATGATGGGTAGGGTTAGTGTAAGGGGATAGAATATACAGTTTGTACAGTATAAAAATAATTGTCTATGGACAATTCATGTCCATAAAATATGAAAACACAACGTGAGTGAGTGAGTGAGTGAGTGAGTGAGTGAGTGAGTGAGTGAGTGAGTGAGTGAGTGAGTGAGTGAGTGAGTGAGTGAGTGAGTGAGTGAGTGAGTGAGTGAGTGAGTGAGTGAGTGAGTGAGTGAGTGAGTGAGTGAGTGAGTGAGTGAGTTCTCACCATGATATCACCATTGATCATCTGTGGGGGTTCCAGAATAAAACACACACTATCCGTCTGACCTACGGCAACCTGGCTGAGAGTTATACACAATCATAAATATGATCACATGGATAAATACTTTTTTCTTTTTTATACTTTTTAATATTGTATTTATATATAATATCCAGTGTCTTACTGCACTCCTGATGTGTACGTTGTCTGCGTGCCATGATACACTCTGATAAACAGCTGACACACTGAAAACAAACAAACCCAGGAAAAAAATAGTTAGGTCACATTTTTAACATTTCAAGTTGTGTAAATAAAAATAAAATAAAATAAAATAAACTGCTTAAAAATAGTATTAATGCTAACAAACAACTTTCATTTCCAAAAAATTTCTGAAAAGTCTGTCATCATTTACACACGTTTGCTCATTTCATTCCAAACCTGCATGACGTTCTTTCTTCTGTAAAACACAAAAGAAGATATTTTGAAGATATTTTTGTTAATGATCTTGTTTTAAATATCTTTTGTGTTCAACAGAAGAAAGAACATCATACAGGTTTGGAACGACATGAGAGTGGGTAAATGATGACAGAATTTTCATTTTTGGGTGAACTAATACTCAAGACTGGACGTAGGATATTGGCATTTTCCTCACCTGTAGGATGGAAGTCAGGAATGGGATGGATATGAACGCGGTGGATGAAGAGAGGGGAAGTGTTTATGTGGATCTGGTGAGCAAGCAGCCTGCCAAACACCTGCACATACCTGAACCATCCACAAACACCTCAGTCACTCATACTGACACCAGACAATAATAAATCAAGCCTCACAACCCCACAACAACTTCAGATGTTAAAAATAAAATAGCAAAAAAGCATCAGTCTGGTCTTAATTGGCAATTATCAGCATTTAAAAAACAAAAGGATTTAGGTGGAAGAAAGAATGCATGAATATTTTAAAGGTTATTTCACCCAAAAATGAGAATTCTGTCATTAATTACTCACCTTCATGTCTTTCCAAACCTGTAAGACTTTTATTCATCTTCGGTTACAAATGAAGATATTTTAATGAAATCTGCACTCCATTGACAGCTACGCAACTACTACTTTCAAGCCCCAGAAAGGTAGTAAAGAGATTATTAAGTATATACAAGTAATCCATGTGACTCCAGTGGTTTAACCTCAATTTTATAAAGCGGCGCGAGTGCTTTGCGCAAAAAAACCCCCATGATTTACCAGTGTATTTACACAATAGTAATCGCCAACGTGTTAATGAGAGCACCACGACACATTCGAGTTGTGTTGATGCATTGTAGATTAAAGGGGTGGTTGATTATGATTTCACTTTTCTAACCTTAGTTAGTGTGTAATGTTGCTGTTTGAGCATGAACAACATCTGCAAAGTTACAATGCTCAAAGTTATAAGCAAAGGAAGATATTTGCTTTTAAAGAAATTGCTTTTTAAGGACTACAACAAACGGCTGGACTACAAGACATTCCTCCCGGGTTAGTGACATCACAAACCCTAAAATGTACATAAACCCCGCCCCCGGGAACGCAATTTATAGATTATCATGACAGAATATGCTAATCAATGACTAGAAGATCACTACATATAAGCTACATAAATTCATCAACTAACCATTCAGAAATGTCCTGTCGCATTCTACATGATGTCACTTCTTCTTGAGTCTCTCCATCATTGACTCCGTTGACATCATCTGACTCCGGTTTGAACATAAAGCCTAAAAGTTTTAGAAATTTCCAGTGCATGTCTGTCTGAGTTAAAATGACACAAGCTGTTGAAGCTCCGACCATTGTGCTGCGAGAAGAAGCTCATTTGCATTTAAAGGAACAGACATAAAACGGACAATTTTAACATGCTATATAAAAATATCTGTGGGGTATTTTGATCTTAAACTTCACATACACACTCTGGGGACATTAGAGACATATTTTACATCTTGTAAAAAGGGAATTATTCCACCCCTTTAATATTTTGTAAATACAGTGGTAAATGATGTTGTTGTTGTTGCTTTGCGCAAAGCACTCGTGTCGCTTCATAAAATTGAGGTTAAACCACTGGAATCACATGGGTTACTTTAAGGATGTCTTTACAACCTTTCTAGGCCTTGAAAGTGGTAGTTGCGTAGCTGTCAACGGAGGGACAGAGAGCTCTCAGATTTCATTAAAATATCTTCATGTGTTCTGAAAATGAACGAGTCTTATGGGTTTGGAACAACATGAGGGTTAGTAATTAATGACAGAATTTTCTTTTTTGGGTGAACTAACCCTTTAAACAAAACAAGATAAAGGCGTGAAAAGTGTTACTGATTCTGAAACCAAAAAACACACAAAAAAAACATGATTTACTGCCATTCTGGGTGCGCCACATTATCAAAGAGAATACATAGCTTCTTTACAGTGTTGCCAAACACATCTTCTTTGTGTTGTTCCAGCAACAGATCAGAGCTTAATATTTATGTTGTGATTTTTAAAGCTTTACAATAACTCATTTTACTGAAAAGTGTTTCTAGAGTCAATAGAGATGGGAAAGCATAAGGCGAGGGAAATGATAATACATTAAACAGCAGGGAAAGGAGTTTAAACTAAAAACTCCTCAGTTTGCACGTGCGTGAGAGGTGATGACGGGTGCTGGCTTTTAGGATGATGTAAAAAAAAAAAAAAACCTTCCAAAGTGTAAATGAAGATGTTTCAGAGAAAAGGGAAGTGGGAATAATGTCAGGACATCCAGACTGCATAGGGGGATTTCCTCTCGTGTGTGACCCTTAACCGCTGTCCAGAGTGAAACCTTCACTCATGACAGACTGCTGAGTGTCCAAAGCCATAACATGACCAACACCTCAGTATGTTTTAAGAAGACAAGCAACAGATTTCATTTGTAACACTTCTTCACAATGGAAATGCATATAAAGTAGGGGAAGAAGATGGATCATTTGGTAAGCATGTGTCAAAAGCAAGTGCAACATTTTCCACATGACCATATTGTATACTACCTTTCAAAAGTTTGGGGAAGTCTCTTTTGAAAGAAGTCTCTTATATGCTCACCAAGTGCCAAAAATACAGTAATATTGGGAAAAATTATTGCAATTATTCTATTTGAATACATTTTAAAATGTAATTTATTTCTGTGATGACAAAGCTGAATTTTCAGTATCATTACTCCAGTCTTCAGTGTCACATGATCCTTCAGAAATATAATATTCTAATATGATGATTTGGGTTACACTTTATTTTAAGGTGTCCATGTTACAGTGTAATAATACATTTAAGTAATGAGTATTAATAGTTAACTACATGTACTTACTATATAGGGTTAGGATTAGGGCATGGTTAAGGTTACACTGTAAAAAAAAAAGCTGCTGCCTTAAATTAAGTACAGTCAACTTGGATGTTTAAGTCATTTCAACTTAAATTTCATTAAACTGACTTAAAATGAGTTGAATCTTGTATAACTTATAAAAAAGTAGAAAATTGCTGAACTTATTTTGATGAGTTAAAGCAATGTAAAAGCATACGTTGTCAACAAATTGATCATATACTTTTTTACTGCATCTTTGTACATTGCACAATTGTACAAATACACAATTTATAGTTATTACTATAGTAACTACATGCAACATGTAACAAGGACACTAAAATAAAGTGTTACCCTGATTTGAATGATCAGAAATTAGAATTTCATAATTAAAATAATCAGAAATCACGCTAATAAGAAAATGTTCTTATTATTTATATTGTTAAAAACAGTAGTGCAACTTTTTACATATTTTTGTGGAAACAGTAACACATTTTTCAAGATCAAAAGATCAGCATTTATTTTAAATATAAATATTTTGTGACATTTAATGCACCCTTGCAAAATGAAAGTATTAAATTCTAATTTAAAATAAAATAATAATTTTACTGATCACAAACAATAATTTGTCAAATTGTGAATTATTAAAGAGATATTTCACCGCTGGAAAGATGAATGTGTATTTAAATTGGGTCATTTATGTAGTAGAAATGTGAAATTATTTTAGAAGTTGGTGCCTTCTAGAATGAGAAAAGCCAGAAAATGTATTTTTGGCTCATATTGGTGAAAGACAACAACTCCCAGAATGCACATGCTTCACTGCCCTAAGAGGCCACTCCCAAGCCACGCCTACCGGTTACAGAGAGCAGTATTGGAAGAAATGATACAACTAGGCTACTAGTTGACTCGAAACTGAAAAGACGTCGTTTTAACGTGAGATCCCACCCCCTATGGGCGGGCTGAAAACATGCGGAACTAGCCTCTGGCCAAAAAAGCCTCCGATGATGCAAAATGACGATTTTACAGACAATACAGAAATCTTTCATCTCAGGGGGACATGAGAGAGGGAAGCACGGTCATTCGAAAATATTACCGGGTTTCTACTGATACAAAGCTAATCGGTGAAGTATCCCTTTAAATTAATCATTTTTCCCAATATAGTAGCAGTAGGGTAAAGCTTATCAGATTGTTCTTGTTAATATCCTTTTATACACAACTCTCCCCTTCTGTGTACTGGAAAAAGGGGAAAAAAGAATGAAACAAATGAGCCTTGCCTTTTCTGAGATGGAGTCATGAAGTTAACCATTTTATCACTGCAGAACTTCTTCATGGAGTAGAGATCTAATGCATGTTCCTCACTAGGTACAAGAGAACATGAAACAGGTCACAAATTAATATACAAACCTATAAAATCTATTTGTTTAGCCACTTGTGCATTAACACACAGTACATGCCACAAAATGCAATTCCAAACAAATTCACAACACTTTCATATATTTAAATATAGACTGATGCAAAAGGGAGCTATTATGATACACTTCTGCTTTATGACAGTATTCTAAGAATAACAATCAGCCTCTGATTGAGCTGTGTCAATAGGGAGGGATCTTATTATAACCTTTAAAAGTCTTCAAGGGAGTGACAGTTCTCCCAAAAAAGAAAGTTCTGTCATGTTGTTCTAAACCAGGGGTAGGCAAGTTCGTTCCTAGAGAGCCGCTGTCCTGTAGAGTTTGGCTCTAACTCTGAAAAAAAAAAAAACTCACCTGCCTATAGCCTTTAATCCTGAAGACATTGGCTGAATCCGAAATCCCCCCTAAACCCTTAATAACTATTCCCTATGTTAGTCCACTTATACAGTTCATTTGAAGGAGTGAATGAACAGCATACATCGGCTGTCCACTCCTTATTGCGGTGCAATGTGGGATAGAATGAGTGAGGGCACTCAATTACATCCACTATGTTTTCGGACACCACTACAAATGGCTGTCCCCTCAAATAATGCCCTATTTGAGGGTGTAGGGGGCACTTTCGGATTCAGCCATTGATTAGCTTGTTCAGGTGTGTTTGATTAGGGTTGGAGGAGCTAAACAGGACAACGGCTCTCTAGGACTGAACTCGCCTACCCATGTTCTAAACCCATATGTCTTTCGTTCCTCCTTTGAACACGAAATAGAGACTACGAAGAATGGTTGCTCTTACACTCACCTAAAGGATTATTAGGAACACCATACTAACACTTTGTTTGACCCCCTTTCGCCTTCAGAACTGCCTTAATTCTACGTGGCATTGATTCAACAAGGTGCTGAAAGCATTCTTTAGAAATGTTGGCCCATATTGATAGGATAGCATCTTGCAGTTGATGGAGATTTGTGGGATGCACATCCAGGGCACGAAGCTCCCGTTCCACCACATCCCAAAGATGCTCTATTGGGTTGAGATCTGGTGACTGTGGGGGCCATTTTAGTACAGTGAACTCATTGTCATGTTCAAGAAACCAATTTGAAATGATTTGAGCTTTGTGACATGGTGCATTATCCTGCTGGAAGTAGCCATCAGAGGATGGGTACATGGTGGTCATAAAGGGATGGACATGGTCAGAAACAATGCTCAGGTAGGCCGTGGCATTTAAACGAAGCCCAATTGGCACTAAGGGGCCTAAAGTGTGCCAAGAAAACATCCCCCACACCATTACACCACCAGCCTGCACAGTGGTAACAAGCAGAGATGGGACCAAGTCACACATGTGCAAGTCTCAAGTCTTAACCTTCAAGTCTCAAGTAAGTCCCAAGTATTTTTTTCTTGGGCAAGTCAAGTCAAGTCAAGTCACAGGCTATGTCAAGTCAAGTCAAGTCAAGTCCTGTAGTAGGTCAAGTCAAGTCCAAGTCAAGTGACCTTAGTATTGTAATTTTACCTGCAGAATCTGATCTTAATAAAGTGAAAAGACAAGATATAAGTAGCCTAACTGTCAGTAAATTACAATAATTTGGATTTGCATTGTAAATACTCATGTTCAGTAAAATACATCATGGAATAAAACAAAATTGTAACTTCATAAAATTATTTATTTTTCACTTCTGCCAACAGTGTTTGAAATGTTTTAAATTGTCAACATTGAGTCCATAAAACAAATAACAGCTTAACATCCAACAGACTCCTCTCTGAACACCTCCCTCTCTCTCTCTCAAACACAGTTTACGTACAACATTAAACTTTGTTACATTTCTCCTCTCTCTCACACACACTCACTCACTCTCTCTCTCTCTCTCACACACACACACACACACACACACACACACACACACTCACACACACACTCACACACACACTCATTCTCTCTCTCTCTCTCTCTCTCTCTCTCTCTCTCTCTCTCTCAAACGCGCGTGCGCGTGTGTGTGTGTATGTTTTTACGCGGGCCTACAGAGACGCGTTTTTTTGACCGCCTGCTTATGGGGCGGGCAGCTAGCGGATCGTTAGGAAAGATTAGATGAATGTGATCATTTATATTTGGGCCTGAAATCGCTGATAAAACCTTAATGGCTACTTTAGCTATTATTACATTAGCAAACTACCAACTAACCAGATAACATTAACGAATTGACAAGCACTTACTGGGCAGAATGGCTGTTAATGTTGCATGTCTTGCAAAGCGCTGTTCGTCTTTTGCCATCGTGTGAATAATTCTTGAAGTCGAAAGTGATTACCCTCAGTACCCCTCCGGCTGACATGTTGATGTGATATCTGATCTAAGTGGGCGTGGTGTGCGTAAGGTACGAGAGGGCATGACTGATGATAGTTTCATGATCCAGTCATGACAACGCTATTCTCAGCCTGCGCTCCAGCTGGGTAATCAACTTGATTTTTAAAAATAATTTATATATTTTATATTCAAACTGAAAACATGATGTGATTAACACTCAAGTCATTCAAGTCATCGTGTCTCAAGTCAAGTCAAGTCCCGAGTCTTTAACTTCCAAGTCCGAGTCAAGTCAAGTCAAGTCAAGTCACAAGTCATAAAAATAGCGACTCGAGTCGACTCGAGTCCAAGTCACCAAGTCACAAGTCCCCATGTCTGGTAACAAGGCATGATGGATCCATGTTCTCATTCTGTTTACACCAAATTCTGACTCTACCATCTGAATGTCTCAACAGAAATCGAGACTCATCAGACCAGGCAACATTTTTCCAGTCTTCAACTGTCCAATTTTGGTGAGCTCGTGCAAATTGTAGCCTCTTTTTCCTATTTGTAGTGGAGATGAGTGGTACCCGGTGGGGTCTTCTGCTGTTGTAGCCCATCCGCCTCAAGGTTGTGCGTGTTGTGGCTTCACAAATGCTTTGCTGCATACCTTGGTTGTAACGAGTGGTTATTTCAGTCAAAGTTGCTCTTCTATCAGCTTGAATCAGTCGGCCCATTCTCCTCTGACCTCCAGCATCAACAAGGCATTTTCGCCCACAGGACTGCTGCATACTGGATGTTTTTCCCTTTTCACACCATTCTTTGTAAACCCTAGAAATGGTTGTACGTGAAAATCCCAGTAACTGAGCAGATTGTGAAATACTCAGACCGGCCCGTCTGGCACCCACAACCATGCCACGCTCAAAATTGCTTAAATCACCTTTCTTTCCCATTCTGACATTCAGTTTGGAGTTCAGGAGATTGTCTTGACCAGGACCACACCCCTAAATGCATTGAAGCAACTGCTATGTGATTGGTTGATTAGATAATTGCATTAATGAGAAATTGAACAGGTGTTCCTAATAATCCTTTAGGTGAGTGCATAATCCTTCCCCACCAGTGAGTTTTTAACTTGAGAATCTCTGCGACTGGATAACTGAACAAATCATTCAGACTGGATTTGTGAACTGGTTCAACCAATTCATTGAAAAGATCCAAATCAAAACAATGATTTGGTAAAAAACTGGACATTGCTCATGAACTCTCAGAGTCCGTATTCTCAGTGAATAATGACTTAAATTCAAATCTCTTTCTCACACAAAACTATTATATGAACTCAGAAGACCTGAAATATAGGGCCAGATTTATTAAACATGGTAAATTAGTGCGAAAACGCAATTCCCCCCCAAAAA
Organism: Leuciscus leuciscus; assembly: GCF_965113295.1. Classification (NCBI taxonomy): domain Eukaryota; kingdom Metazoa; phylum Chordata; class Actinopteri; order Cypriniformes; family Leuciscidae; genus Leuciscus; species Leuciscus leuciscus. The sequence continues at coordinate 24,001,460 of NC_138743.1, forward strand.
AAGCACATGGGAGAGGAAAGTTCTGCACGTGGTCTACTGACGACATACAAATTAAAGAACACAGATGCAGCAAGATTTTTTCCATATTGACCAACACAATCTACAAAGAGCAGCGCAAATTAGAGTCAGCTTTAAGACATGCTTTTTGGCCGGTAAATAATGGCGCAAACACCAGTAAATTGCCGAGCGCAAACCTTAGTAAATCACCTTGCATGATCCATTTAACCCTCAAACCGTAATCTGGACAAATGTGGGCAAAATCATTTGTATTAATTTTTTAAAAATACTTTCCTTAATCTGAGCGGTACAAGACTTGCCAACTTTTCCTAAGTTTGCCACCTGAACACACAAAAAAAAATTTGACTCGATTCAAGAATGTTAAGTGGGTGAAAAAAAAAAACTCCTTAATCTCGCTTTTGTGGACAAAAATGGGCACCCATAGGAATGAATGGGAAAAACTGTAATTCAGAGCGTTTTTTTTTTTTTTTGTCAAAAAAAAATCAATAGATCCAACACAATGCATATCATACATACACACAAATGAAGGGGTGATCCTGTACAACAATCTCATTGTGGCAAACACTCACACTCACACACACACACACACACACACACAAAAACACACACAAACACACAGACACACACACAAAGAAAGCATTCAATGAGCCAATAACAGAGCCGTTTTTTTTTGTTTTTTTTTTATAAAAAGTCACTCACACATATAAAAACAAAGAATTGAATGAGCCAATGACTGAATTTGTATTTTATTTTCTAAAATCACCTGTGCACACGCACACACATGCGCACAAGTGCATGAACACATTATAACTATGATTATTGTTTGTTCTTACCTGTTTATTCTTACTTAACACTTACTTTTTTGAGTTATTGTTGTTAATTCTTACCTGTTTGGTACCAATTCGTTTTTTGAGTTATTGAAATTTGATGTTTTTGTGTAAAATAAATGATAAATGATCAACTACTTTGTATTTTCCTTATAGCATCATATTTGATGGGTCATATTTGTCTAAGCATATTTTGGTATCTTTGTACAGTCTCACCTAACAAAGATATATATTATATATATTATTACAATTTTAACTTGTGATAAAGTCAAAAACTTGGTGGTTAAATTCATAATAACAGTGTTTTATAGAGTTATAGAGCCTACATGCAGCCCTTTAGTAGAGCCATCTAGTGGCTATTGATATTATTTATTTTTAATTTATTTTTTGTTAATTTTATACCAACATAAGACACCAGATGTCACCAAAGTAATTTATTCTTTTCAGTTTTGTACCAATACATTTTTTTTATATTTTTAAATTTGATGTTTTTTGTTTAAAATAAACAATAAATGATCTACTACTTATTTGTCATATTTGGTCATATTTGTCTAAGCATATCTTGCATTTTTGTATTGTCTCACCTAACACAGATATATATATATTTTTTAAATTACAGTTTTAACTTGTGATAAAGTCAAAAACTTACATTTATTATAACAGTTTTATAGAGTTCAGCCTATATGCAGCCATTGAGTACTAAAGCCATATTTACTATTGAAATAATTGATATTATTGCTTTTTTTGTAAATTTTATACCAACATAAGACACCAGATGTCACCAAAGTCACCACATTTTTTAAGTTTTAGCTATCTGAATTGAATGAAATGATGTTTTTGACTGAAGTTAAAGAAATATTAAATATAACATAAAAATAAGCATATTTTAAATAGAAAATATGGTATTATTAATTTAAATAAATTCAAAAATACCCCAAAAATAAAAAAAAACACCATAAATGGATAGTTTTTATTTTATCGAAGATAGTGATATAACATTTATTTTAAAAAAATTGTTGGATCACACCTGAGACCTCCGTGCCCACATTTGTCCACAATTACGGAATTAAGGGCTGTAATGTGAATACGGTTTGAGGGTTAAATAGTCTCCTCCCATAACTTTTGCATCTTGAAGGGAAACTCCTACAAATGCAATAAGGTCAGCCGCAAAAATAACCCTGTCCGAGCCCTTTCAGCGCTAATTTTTCACTGCGTGTCTGTAGTAAATTCTGAGAGTAGTTTTTTAACGCCAAAAGAGGGTTTGCGCTGGAGCAAGCTATTAGTAAATCTGGCCCATAGTGGGCTATAATCCATAAAGACTACTTTTTATTGTGCATTTGAGTGTTTTTAAAAGCTTGAAAGCTCCAGCGGCCATTTATTATAATCGCACAGAAAATCATACAGGTTTGGAACGACATGACGGTGAGTAAATCCTATTAGTAACAATTGTCATTTTTGTGGTGAACTATCCCTTTAAGCAGCTTGTTTGAGAAGGCAATTGTCTTATAAAGAAGATATTTTGACTTGTTAACAAAGGATATGAATTAAGTTGTACCTGGTTGAAACATTAGATAGTTGGATGTAAGAGGATATTACCACACCCACCCTGTCTTTGCTGCCCTATATGAAAGAGATAGGACAAAGTTAACCAAGTGTGACATTCCTATAGGACGCAGAGACAAATAATGGACTTTTAACCCGAGAATAAAGTGCAAATAACTTCAAAATCTCACTTTGCAGTGCAGCAGCAGCACATTTTCAGGATGTGCGCTGAGCCAGTTGTTCATGTTTTTACACAGAGAACACAGCAGATGGAGTGATGGAGCGTGACACTCCGGCCAGCCCAAATCCACCACCTAAAAGTCAGAGATGTGAGCCAACAGTTATACATTATACTACCGTTCAAATGTTTGGGGTCAGTTTGAGTTTTCAACACTGATAAGAAGAAATTTCTTATCAGAAATTTCAAATCAGCATATTAGAGTGATTTCTGAAGGATCATGTGACACTGAAGACTGGAGTAATGATTCTGAAAACCCAGCTTTGATCAAATTACATTTTAAATTACATTTTAAAATATATTCAAATAGAAAACTTATTTTAAATTGTAAGTTTAAAAATTGTAAAAGTTATTTTTAAAAATAAGTTTCAGCCTTGATGAGCATAAAAACATTAAAAATGACCCCAAAGTTTTGAATGGCAATGCACATTCCATCACACATCTGTAACATCAGTCACATGACACATTTTAACTTTACCCTGTGATTCATCCTGCTGAGATCATCACTGTGTTCGGATAAGTTGATGACCTGCATGCAGGAAAATAAAGATTTTTAATAAAGAGTAACACTCTGACACAGTCAGTCAACAGACACACAGAGACATGTGATATAATTGTTTTTCTCACCATGTATTGATCAGCATGTTTGGACTGCAGCATCTGCGTGATGCTGCGCAGGTTGTGCTGGTACGTCTGCTCTGCGCAGGATTGGTGGAATGTGACGCCAATGATGCGCTCTGTAACGTAGTTCAGGTCAAATTCATATCCCTCCGCCATCACAGTGGTGTTCCCTCATATGAGGAGATCTGCAGAGAGGATGAGACTGGATTCAGTTCATTAATGTGCAGGACTCTTTACAAGCATTTGTTTTGGCATGTAGGGATGAGCAAATCTGCAAGGATTCATGGAAGAACGGCACTGGTTGGAAAGACAGGCTGAATCGGTAGAGCTTTGTCAAGCCCACGGACACTTAGACATGCAGAGCTTTTTGCATTATTTAATTTCCATTAAAATCTAATATCAAAATCTGTAGGTTCTGAGGGTTGGAAAATGAAGCTGAAACACCTGGTTTTAGACCACAATAATTTAATAGTATGGTGTAGAGCCTCCTTTTTCAGCCAATACAGCATCAATTCATCTTGGTTTTTTGGAAACTGATATTTGTTTTCTCAATGTTCTTACTAAAAAGTTGAAAAGAACAGAATATATAGAATAAATATATTTTGTAACAATTTAAATGGCTTTCACTTTTAACGACACTTTAATTTAACCCATCCTTGCTGAATAAAAGTAAAAAGAAGAACAGAAGAAAAAGAAAAGAAAATCTTATGGGCTTTTGAACGGTAGAGAACAGAAAGTATATTTGAAAAGTAGCATTTAAAAATACATGCATAAATGAAACTGAAACCAGTCTGAATAAGCAACCACAGTTCCCTCATCAAGGACTCCGAGTCACAAGATAAAAATCTATATTTTGCTTGGACACACTCTCTCATTCACACCAAGGATGCTTCCTCTATTCTTTTCATTCAGTATCACTCTTCCTCTAGAAAAAGAAAAGACCAGTTTGGCTCATATTACTACTGCACTTCAGGCAACAATATATGGGATCAGTGTCAGAAATAATGCTTTATAAAGTTCAAATAAATAAAAAAGACCTCTAACACATGTAAGCACACGAGACTACACAGCTTCAAATACATAAACACATGACAGCCAGTAAGTCTCTTAAATGACATTTGTCTGACCCCTGTCATGTGATGGTGGACAGGCAAAACAGATCCACTGGACTGAAGTGAGACTCAAAATTAGCCAATCAGACCACTTCTTTTGAACTGACCTGACACAACGTGGACACACCTATTGACAACACAGAGAGACAAAGAGGACTTCACAATGATTTCACGTCTCGCTTCCATTTACGTCTCAGTATAAATACCTGCTTCCGAACATACCCATTCTCCACTTCTAGCAAAGGTTGTTTTCTTTGTCCATTTACTGCAAAATGGAGAATAATATAACTTTATATTGTGTATAAAGGCTTACACGACTGATCTGCTCACCTTGTTCCCTGTTCACACCAGATTAGATTTCTTAAAGTTCATCCACCTTCACTTTCAGCACTACACACCTACACCATACGCTCCATGCGGATGTGCGTCTGGTCACTTATCTACAGTATGTTTAATCCGCAATCTGTTTAACCTTCAACCTCAAACTAGATCTGTTAATAAAAAGAAACAAAACACAAATTATCGCACACCAGAGTGCTGTCTTCATTGAAATACTATATATAGAAACCTGCTGAAAGAACTCACCCTTCTGTCTGGCTGAAATCTCCTCTCAGTAATCTTCTGAACGTCTGTGAATACGGAAAGAGAAAAGAAAGGTAGCAAAAGGCTTTGTCTGGTCCGTGACTGAGCTCACATGTACTTTGGTCGTTGTTATGTATGTGTGTGTTCACCCGTTGTCAGCACTTGTTGTGTGGCAAGCATGAGTAAAGAAACACTACCAAGGGAACACACCTCCCTATTACAAAGAAAAAGCCCTGAGTCAAACAATGGACATATGATGTAGTAATACTGGACACTTCTTTTTTTTTCTTTGCATGTTGGAAAGCCCAGACCTGATTTAAACAGTTAAAATACAAATATTTATCATAGTGATCCATTGATATCTAAATAATTGAAATTATGTGAGCCCACATGTTTTTTTTTCCATGCTTTGACAGTAACTGGGTCATAATGGTTAAATATTACCAGCATGTGCATTCTACATTCCTGCTGTATTCCTTCAATCACAAACTGAAAACAGCTCTAAGAGTGTGACAGCTAAACAGTGGAACACAAATTTGTTTTGAGGTTCTTCCAGTTATTGCTTATAAATATATATCTACTATTTAATTCCAAACAACTTTATATCCATAAGGAATCTTCAAAATATTTTTTTAATAACATCAAGAAAAAGATTACATTTGTCGCAGTGGGAAGAAAAAAAGATTGCATCATGAATGCTAAAGTCATATTCAGCTGTAATGCTATTTAAGGACATATATCAAAGTAAATGTAAGGTCAGACTTAGGGGCCAGAATTGCACGTGTATCTGCTGCCCCCTATTGGACAATCAGCCATAGAGAAATAATATAGTTCACCCA